>NC_089240.1:9834512-10146639 GCF_963924675.1 Phocoena phocoena
TTCATGTCAGGCATATTTCTTTTTTTGACCAGAACAACTTAGTTTGATAGCTAACAGGCCAAAAGAATAATAGATTCCACAAACTTGTGTGGCCTTGTGTTTTTCCATCCCAACCCTATTTTTTTTTTTTTTTTTTTTTTTTTTTGTGGTACGCAGGCCTCTCACTGTTGTGGCCTCTCCCGTTGTGGAGCACAGGCTCTGGACGCTCAGACTCTGCGGCATGTGGGATCCTCCCAGACCGGGGCACGAACCCGTGTCCCCTGCATCGGCAGGCGGACTCTCAGCCACCGCGCCACCAGGGAAGCCCCCAACCCTATTTTTTATGTATAGGGTGATGTCTCCCATTTCCTTCTTGAGGGGCCTCTATTCTTCCCAAAGTCAGAATCACGCTTCTCAAACATATACCCCCTTTTTATTTCACACAGATGATGATATGCTGCACATACTTCTTTGCTGTTGTTTTTTTCAAAGCGTGTTCCGCCTTAGCAACGGTTCCCCAGCTGTGCCGTAGGTCTGCCTTCTTGGTTTTCACAGCTGGCCCTTGGGTGCGGATGTAGTGATTGCTTTAACCAGTCTCACGTTCCTCATTAGTAGGTGCTATTGTTTATGTTCTTAGGCACATTCCTGCAGCACGACACTCACTTTCACATTTCATATACTTGTACAAGTAGGATGCGTTCTTAGAACTGCTGTTGCCAAGTCCAGGGGCATGAGCTATTTAGGTTTTGATGGACAGGGTCAAAATTTGGTCTTTGAAAGAAGATAGGCTTCCCTGGTGGCGCAGTGGTTGGGAGTCCGCCTGCCAATGCAGGGAACATGGGTTCGAGCCCTGGTCCGGGAGGATCCTACATGCTGAGGAGCGACTGGGCCCGTGCGCCACAACTGCTGAAGCCCGCGCGCCTGGAGCCTGTGCTCTGCAGCAGGAGAGGCCACTGCAATGAGAAGCCTGCGCACCGCGGCGGGGAGTGGCCCCCACTTGCTGCAGCTAGAGAAAGCCCGCGTGCAGCAGTGAAGACCCAGTGCAGCCAAAAATTAAATAAATGAATAAATAAATTAATTTAAAAAATATATGAACTCAAAATTCAAGTATAAAAAAAAAGAAAGAAGATAGACCATTGGGATTAGCAGATAAAACTACTATATATAAAATAGATAAACAACAAGGATCTACTGTATAGCAGAGGAAACTATATTCAGTGTCTTGTAATAAACCATAATGGAAAAAAGTCTGAAAAAGAGTATATAAATATATATATATGTATAACTGAATCACTTTGCTGTACACCAGAAGCCAACACAACATTGTAAATCAAGTATACTTCAATTTAACAAAAAGAAGATAGGGCTTCCCTGGTGGCGCAGTGGTTGAGAGTCCACCTGCCGATGCAGAGGACGCGGGTTCGTGCCCTGGTCCGGGAAGATCTCACATGTCGCGGAGCCGCTAGGCCTGTGAGCCGTGGCCGCTGAGCCTGCGCATCCGGAGCCTGTGCTCCGCAATGGGAGATGCCACAACAGTGAGAGGCCCGTGTACCGCAAAAAAAAAAAAAAAGAAAAAAGAAAAAAGAAGATAGACCAGTTGACATTCCCAAGTATGATGCCAGTGACTTTGTACACAGGCTTGCTTACACAGCAGATGATCGGACTTCTTTTACTTTACAGATCGGCTGAGTTATACATGGCATCTCCTCCTGTAAATGGCAGTTGCGTGCATAAGGCTGAACGCTCCTTCTAGCACGTTTATATTCTGTTCATACCTTTTGCATGTTCTGTCAGCTGGAGGCCTCTTCCTCTGGCTTGTTAGGAGTTCTGTGCAGGCAGGAAATGACATCTTTGCTTCTCGTGTGTAGCAACTAAGTCCCCAAGTTTTTCATTTCTTCCCTTTTTGTATTTTTCTTCTCTGCAAGACTTTTAAAACATACTTATGTACTCACATTTATCTCTGTTTCACATTATGGCTTCTGGGTTTATGAAGGATCACCCTTAACATTTTTCTTCTCCCATGATTTCATATGTTTTAAGGGTTGCTTTTTTCCTTTTTAATGTTTTGATTTTTCTTCCATCTGAAATTTGTTTTGGAATAAAGAGTGAATTAAGAATCCAACTCCCCCTGTCCCCAGCTATCTGAATTGTCCCCAGAACTATTCAGTAATCAATTTTTCTCACATTGATTTGAAATACCATCTTTTATTATATAGCAGGCTCCCCTGTCTACTTGCCAACTCCTGCTCAAAAAATGCAGAGTCAGCTAGCCAGAGGAAGTGGTCAGCAGCAAGATGCTGCTTTTGTTCAGATCCCCTTCAGAGTAGTTCCGCTCCGATCACCCCTGCTCCGCTCTACCGGGAGAGGCACGCTTTTTAGGGGCGTGCATTTCAGGTTTTTTGTCACCTCCATTCCTCACCAGTTTTTGCTACACATCCTTGTCATCCTCATATCCTGGAGTAAGCTGTTCCCCAACCGACAAAATAGCCTCGCAGGTAACGTATGATACGTACAGTTGACATTATCTGTGGCTTCTTTGTTTGATGCAAGAAGTCGTATTTCACCAAGAAAAATAGATATCTATCTGACAAATTGGAACTTGTTGTCGTAGAAAAAACTTTGAGGCTTGATTTGTTCCAGGTACAAGTTAGTTATCTCCACAAAACTTAATATCGCCACAAGAGGTCACTTGTGGGTAGAAAAAAAATAAATCTTAGGAAACACACCACTGTTGAGATAGTCAATATTAACGTAAAACTGGTCTGGGAAGTTGGTGAAACTAAATAATTCAGATTTGACTTTTTTCTCTTTTCTTTTAAAGAGAATGTAATAGTGTATCCGGAAGAAATGGAAATCAAACTATGTATTATTTTTGTCCTAGCTTTTTCCACCCAAGATTTCTATATGATACAGCGTCTCAGCATCGTATGTTAGGAATAGGTATTAAGTCTCAGTTATACACCAGGAAAAGAAGAGTTGGAACCTGCGGAGAAATAGGAATGTTCTCGCAACCCAGGGGGCTTTTTGTGGGATGTTTTCCTTTATTCTCTGCTTCTGATGTTACCATTGGGTACCTGCAGTGGCTGGAGCTCCCCCACTCATGTTCCACGCCTGTCCCCACCCCCCAAAACCGCATAGCTCAGCTTCTTTCCCACGCAGGCCTCGGCGCCCCCTGATGGTGTGTTTGTGCACAGGCTTAGGAGAGCGGATCACATGGCAGAACGCAGGTTATGCTTGGACTTGAGTTGCTTCAAACTTCAGCCCCAATGGTGGCGCTTCCCCGCCGCACCGAGATCTTCCTGGTCCTTACAAATAAACAGAATTTTAATGTATACGCACATACATAAGGTGTTCAAGAGTCTTTCTTGGGAAAACCTGTCTTGTGTTCTGAGAAACTAGCTTTCCTTAATGGGAGTTTAAATGGCTTATCTTTTATGAAATTGGCATATAGATCGTAGTATATGTTTTAGGGCGATTATGGGGCAAAATCTTGGTCAGCATTCAAATTCTATTTAGTTATATATATGCCACAATTAAAAAAATACTTGTTGAATGTTCTCCGAAACAAGCAGGGGTAACCTGTGGTACACAGCCCCCTTCATGCTGCGCTCTTGGCCCCAGAAAGTGGGTTCCTCTCAGCGCCTTGGCCACACTCGGCTTGATCAGAGCACGCATGGGGCGCCACTCGTGGTTGCCAGCTGAGGAGGACGCAGTGAATGGGACCACGACTTAAAAAGTGTCCAGAGGTTGCATCCTCCAGTCGCTGCATACTAAATTAGGGTGTGTGAGTGTGTATGTTTTGGTCCCTCGATAAAAAGTTTTTCAGCTGAATTGCATCAGGAGTGACCGTCATTTCAAAAAGTGAAACGGGAAAATCTTCATGTCACCTTATGTCTATGGCGTTATTTTGCACTGTTTCATCATTGAAATCTATTCTTCACAGGAAAAATCTGGAATGTTCCGGGCTTACTAGCAAGCCTGGCCTGCCACCTTCTCCTCCTTTTGCCAGTTCAGGCCTTTCAGAGCTGATGACTTTTGAGCATTTGCCCTAGTTGTGCAGAGGCCTGGACTGTGATTACTGTGTCCGGAGGCCTTACGTCCCGTGAAGCCCGTTGTCCTAAGCGTACAGGTTACATGGCTGCGCTCACCAGGACTTTGTCCCCGCTGGCTGGTCCCTACGCTGTGCAGTTAGTATTTTCTAAATAACTTGCTTTTAGTTGTGCCCCTGACTTTAAAAGGTACCCACGAGGGCTTCCCTGGTGGCACAGTGCTTGAGAGTCCGCCTGCCGATGCAGGGGACACGGGTTTGTGCCCCGGTCCGGGAGGATCCCACATGCCGCGGAGCGGCTGGGCCCGTGAGCCATGGCCGATGGGCCTGCGTGTCCAGAGCCTGTGCTCCGCAACGGGAGAGGCCACAGCAGTGAGAGGCCCGCGTACCGCAAACAAAATAAATAAATAAATAAAGGTACCCACGAACCCTAACCTGTTGAGTGTCAGCTGCTTAGCCAGGAGTTTTAGCCCATGGTCAAGGCGCCCTGGCTTTCTTCCCCAGGGGCCACAAATGCAAGGCCACATCCTAGCATGTTTCTCCCCTTGCGTCGCTTAATACATATCCCAGACCAGGCCTGGCTTTGCAAGGGAGGCCTGATTCTTGCGTTATCTTGTGTATGGCTGGTCACGACAGTCCTAAAATACAGCTATGAAGAACACAATTTTTTTTGTATTGACAGTGTTTGATGTATCTGTGTCTTTTTTTTTTTTGTAATGAATCTAGAGTTTTTTAATATAATTTTGGGAATACGTTTTCAGAATTAGTCTAATTTTTTTCCCTATCTATATTCTTTAACTTTTAATTTTATATTGGAGTATAGTTGGTTAACAGTGTTGTGTTAGTTTCAGGTGTACAGCGAAGTGATTCAGTTATACATGTATCTATTCTTTTTTCAGATTCTTCTCCCATCTAGGTTGTTACAGAATATTGAACAGAGTTCCCTGTGCTGTACAGTACGTCCTTGTTGGTTATCTATTTTAAATATAGCAGTGTGTACATGTCACTCCCAAACTCCCAATCTATCCTCCCTGCCACCTTCCCCCTGCTAACCATAAGCTTGTTCTCTAAGTCCGTGTCTGTCTGTGTCTTTGAGCAGGGTCACGTCAATCGCAGACAGGTTGAATGTGGAATTTGCCTTGATTCACAAGGAGAGGAAGAAGGCAAATGAAGTGGACCGGATGGTGCTGGTGGGCGACGTGAAGGACCGCGTGGCCATCCTTGTGGATGACATGGCCGACACATGTGGCACCATCTGCCATGCTGCGGACAAGTATGCGTGTGGTTTGGGACCACTGAGGAGAGCGTTAGGGCGTCTCATTAAGAAAGGAAGAATGTCAGCTGTTAAAAACTAGGCTCACTTTTCCTAATTATTACTGATAGCTTAGTAGTAGTTTTTCAGACCAAAGTCGATTCTAGGCCTATTTTTTTTTTTCTCGGTAGGGAAAAAACTGTGGTCCTTTATGGCCTGGTTTTCATTTTCAAGGTTGAACTTTCAGTGTATTTTTAAAGAAGTTCAGAGAAGGTGCTTCTCCTGAAACTGAGCACAGGAGGAAGAAGACAGTCTTTCGGCCTCTTCAGGCCCTCGCTTCCTTGGCTTGCCTTCACTCCGGCCTTCTCAGCGTTGGCTTCCAGGGACTTAGAGCTGGGCTGTTCCGCGTGGGAGCCACCACCCAGCCATGCACGGCTGCAGAACGCGTGGACTGTGGCCCGTCTGACTTGAGATGTGCTGGGAGGGTAGAATGCACAGCCGGTTTCAGAGACAGAACAAAACAAAGAGTGTATAATACCTCAGTTTTGTGTATTGATTGTATGGCAACATGGTGACATTTTGGCCTTACTCTTTTAAACCTGGGCAGTTTTGTTCCCTGGGAGACATTTGACAATATCTGGAGACATTTTTGGTTGTGACAACTGAGGGGACGGGTGTTGCTGTTGGGTAGAGGCCAGGGATGTGCTGCACAGCAAAGAATTATCCGGGCCCAACGTCAAGGCTGATAATCCCTGATTTAAGGGAATGTAAAGTGTTTGGCCAGCGCATACCTTAAAAGATCCTGTTTTAGACTGATAAATGTGAGTGAAATTGGTTCCCTGTTTTCCTTTATGGAACACACTATTGCTTTTAAATTCACACTGAGGGGAGAATGCTTCAAGAATATTTGTGTGCACTTAGTTTTTTTCTCTTTTATTTTATAGGCTACTCTCGGCCGGAGCCACCAAAGTTTATGCTATCCTTACCCATGGGATCTTCTCTGGGCCAGCTATTTCCAGAATAAATAATGCCGCCTTTGAGGCTGTTGTTGTGACAAACACTATTCCCCAAGAGGACAAAATGAAACACTGCTCCAAGATTCAGGTACTGGCTACACTGCAGGCAGAGCCTCACATCTTGTGTGTGTGACCACTTGCTAAGCAGATGTCAGTAGAGGTTGTGGCTTCCCGTAATGGGAAGGTATGATACGTGTTAGATGTCTGGGAAAGGCTGGGGCAGCAGAGGTCAAAGTTATAAATAGTAAGTGAATAAAGCCAAAGTAAAGAACTTTAAGAAACAGGCTGTGGTAAAGCTAAACAGAGTTACCACATGACCCCCCTGGTCCACCTCTAGGGTTATTCCTCCAAATCTGAAAATGGCTGTTCAAACAAAACCTTATGCACGAACATTCACAGCAGGCCTTATTCACGGTAGCCAAAAGGTGGAAATGACCAGATGTCCACCGACAGTTGAATGGTTAACCCAAGTGTGGCCTCTTCATACGATGAAATATTCCTCAGCCTTAAAAAGGAAGGAGATTTTGATACTTGCAACAACATGGATGAACCTTGAAAGCGGTATGCTAAGTGAAAGAAACCAGTCACAAAAGGACAAATATTGTGTGATACGTAAACTAGATTCCACTTAGCTGAGGGCTCTAGAGTAGTCAGATTCATAGAAAGGGGAAGTAGAGTGGTGGTTACCAGGAGCGGGGTGTTTAATGGTGCAGGGTTTCCGTTTGGGACGATGAAAAAGCTTGGGAAACGGTTACACACCACTGGGAATGTAATTAATGCCAGTAAGTTCTATACTTAAAAATGGTTAAAATGGCATCTTTTGTGGTACATGTATTTTGCCACAGGTTTTTTAAATGGGGGAGGAAAACAAAGAAGCAGCTTGGCTGTGCCAGGGGTCTCTTAGCTTTACTCCTTCTCTCCCTCCTGACTTGGGAGGCCCCCGGAGAGTTGGCAATGATCACTTTACACCAGCTGGCCTGAAATAAGTTGAAGGGGTTTGAGTCCTCGTTTTGCCTCTGTGTCTTGGTGAACCTTGGCAAGTCCTTTCATTGCTGGAAGCCTCCATGCCCGTCATTAGAGCATGAAGATGGATCAGAGTGATCTGCTTCGTGATTTCTCATCCATCGGAGAGCAACACAGTTCATTCGGCACCAGGAGATTCATTAGAAAATGGTCAAAATAGCTATGCCTTAGATTTTCATGTCTGATTCTCAGTAGTTGAGCAAATTAAGGCCCCTGGGCCCAATCCAGCCCACCATCTCTTTTTGTAAATAAAGTTTTACTGAAACACAGCCATGCCCATTCATTTATGTATTGTCTGTGGCTGTTCTCATGCTGACCCCCGAGTTAGATGATTACAGCTGTGCTGTCAAACGTTACAGTTTCTGTGTTTTCAGAAACCAAGAGAGAGAAAAACCTTCCACATAATGATTGAGTAAAATTAATTTTAAAACAACAAACACTGAAAGTAAAGGATGTCTCTGGTTAACAGCGGCCCTGAAAAGCCTTTGAAGTATCTGCACTGAAAAATCTCACTTCCAGGATCCCGTACAGGATTGTAATTTGAAGACAGACCCAAAACTGTCAGCCCTCTCAGAAGAAATGGCTGTGGGGAGGTTCGACAGTAGCACATCTTACGTGCTGGAGAAAGCGTTTCTAGGCTTTCTGGCTTCTAAGTTTCCAATTAAACATGACTGAGATGTCCCACTTTCCTCTCCTCTTTTCTGTCTTTTCATTGGTGTTTAGGTTATTGACATTTCGATGATCTTGGCCGAGGCAATTCGAAGGACCCACAACGGTGAATCTGTGTCTTACCTGTTCAGCCACGTCCCACTGTAAATCCAGGATGTGAGGTGTGGAAGCAAGCCTGCTCTGGCTTCTGACTTGCGTGCATTTGCCTGATTTATTAGCTTTAGGACTAAGTAGTTATATTAATGCAAAAGCATCAGATCTTTGTATACTCCGAGGGCCACTGGTTTTCCCCCTCTTAAAGCTCCCGACCATTTATTTTCAGTTTGGTGGAGAGGGCAGTGGTTATTTGATCTTTAAGTGAACAGTCTTAAATGAGGAATGTTTCTGTTATCGTGATTTGTTCTGATAGGTGACCTTTTTTTCCTTTGTTCTGTCAGTGCTTTGAGGCCACAACTTTCAAGTTTATAATTCCATTGTGGAAGTTCACAGTTTATGTATTTCAGGATTACCAAAGGTCAGCTCAGATTAAAGCCTCTGTGTAAATATAAAATGATAATGCCTGTGGACATTTGGGTGAAACCCTGTAGAGAATTAGCCTTTTGCTTCTAAGTCAAGCTTAGAGTTTTTAATACCCTGAATTTTGAGTATTTGTTTTAGTGATCAGGTTTTCAATAAACCATTTTGGTTATTATGCTTAATTTGGACCAAATTTTATGTAGCTGAAGATGGCCACTGACACGTTTATTTCTGGTAAACATTAGACATATCAGAGGCAATGTAGTTCAGTAATTTTTTATTGCCACTTCTAAAAATCGTAACTGTCACTTATCTGAAATACCTTGTTCTAAGATTCCAAAATTATGTTCAGCAGTAGAGCTGACAGAGAAACTGTTTTGAGGTAGTCTGCAAGTTCACTGTCACGTTCATGCTGTGTCCATCCCAGATGCACCTCATGTCCTGCCATCTTGTTTTTTTTAATGTCCTGTTTTTAGCTCTAGCTTTTACTTTGCCTTTTTTCCAAGAGTTCCATGTTGTGGGTTTCCGTCACAACAAAGACTTCTTCGCTACGTCCCCTCACATTTACTAGTCTGATCTCTGTTTTGCTTTTGACATGAGAAAAAGGTGAATTGTTTGTGGGTGCCTCCAAATACATATTTAAATATTATTTCGTTAGTGTTGATCTCATGGTCTTTTGCCTTTTGTACTCACAGGTAGCAAGCCTTCTAGGCAACAGATTATTGTAACTAAAGCTGTTACATGAAAAGTGTGGGTGAGAAAGGCCTAGGAAAAAAAGGGCAAATAAGGAAACATTAGTTGCTCCATGAAGTTAATGTTCAAATGGTGGCCCAGGAGTGATGGTGGAGGGAAGATAGCTTTATCCACAGGTGGCTTTTGACGACTGCTGAGTGAGGTGCCCCCATCTCCGGTGGCAGGCGGCAAGCATCAACTCTGAATTTTCCTAAGTGCGCGTTGGTGGACAACCAACTGAGTGCTTCCGCCCCCAAAGAAGAAAATGTGCCTGCACAGACAAAGCCCAGGAATAATAAATAACAATCTCCTTCTGCTGAATCTCAAAACTTGAAGGGAAGAAAGTCTCTGATCTAAATTCTGTGGGTGGAAAAATGAAATCTGTTTAAGTTGTTAACAAACCTGAATAGCAGTCTTTAAGGTTTCAGACTTCACTACAGCAGAGGGTGAATCAAAGTTTAAAAGTATCATTTTAGTCATTGCAGAGACTAGCATTTTGCTGTACCTTAAGAGGGCTTTTGAGAAAAAAATCATAGTGTAGCCTGGTTAAGGTCAGCTATTCAATACGATGGACGTTATCTAGACAAGAGTTGATTTGAGATATGTGAAGAGCCTATTTAGATGTATGTAATTTTTATTTTGGACAAATGAGTGATATCTGTATTTCTTGAAATTTCTATGCATAGAGAAATGAAAATGTAGTTATGAACGCACGCAGGTAGACAGCTTCGCATCCCAGTGTAGACATGATGACAATGACAAACCAGTTGATTTAAAGGTAGTCATTTCATCTAAGATTTAAGAGTCTTAACACATAGAGCTAGTTTTAAAATAATGATCTTCAGATAAAGAGAGAAAAATCGGTATTGTCATTCTCTGAATTAAGAACTGATTGTTTCTATGGTTATTTATCTCCACTTTTGTATTTTAAAGTACTTCTGGTACATCTGTCAACTAAATAGACTAGACGTAGCCCTGCACAGCGGCAATGTAGCCCTTAACTATTTGATGGTCCAGTTCAAAAAAGATGATGAAGACAGCCTTGAGAGCAGCGTAATCCCGGAACTTGTGCATCCCTTGCTGCTTATGCGGAAACATTTCAGTGAAACCACCAAATATATTGCTCCTGTCTGACTCTGCTGCATGGCGGTTGACTTGGCGTACATCTAACCAAAAAGGGGAGCCAGAGAAATATGAATATACCAAAGTTGCTCAGTTTCCAACTTGAGTTACATTAACCAACTTAAAGAGATTCGTAGTATAACTTTCCTTTGGTAGATATGATGTCAAATAGATTGAGGAACTACGTCATTTGCAGTGCTTGTATTGGTTTAGAATATAGGATTCGAAGATCTTCCAACACTGTACTAAAAACATTTCAATAAAATCATGCTCCTTCTTTCTTTCATACTTTGTATCATCATTGTGGAGTAATATGTTTTGATGGAGTGATGTGTTTTGATGGGTACCTTGAAGTGTTTGCTGCATCATGGCTGTAGCCCAGCATATAAAGTTACAGAAAAGCCAGAAGTTCATTGAAGTCAGCTCTTCTCCGTTTTGAAGGTGTTTCCGAAGAACTGATGAGCATTCTCCTTGCCCCAAAGCATAATATCTGGGCCACGTAAGAATTCTAGATGTTTCCTATAAAATTGAAGATTGCACTGTGTGTTTATACATCACAGTAGTCGTGTTCAATACCCATAGGTTGGAATGGACCAAGCTTAAATGTAGGCCCCATAGAAGTTTTTCCCATGCTTTGATTTCAGAAGCACCAAGAACTGTCACCTGTTCTGTGATGCTTTAAGTTACTCTCGTGGAGACGAAGTAAAAAAAATTCTTTTTGGCCACACCCTGCGTGTAGCATGTGGGATCTTAGTTCCCTGACCAGGGATCACACCCGCGCCCCCTGCAGTGGAAGTGCAGGGTCTTAACCACTGGACCGCCAGGGAAGTCCTGGACAAAGTAAACTTCTAATTATGGTTCTCCCAGGAAAGCTCAGCTTTAAAGTGTGGGTAATGCTGAGAGTGACAACAGTTTGTCTTAAAAAGTCCCAGTGAAATATAAAGAACTAAAACCAAGTCCACTGGAGAAGATCACAGTTTTAAGACAAAACAGGATAAAATGTAATAGAAGGGAGGAAGAAAATGGAGAGATGGAAACACCAAAATCACTTCACCAGCGTTACAGTTTCACCTCATTAATCCAGTCACACACACCTCCTCGGAAGTGTTTGATTTCATATGGCAGGTCCTATCCAACCCACCAGCTGACCTAGTGGCTGGACAGGCTAAGCCTCCAAGGGGAAGATGCAACACTAAGAGGTTCAGAGGGTCGAATGAGGCTGGGGAGGTGAGAAAGGGCTTTGTGAAGGGACTGCTGTTACCGATGGTACTTCACGGCAGAATTTTCCAGAACCACTGGCTGTACTCCAGCATGGACTGAAGCAGGACAGCACAGGGTGTCTGGTACTTATTATGTTAGAGTGAGGATAGCCAATGAAGATGGAACTCGGGCTGAAACGTACTGCCTTATCCTTTGTGTACATTGCATGCAGAAGTTGACAGAGTCGCTCTTTTTCACTGCAGATCTTCACCTAATTGGTTTATCTCCTGCACCCCGGGAACACAGCCCTCCACCTTTTCCCTTGCTTTCCAAGTCCACATTCTGGATTGGTTTGATCTACTGTCACCTCTGAGCTCTTGTGTTCTCTCCTGAAAGAGCGTGATGCTCGGAAACAGACTCAACCACTTACTAGAGTTAAGACAACGACAACAACAAAACCTCTTCGGGCTAGTTGCTTACCCCCTCTGTGCCTCAGTTTCCTTGTATGTGAAATGGGATAATAGTACCTCTCTCAGAGGATGTGATGAGTAAATGAGATGTCTGTAAAGAGCTTAGAACCGATTGTTGTGTACATTACCCTCAGTTTTTAGAACAGGCATCTTATTTCTTCCCTTTGAAAGAATCTAAGTATGAAGAAGCAAGATTTTCATGCACTTTCTAGATGCTAATCCATGTGCCTGTGAGCTAGTCACAAACACGATCCACTCACGCAGGGGTAAATTGTCCTGGCACGTGACCGTCTCCACCAAGGGTAGCATTTGGTGATGACAAATGGTTGCATGTTGAAGACACTTTGCTGGGCTGTAGAAATGACAGGAATGGATGACGTGTGGTAATGGAGATGGTGACCAATTGAGGCTGTTTACAGCAACCTGATTCCATTCACTATCCCAACATTAAAAAAAAGCGGTGCCCAATATAAACAGCAGTTTTCACTGTTCTAACGGCTAAGTCCTGTGGTCAGAAGAAAACCCAGCTGAACTCATTCTGCAAGAGCAATAGAAAGAGACTGGCAAAGCAAAAAATGTAATGCAGTGCAAAGCGCCCTAAATTAGGACTGTGGCGATCTAGGGTCTGGTTCCTGATATGCTACCAGCAAGCTGTGTGACCTGGGGAAAATGTCTGTACCACTCTGAGTCTGAGGATCTTGGTGAAAAAGAGGAGGTAGATGACTGCTAAATTCCCCAGCAGTTTTAACAGGCCATGCATGACCTCTATGCTAGATATAGTTGGACTACTACTAACTGAAGGCTGTGTTCCTAATGTGGCAAAGATGGTTCCTTCTCCATCAGGTGAACAACTTGTTTGGGCTTGCAGGGGGCTTTCTCAGTGCTACCTCTGGAAGTCTTGCATCCCAGGAAAGCCTGCAGTCCTGGGCATGCCAGGGTGCTCAGTCACTCTAATTCTCTTTCTTCTAATGTGGATAGTTCTGGATCCCCAGCACCACCTTGGCTAAGGAATCTCATAAGCGTGGCTCTGATCTTGTGCCAGTTGCAACACAAAGGAAGCTATATGACAAGCCCAACAATGTGCCAACGACCTGTGGCGTCACAGTTTTAAAAAAATCCATCGTCAATTAACTGTAGACGCTGAAGGCTGTAGTCACAGATAAAAGAGGGAAAAGGGGGGACACCTTTAGGAAACGCATTCAAGACCTGGCTTGACTGCCAGTCCTCGAGCAGAGCTGCCTTTAAAGCCATAAGTGGTCTTTAGAGACCCCGGGGAACAGTCCAGGCAGAAGGCAGAGTGCCCTAAATATTTGCTGACGGACGTCACCCTTCTGTGCTTTGAGGGACTCTTACGTCTGTGAGCACTTGACCTTCTTTGTCTGAGGATGCATGATTCTCTGATTTTCCCTATGCAGAGAGTGTTCAATCTACTATCTTCTTGCCTCGAAGCTAAGACTGAACATGAGTTACAGAAAAATTGTGAGGACCTAGACCGAACTTGTGTCAAATCATCAGAGGGATTCTTTGGAGGCACATTTTAGTGTGTGTTTGCTATAGAATGAACTCCGGAAGTGCCACTGACAGTATGCTCGTCTAAAGAACCAAGGAACGACCCGAAATTTCCTGAAGCCTCAGAATATCCTGTTTTTAGGACCAGGGCTGCAGAGCAGCCTCCTAAAGTATTGAAAGGGACAGACCCCTCTCGGCAGTAACTGTGCGTTCATTTCCCCACTGACGGCTTTCATAGCCTTCAAAGAGCAACACTTCAATGAAGACACAATTCATGAACAGTGTCCTATGAATAAAAGGGCTCCCCTGGTGGCACAGTGGTTAAGAATCCGCCTGCCAATGCAGGGCCCTGGTCCGGGAAGATCCCACATGCCGTGGAGCACCTAAGCCCGTGCGCCACGACTACTGAGCCTGCGCTCTAGAGCCTGTGAGCCACAGCTACTGAGCCCATATGCCACAACTACTGAAGCCCACGTGCCTAGAGCCCGTGCTCCGCAACAAGAGAAGTCACCACAATGAGAAGCCTGCGTACCGTCGTGGAGTGGCCCACGCTCGACGCAACTAAAGAAAGCCTACGTGCAGTAACGAAGACCCAACGCAGCCAAAAATAAATAAATTTTTAAAAGGTTAAAAAAAAACAAAAGAGCACATGGAGGAACCCAGTTGACACAAGAAGGCTGGTTTTTGATGAGTCAGTAATTTCTTACTGACTTGCACTGGTGCAACCGTAAATGCAGTCTTGAGCCTTGTCATTTGGAGGTGTTTTGTTTTATGTGTGCAAGTTATAGGAGCTATAATTCATCTGAGAAATACCTCTTGCTCCTCTGCCTTTTGACTCTTATGAACATTTTGGTTCAGACAGATGTCAAATGGAAGATGTGTATCTGTAGTCTTCTGGGCTGCCTTAATGATTTCTTCCACGGGCAAAGTGAAGGAGGGGGTCTCACACTCACTCACCCATTCGTTCTTGATGGAGCAGTTAGTAGCAGACCGTTGTGTTAGGATGGGGCTCTGAGGTAAATACCAGATAAATGAAATACGTGACCAAGGCTTACATGTATTAAGCCACTAGAGTTTACATGGATTGTTCTATACCCAAGCATGTGATTGATGTAGGCAACGCGGGAGGATGATCGCCCTGCCCTTGCAGACATGATCATTCATTCGGAGCAAGGGCAACAGTGCAGGGTTTTTGTTGTTTGAGGTTTTTTAAAGTATTTTTGTTGGTGTATTTCTCTTTCGGTATTGCAAAAAAAAAAATCTACAGTCAGCATCATTTATGTCAAGTCTACCAAGACAGTCACACTCAGCATTAAAATGTAAATAGAACAAAGGAGCGCTTGTTTAAAAGGTGCATGACTACATCTATTCCAGCTTAAAAGCCTGTTTAAGATACTCTATTGATTTCATAGCCATTTCTGGTGTGCTTCTGCTGTTAATCATTTTTTTCCTATGATTATTAGCTTCTTAAGTTTATTACATATTTTCCTCAGAGCCAATTTTATCTTCAATAAACGTTTCAAAGTCCCTGACGGAAGCATTTCAGAATGGGCTTGGGGGAGGGAAGCTGGATGAAGGAAGGGGCAGCAGCCTTCCTCTGGGGTCAGAGATGTCCCCTCAGGGAGAGGAATTGCACATATTTATTTATTATTTATTAAAAACTTTTATTGGATTATAGTTGATTTACAATGTTGTGTTAGTTTCAGGTGTACAGCAAAGTGACTCAGTTATACAAATACACTGATCCACTCTTTTTGATTCTTTTCCCATATAGGCCATCACAGAGTACTGAGAAGAGTTCCCTGTGCTATACATTAGGTCCTTATTAATTATTTTATATGTAATAGTGTTATATCAGGATAATTTATTTCAGGGTTTCTCAGGCTCAGTACTATTGGCATTTTGCACTAGATAATTCTTTGTCATGGGGCCAAGACACACACATTTGTGACAACCCAAAAAATGTCTCCAGATACTGCCAAATATTCCCTGGGGGCAAAAATCGCCCCCGGTTGAGAACCACTGATTTATTTTAACCAGGACCTTCTTCCTTAATCCTCTTCCTGACGTCCAGGTCAGAATTCCAGAGGAGATCCATCCTGGCCCCTGGCCCCTGGTCCACTCTCAAGTAGAAAAGCATTTTAGAACGAAGTGGATAAGACAATGGCAATCATAAGTCACTTTAAAAACGTAAACACCAGTGTTTGCTACGACATGAAATTTTACACCAAAATAATTGCATTATCCTTTTGGTGCAGGGCTTCAAACACCGATCCCTACGTCTGCCATGAATTGGGGTGAGATCCCTACGGCACAGCTGGGGAACCGTTGCTAAGGCGGAACACGCTTTGAAAAAAACAACAGCAAAGAAGTATGTGCAGCATATCATCATCTGTGTGAAATAAAAAGGGGGTATATGTTTGAGAAGCGTGATTCTGACTTTGGGAAGAATAGAGGCCCCTCAAGAAGGAAATGGGAGACATCACCCTATACATAAAAAATAGGGTTGGGATGGGAAAAGACAAGGCCGCACAAGTTTGTGGAATCTAGTATTCTTTTGGCTTCTTAGCTATCAAACTGAGTTGTTCTGGTCAAAAAAAGAAATACGCCTGACACGAAAGCCACTTATTTTATGATCCATCCATACGCCTGACACGTTTTTGTTTGAACCAAGAAACTGATTAAGGTAATCTTTAAAGAGGTGACTGAATTTTAGTCTTGACTTCAACGGTGACATCCAGAGAGCAGAGATTCCCGTGCGCCTTGCAGGTGGTGGGTATCCTGGCCCTTCCGTGATTGAACTCTCATAAGATGGCCAGAGTCTAACGTGGTCAAACCGTAGAGCAACTCACCTCTCTTGTCAAATGTCGTGGAATTGATAAGATTTCGGAGTTAGATGTAACATTTGAGACTCATTTTACAGATGAGGAAACTAAGGCCCAAAGAGACGAAGTGACCGGCTCAGTTAAGGTCACACTGTTCCTTAGAAGAAACGCAGTGGCTGGTAAACGGGCCTCTTGCTTCTGCTGCTGGAGGTGTTTCCTGTAGCCCAGGTGTTTCCTCCAACATTCTGATCAGTATCTCACGAAGGTGAAGGAGTTTATCATTAAGCCTCAGGGCAGTGAGAGAAAGCACAAAATATGGTGTGTGCGGTAACTTCCATCAACCTGGAATGCTTGCTTCTGCAGATTTGGTTGTTCGCTTTCCTTCTTCCAAAAAAAGGTCTTTCGTTGCACTCACGGCATTTGCCTGGTCCTTTTTCGTAGTCATGCTAACATGGGGAGATTTAAAATAACAACCCTGGGTCATGGGTGTTTTTAAGGTGACGGTAATTTTGTAGGGCAGTGGTTCTCAAAGTGTGGTCCTGGACTAGTGGCATTGCCAGGGAACTTAGGAGAAATGCAAATTCTCGGGCCCCACCCCAGACCTATTGAATCAGAAAGTCTGGGTGTGGGGGTGTGGCAGGCATGGGGTTTGATACACTAAAGTTTGAGAACTACACTGTAAGGCTAAGTCCTCTAGTTCAGTAGTTGGTAAACTTGGTTGCATATGGGGCCACCTAAGGAGCTTTTTAAAATATTGCTGAAAATGAAATTAATTTAAAAAAATGTATAACTGTGTGGTGATGGATGTTAACTAGACTTATAGTGGTGATCATTTGGCAGTATATACAAGTATTGAATCATTATGTTGTATACCGGAAACTAATAATTCTATATGTCAATTACACCTCAGTTAAAGAAAATGAAATTGATGCCTGGGCCTTGCCCCCAGAGATTCTGACTTAATTGGCCTGCGGAGCATCCAGGTATCAGGATTATTAAAGACCCTCGATGACTTGATACTACTGTGCAGCTAAGCTTGAACCATCGCGTAGGGGACGATCCTTTCCTTCTCCACGAAGATGGTTCTGACTCTAGTAAGTTACAATCAATTTAATTACACTTAATTGTAATTCTTGTACTCAGCTGAAAACTTATGCCTACTCTGCAGACATCTGGAGAGGATAGCAGCTTTCAGTTTATCTGAAGATTCAAATGTTACCTAGATTAGAAATTTCTGATACTTGTTTTCACTTACCCCAAAACTGTGATTGCCAGGCACTTAGTAGCTTGGAATATTTGAGTTGTTTCTAATGCTTTGGTTTTATGGACAGAAAAAGACAATGTTTATTTTCTAGAAACACAAAGTATAAGATTCCATTGGTGAAAATAGAGTTATTAGCAAAAAAATGTTAAAATTAACAGTACTTAATCATTTGTAATAATGGGTTCAACACACACTCCTTAATATCTAAGGAATTTCCAATGATTTTATTAATATGGGAATCTCCTTTAAAAAAGTGTTTTTAGGAGGGAAGCTTGAACCAAGAGAAAAGTAATAGAAGCAGTTTTATTTAACACCGTATTTTTCAGCACCATTGGTCAGTTAAGAGCAACAAAAAGCAGTTAAATCAAGGAGTCTATTTTTTTTTTATTGAAGTGTAGTTGATTTACAATGTTGTGTTAGTTTCTGGTATACAGCAAAATGGTTCCGTTTTATAGATGTGTGTGTATATATATATATTCTTTTTCAGATTCTTTTCTATTATAGTTTATTACAAGATATTTATTACAGTTCCCTCTGCTATACAGTAGGACCTTGGTTATCTATTTTATATATAGTAGTGTGTATCTGTTAAACCCAAACTCCTAATTTATCCCTCCCCCCACTTCCCCTTTGGTAACTATAAGTTTGTTTTCTATGTCTGTGACTCCGTTGCCGTTTCTTCTTTTGTTTTGTTTTTGTCTTTGTTTTTGTTTTGCGGTACGTGGGTCTCTCACTGTTGTGGCCTCTCCCGTTGCGGAGCACAGGCTCCGGACACGCAGGCTCAGCGGCCATGGCTCACGCACCCAGCCGCTCCGCGGCATGTGGGATCTTCCCGGACCGGGGCACGAACCCGTGTCCCCCGCATCGGCAGGCGGACTCTCAAGCACTGCATCACCAGGGAAGCCCCCCCGTTTCTGTTTTGTAAGTTCATTTGTATCATTTTTTTAGATTCCACATATAGTTGATGTCATATGATATTTGTCTTTCTCTGACTTACTTCACTTAGTATTGATAATCTCTAGATCCATCCTTGTTGCTGCAGATGACATTATTTCATTCTTTTATTTATGGCTGGGTAGTATTCCACTGTATATATGCACCACATCTTCCTTATCCATTCATCTGTTGATGGGCATTTAGGCTGCTTCCATGTCTTGGCTATTGTGAGTAGTGCTGCTATGAGCATTGGGGTGCATGTATCTTTTCAAAGTATGGTTTTCTTCAGATACATGCCCAGGAGTGGGATTGCTGGATCATATGGTAGTTCTATTGTTAGTTTTTTAAGGAACCTCCATGCTGTTTTGCATAGTGGCTGCACCAATTTACATTCCCACCGACAGTGTAGGAGGGTTCCCTTCTCTCCACACCCAGGGACTCTTATTAAAAAAGGATCTGTATGTGACTTAAATATTGTATTTTAACTTGAATTATATAAATGGACTTATTTGGGGAGACAGTTCTCCACGGGTCTCTTGCAGTTCTGTACATCTCATGAGCAGAGGCATTGAGAGCCTTGGTTCTGGATAATCTTTTCAAGGATGTTTATATAGCAAGCAGAAGATAGTAGATAGTTTTGTAAGACAGAGATAGCGTCCCTTTCTGGGGCAGGTGGCAGGTTTGATTGCTGTCTGGTCTAATAATAACAGTGCCTCCCTCTGGGCAAAATTCAGTGAGCTTTGCTTGCAACCCATTACAAATGTTTGGGTTCTCTAAACTCGGGGTTCCTCAGCTGTGATGCAAACCCACTTCATGCATAGCATCCACCCAGAGCCACTCCGTGGCATTGGGGGGACAAAGGGAACAGGTACCTGCTGTGCCACGAGTGCTAAAGTCCTTTGTCCCCGACCCAGGAGTCTCTTGTATTCTATCAGCATCCAGGAACCTGTGGCAGATGAACTTGTTAGCTGGCAAGGATGGTACTATCTCAAACCTTTCACAGTGCCTGACAGTTATTCTCACCAATTGTTTTTAGGTAGGGCCAAGACCCCTTGAGGATGGGTCCAGGATTACCTGTCTTCCACAAACCGTATCTGGAATGCATTAGCAATTATTTATCTTTTTTTAAAAACTTTTTTTAATTTGCTTGTAAAGAATCTATCTTTTTTTTAAACATCTTTATTGGGGTATAATTGCTTTACAATGGTGTGTTAGTTTCTGCTTTATAACAAAGTGAATCAACACCATACACAAAAGTAAGCTCAAAATGGATTAAAGACCTAAATGTAAGGCCAGAAACTATCAAACTCTTAGAGGAAAACATAGGCAGGACACTCTATGACATAAATCACAGCAAGATCCTTTTTGACCCACCTCCTAGAGAAATGGAAATAAAAACAAAAATAAACTAATGGGACCTAATGAAACTTCAAAGCTTTTGCACAGCAAAGGAAACCATAAACAAGACCAAAAGACAACCCTCAGAATGGGAGAAAATATTTGCAAACGAAGCAACTGACAAAAGGATTAATTTCCAAAATTTACAAGCAGCTCATGCAGCTCAATAACAAAAAAACAACCCAATCCAAAAATGGGCAGAAGACCCAAATAGACATTTTTTTAAATTTTAATTGGAGTGAGAACTTAAAAACATATGCACAGCAATCTGAGTACAGACTCTCCAGATATTTTCCCCTTTTTATTTATCTCACATCTAACTTGATAGCTTATTTTTATTTATTTATTTATTTTTGGCTCTGTTGGGTCTTGTTTTTGTATCCATTCAGCGAGGTTATGTCTTTTGGTTGGAGCATTTAATCCATTCACGTTTGAAGTAATTATCGATATGTATGTTCCTGTTACCATTTTCTTAATTGTTTTGGGTTTGTTTTTGTAGGTCCTTTTCTTCTCTTGTGTCTCCCACTTAGAGAAGGTCCTTTAGCATTTGTTGTAGAGCTGGTTTGGTGGTGCTGAATTCTCTTAGCTTTTGCTTGTCTGTAAAGCTTTTGATTTCTCCGTCGAATCTGAATGAGATCCTTGCCGGGTAGAGTAATCTTGGTTGTAGGTTCTTCCCTTTCATCACTTTAAGTATATCATGCCATTCCCTTCTGGCTTGTAGAGTTTCTGCTGAGAAACCAGCTGTTAACCTTATGGGAGTTCCCTTGTATGTTATTTGTCGTTTTTCCCTTGCTGCTTTCAATACTTTTTCTTTGTCTTTAATTTTTGCCAATTTGATTACTATGTGTCTCGGTGTGTTTCTCCTTGGGTTTATCCTGTCGGGGACTCTCTGCACTTCCTGGATTTGGGTGGCTATTTCCTTTCCCATGTTAGGGAAGTTTTCGACTGTGGTCTCTTCACATATTTTCTCAGGTCCTTTCTCTCTCTCTTCTCCTTCTGGGACCCCTATAATGCGAATGTTGTTGCGTTTAATGTTGTCCCAGAGGTCTCTTAGGCTGTCTTCATTTCTTTTCATTCTTTTTTCTTTATTCTGTTCCACAGCAGCGAATTCCACCGTTCTGTCTTCCAGGTCACTTATCCGTTCTTCGGCCTCAGTTATTCTGCTATTGATTCCTTCTAGTGTATTTTTCATTTCAGTTATTGTACTGTTCATCTCTGTTTGTTCTTTAATTCTTCTAGGTCTTTTTGAAACAGTTATGGCATCTTCTCGATCTTTGCCTCCATTCTTTTTCCGAGGTCCTGGATCATCTTCACTCTCATTATTCTGAATTCTTTTTCTGGAAGGTTGCCTATCTCCACTTCATTTAGTTGTTTTTCTGGGGTTTTATCTTGTTCCTTCATCTGGTACATAGCCCTCTGCCTTTTCATCTTGTCTGTCTTTCTGTGAATGCGGTTTTTGTTCCACAGGCTGCAGGATTGTAGTTCTTCTTGCTTCTGCTGTCTGCCCTCTCTCATTCAGTATTGTAATACATGACTTTTCGAGGCTGCATAGCATTCTAAAGTAAAATGTTTTGAATCCAGTATCCTTCAAAGAATCTGAAACAGCAGTTTTTGCCTTAAATACATATCCCTTTACCTTTCTCTTGTATATATCACAAGTGGTAGACCATCACTTTGGTGGTTCTGAATGAACCGTGCTTCCCAATATTCATGTTCTTCTGGAGTGCCTTTCCTTATTGACTCTGGGCTTGGCCAATAAGTAGGACATTAGCAAGGATGATGCAAATGAGGCTTAGGAGTGCTTGCACACTGGGGCTTATCTATATTGAAATGCTCACTCTTAGGATCTAATCACCATGAAAAGAAGCCCGCTCTAGCCACATGGAAAGAAAAAGAGCAAGAAGTCACAGCCTCCCCACCAACCCCACTGCGGCACCAGACAGGCGAACAAAGCCATCTGACTGCAGTCTCGTGGAAGACCCCAAACGCGACAAACAGAACAGCCCAGCAGAGCCCCGGCCAAATGACAGAATGGTGAACAAATATAGCGGTTGCTGTTTTGAGCCGATACATTTTGGAGTGGTTTGTTACACAGCAATAAATCATTGAAACATGATAGCTTTTAATATGAACAGTTACATCAAATATAGAAAGTAAGTTCAAAAAGGACTTTTTGTTATTATCTGGTTGAATTGCTGAGGTTCTGGCTGATTAGATGACTTTCAGAAAGAACATGGGCAGTGGAGTCAAAACATGAATTGCAACCCGGTTTTGCATATTAGATATATGACTTCTTGAAGTATCAGCTTCCTCGGGGGCAAGCCAAGGTTTTAACAATAGCTACCTCGGGACTTCCCTGGTGGCGCGGTGGTTAATAATCCGCCTGCCATTGCAGGGGACGCAGGTTCGATCCCTGGTCCAGGAAGATCCCACATGCCACGGAGTAACTAAGCCTGTGCACCACAACTACTGAGCCTGCGCTCTAGAGCCTGCGAGCCACAGCTACTGAGCCCACGTGCCACAACTACTGAAGCCCGCGCGCCAAGAGCCCGTGCTCCGCAACAAGAGAAGCCACCACAATGAGAAGCTCGAGCACCAGTGAAGAGTAGCCCCTGCTCGCCACAACTGGAGAAAGCCCGCGTGCAGCAGTGAAGACCCAATGCAGAAATAAATAAATAAATAGGTAGATAAATAAATAAATAAAAACAATAGACACCTCACAGGTGTTTTATTCTTAGGCTCTGAGAGTGATGGTGCTTCTAACTCAATGGCGTGATAAACATGAAGGAATGTACGGGTGTGAGGTCACATTTTTATTACAAAGCCATGTCTCTCATATCCCAAGCAAGTGTTCTTGCCACTATACCTCAGTACTAATGAATCCACGTATGAGTCTACGAAAACCAAATGGCAAGAGGGATTATCTGTAATGCCCACCTGGCAAAACTGCTTCTGATTTTCCAAGGCAAGAGGCAGAGCTGCTTAGCGACCATTACCTCCATAAATAACCTTTTCTCTTTTTAACTAAATCATCCACTCCATTATTTGCATCAGGGCTTCTTTTCAAAGCACTTGACCCTTTGGACTCATCTGGTACACTCTAATATTTATGTGGGACCAGCCCTCAACACGAAAGAAGGTTTTTTTAATATGAATTTGCATATCCTGTCAAGGACTTTTTCAGAACACTTTCATTTCAAGGTAAAATGAAACTTACAGGGAAGCAGAGAAATGCTTCACATTTCAGTTTAAAGGAGGGGGGTAATGAAGATGTTAAAAAAATAAAAATTTTTTTTAATTTTTTTAAAAGGAGGGGGTAATGAAGCAAAAGACAAGGTTAATTATGACACTGGGGCTTTACAATGCTAAAAATATACTATATATGAAGGAGCTATGGAAGCTGTGTTCTATTTCTACGTGTCCTTTACAAAGAGCAGGCTCATGGTATCTGCAAATTTCTTTTTTCATTATTAGTTTTTATTGGAGCTTTATTAGTTTTATCGTTGCTTTACAATGTTGTGTTAGTTTGAAAATTTCTAGTAAAGATTTTTATTTGAAAAGCGTTCATGGTTGTATCTAACTGAAAGGGTTAACATTTTAGCCTTGTTATAAAAATAGTATGATGCTTGTCATTAAAGTTCTCTCTCCTTTTCCTCAAGCCAACCCTGACTTTGAGCATGCAAGAGTGGGAACAGCCAACGGAAATTGGGGAAGCACTGGGGTCCTGTTTGCATTCGCATGCTCGCCCAAATAGAGAAACGTTAAGATGTTATACTTCCCTGTGCTGGGAACACAGCCTTAACTGGACTAGAGCAATTTATTTAAGGGCTTTATTTAGGTTCCCAACAGCTTTAGGAGAGTATGTATGATGCTAAGTTTCCATTCAACCCCTTTGATGTCTATGTCAGAGTCAGATGGCAGCAATGGGGCTCAAACCTGGGGTTTCTGTACCCAGCTTTATACTTGTTCACCCACCACTCTGGGTGCCACTTAAGCCTGGACTTCCTTTTAATTTCAGAAACTTCATCTTAGGAGTCCTTCAATGTTTAATTCCACCAAGGGCCCTTTCAATCTTCTTTATTTCCATCTAAAAGGAAAAAAGAAATGCGGTGAGACTTAGAAAACCTAGTATGAGGTAACCCAGCCAATCAGAGGCCTGTCCTCGCAAGATGAATAGAAGCACTCTATCCTCTTCATCCAGTCATTTCTGTTGAGCTAACTAACCCGGGGGCGCCTGGGCCCACGACGTCACCCAGATGCGGGTAGCTCACGGGGGCCACGACTAGCTCTTCTTCTCAAAACTGACCTAAGTGATCAAATTATTCTTATTTTCATGATCACTTTCATTTTTATCATCATGAAGAATGATTTTTAAATAGCAACTCTGAACGAGATGCTGGGGACAATGCATCCTTAACTCAAGGGGTCTGCAATATCATTGGGGACCTAGCAGATAGAATCAAAGATAAATAACAATACAAGAAAGCATAATAGTATCATATTCCCTCGGGATCTTACCATGTAAAACCTGGATGTGCCTTTACTGGTCACACACCCTCATCCCTCACTTTATAGATGAGTAAGCAGATTTATTTTTATGTAGTCAAATTTTTTGATGTTTTCTTTCAGACTCTGGGGTCGTTGCTGTTGGTCTTCGTTTGTTGTTGTTGTCATGCTTAGAATGACTTTCCCACTTCAAGATTATAAACATATTTATCTGGGTTTCTTCCAGTACTTTTAATGTTCAATGTCTTACATTTAAATTTTTGAGCCATATGAAATTAATTTTGATGTAAAAAACAAGGTAAGACTACAGCTTAATTTTTTCTAAGCTTTAAGCCAGTTGCCCAACTTTATCTTAATAATTCCTTTTGCCATTGATGTGAATTTAATGTCCCATATGTGCTTTTTTAAAAAATTAATTTATTTTTATTTTTGGCTGTGTTGGGTCTTTGTTGCTGCGCGCAGGCTGTCTCTCTAGTTGCGGCGAGCAGGGGCTACTCTTGGTTGCGGTGTGCGGGCTTCTCATTGCGGTGGCTTCTCTTCTTGTGGAGCACGGGCTCTAGGCGTGTGGGCTTCAGTAGTTGTGGCACGTGGGCTCAGTAGTTGTGGCGCATGGGCTCTAGGTGCTCGGGCTTCAGTAGTTGTGGCTCCCAAGCTCTAGAGCGCAGGCTCAGTAGTTGCGGCGCATGGGCTTAGTTGATCCGCGGCATGTGGGATCTTCTCAGACCGGGGCTCGAACCCATGTCCCCTGCATTGGCAGGCAGATTCTTAACCACTGCACCACCAGGGAAGTCCCTCCCATTTGTGCTTTTACTTAACTTTGCTATCTCCTCCTTTTCACTGATGTACTGGCACTATGCCATTGTAGGCAATGCAGCGTTTATGATGCGTTTATAGATCGAGAAGAGGAATCCTCCCTTTGTTACTTTTTCATTCAGAAGTTACCTGACTAAAAAAAAAAAAAAAAAAAAAAAAAAAAAAAGAAGTTACCTGACTATTCTTACCAGGGGTCTTAACCCAGTCAGATCCAATACCTCATTTTTATGAGAGATATCTGGTCATGTACCCTTTACTATCCAGAGGAGATGACATTTATGGATAACATAACCCTAATCTTTGTGATAAATGAAAAATGCCCAGCTGTGGCCTCTAGCCCTAATAACCATCTATTTCTCTTCATCTAGTTACATCTTCTTTGCATCTTCCAGGGTCCTGAGAGAAAACAAGTGGCACACTCGGAGTCAGAAATTGATGAGTTTAGCAAAGTGACTATTCCTAACAGTGTGGACAGGATTTAGGGACATCCCCAACAATGGTGTGGCGTTTCACGGGTTGAGTCTTCACAGTCACAGGCTTCAAGTGGCAAGGCGAAGGAACAATTAGTGGAATTCAGGAAGAGTGGCCGTGAGGGGGGAGCATCACCTGACCAGAGCATCATTGCAGGGTGGCAGCCATCCCACAGCATTGGAGAGGGAGGGAGCCCAGGGGTAAATACTCTGACCTTTTCCCCATTGGGCAAACCCATCCAGAAATCTGCCAGCTAGTGATGAAGTTTGTACAGCTCAGCCTCTCGGGACACAGAGCCGGGTGGGAAGGCATGGAGCGTGGATTTGAGGGGCAAATGCATAGCAAGCAGCCTGCTAGGTAAGGCATCGTTGTCCCCTGCCCGTCTATCACCTGCTTTGTTCGCAAGTGTTTCATGTCAGTCTTCTTCCCAAGTATTTCATATTTTTGTTGCTGTTTTGCGTGGAATCTCTCCTATTATCCATCTGGATTAGTTATTGTTTATATGTGAGAAAGCTATTGATTTTTACATATTGATTGCATGGCAAAGTGGTTTGCTAAGAGGGCATTTGATTTTTGCTTGTGTGACTATCACTTACATGGTATGTGACCTGGGGAAAGTCCAGTATCTTTTCTGCATTAATTCCATTACTTGTTTAAAAAAAAAAGGATAATAAGATATTTACTTCATTTTTTTAGTATTTAATGAGATCGTACATATCAGGCAGTTAAAACAGTGTCTGGTTCATAATAAACTCTCAATAAAGATGACTTATTATTGTATCTAATAGTTTTTCAGCTGATCTGGGGCACTATTGACTTTTCAATTCAGTAGATTAACCCTGATGGCTGTCAGCTGTTTTTCTTGTGACACACTTGGCAGTTTTCAAATTCTCTCCAGGGCGACTAGGCGGAGTAAAGACCTTTAAACATAACTACTGATATTTTGACTCTACCTCCAAAAGGCACCAATAATCAGTTCAAAAGGGAGCGATTCTCCCGGGAACCCCACTTTGAGAAGCAGGTTTTACATGACCCTGGACTGCGAGTGCAGCTGCCCTCGTTTCATTGAAGTGAGGGAAACAACTGGAAGCTCTGCCACTGCTTAGAAACCAGAGTCCCGTTCAGCTGGGCCTAAGACAGAATGAGGGAAATTTAGGCGTGTCTCTAAGATACTTGTAGAACAGTGGTCCTCAATCTGGGGCACTTTTGCGCCCCGGGGGATATTTTGCAATGTCTGGAGATATCTGTGATTGTCAAGGGGCAGTGCTACTGGCATCTAGCGGGTTCAAGTCAGGGATGCTGCTAAACATCTTACGATGCCACAAAGAATTATCTCACCAAAAATGGCAGTAGTGCTGAGATGGAGAAACTCCTAGAAAAAAGGAGATCGATCAACCAGGTTGCTTGGATTTAGACATGACATTGCCCCGATTGTGGTGGTAGAAATAAGAGGAAGCTGCTGCTTCTGCGGACCTCATGTCTGAGATAGCTTAAATACTCACGCTCCTCCCCCCCAACCCCTAACCTTGTCTTTGCACTTGGAAGCTCCACGGCTGGCAGCCTGGAGTCTCTGTGACTCTAGGTTTCCTGCAGCCTATCTCTCCACTTCAGAAGACTCCAGACCTCGAATCACTCCATGCAGCCGAGAAAGGTATTTTCAACACTGGGACAAACTCAGATCATTTAAATAACTAGATCTATGAGCCATTCTCAGAGAGAGGGGAGGGGAGGAGAGGGAACCCAAATCACATGCAAAAGAAAAATTTCTTTTAGAATCTAATGAGTTTTTGTAGTCTCAAATGTCGTATCTTCGAAGATAAAGTAGATTTTTTAATAATGTTAGAAATGGTTTTCTGGAGTGCGTCTCTAGTCTAGATAACTTTCAGGAAGTAAATGCTATTAATAGGCGTTTTCAGCAGCATGTCTTAGAGCCATGTTCCCAGCACGCTTTGAAGCTTCAGTACTTTGCTGTCTCTGAAATGTAAAGTTTGGTGTTTTCTCTTTACCTTAGTTGATGCTATTGGGTCCATCTCAGGCTGATCTTGACACCTCTCATGCTCTGCTCTCTTCAACCAGACCTCTCTGTTTCATTTTGGAAGAAGACTAGAAATGGTAAGTACAGCTAAGAGATCCCTAAAAAGTGTTATCTGTCATTTTTTTGTGGGAAGAACTGAAACCGGCCGGCAAGAGAGATGTTTAAGTATCTGTACTTCGGTTATTTGCTGAGGGAAACCTCTTCCATGATCTCTCACAATCAAGATTAATCATGGGGGTATTTTGTAATTTCAGATTAATCAATACTTGCTCTGTGCAACTTCCGATAGGAGTTACTGCATCCCACCCTGAGGAAGAGTGGATGTTTGAATTGGGGAAATAGCTTCTATGGGTCTAACTTTTTTCACGTCACCTTTTCAGCTTTAAAACTGTAGAAATCACTGAAGTTCCTTTCTGCTTTTTCTAGCGTTTGGTGGCGTCTGAACGAGTATGTGTGTGTGGCAGCAGGGGCAGACGGGCAGGAATAGGAATACAGGAGCCTGGGCTCGCGTACGGTCACAGAAAAGCAGAAGCAGACCGGACGTAAAGCAGTCGGCGAAATGGGACCTTAGTACAGGATTGGGCTCAGTTCCACATACAGCAGAGACACGTGGGGATTTATAGGCCAGGAACAGAGTGAGGGTCAGTGGTTGGAAAATTACTAAGAGGAAACATCAGGGTTAGGGGGCGTTCTGGCTGGACCGACCTGACGGGGTTCTTGCTGAAAGCAGGCCAGGGAGATGGGATATCATCACCTGGGGGATGGTAGGGATGAGAGACTTGATCAGATAGCAGGGATGATCAGATAGCGTGGTCAGGGATTCTGGCTAAACTGACCTAACAGGATTCTTGCTAAAACTGGCCACATGGACACAAAAGCCCACAAATCAAGGCCTAGTGACTTAGAGAAGGCTGACTAAAGTTTAGTCGAGGAGAGAGTCTGTCAGTGCTGGCTCTCCCAGTCACTAGCTGGGGGACCTTGGGCGTATCACCTCAGCCCTCTGAAGCTCAACTTTTTTTGGCTATAAAATGAGCATTGCTGTACCTCTCCAGTTGCCTTGCAGGGCCATTGCAGGGGCTCAGATAACAAAATATATGTTCAAATCCTTTGCAAGTGCTGTGCGTTATTAGGTATGCCTAAAGTTCTTCACAAAAAGACATCAGTGGCCTTTTCTTGAAATTATTTTGTCACCCCAATTAGACGCAATGGAGTGCCTGCACCAGGAACCCACTCTGACTTCTAGATCTGAATGTTGGCGCCTGGGCTCATTTCGTGTCTAAGGTCTAATGAAGAGTTAACCACAGGGCACTATGTTACAAAAGAAGCAACCGCTTAAAGTTTCATTTCCTAGAAACGCAGATGTCTATTTTTATGCCAACCCATGCCCGCATCTGCCTTTGCCCCTTGAGGGATGGCATGGTAGGGTTGATCGTAATAAACAGAGCTCACATTTATTGACCACTTACTACAAACTGAGCATCATGCTAAGGGCTGGATGTCTCTGTGTCGATTTCACCCTCCAAACAGCCTTGTGAGGCACAGAGGAGGGAGCTGGGGCTTCAAGAGGGTTAAGAGCTTGTGATCTTGGCTGGGCAGCTCGACTCTGGTAGCGAGACCCCTCTGCTCTACCTCGACCAAGCTGGCCCGGCACACGCTTCCACCCGGGACACAGTCAGTCACCGTGGGCTTCAATTATGATAATTTACTCCTGAAAAAAAATTGGGATATCTTTTATAAGGAAAGATATGAAAACAACTTTTAAAAGAAGAAATAGAAAAGACCAAAAAGCATAGGAAAATTATTCAATCTTATGAATACTTATAGGTCAGACCCTTTGATATGGAAACTCCACTTCTAGAAACTCTTAAAGAAACAATCAGGGATGTCACAAACAATTTACGAAGACAGTCTATGCAGCATGGCAAAGAGAATATCTCACGTCCAGTGTTGGGAAGGGGTTAATTAATTGTGGTCCACCCATTAAGTGGAATGTTATGTAACCATCAAATCATATTTCTTAAAAGAATAGTGAATGACATAAGAAAATACTCATGATATAATGGTAAATGGAAAAAGCAAGCTAGAAATTAAGTATCGTATATTCCTGATGTTTTTAATGCACGTACGAGACACTTACTAAATGTTGGTTAATCTGTGATGACGGTTTGCCTGGGTAAATGGGTTACCTATTTTTCTTAATAGTTTCGCAAGAGAGCCCTGCGTTCTAACCATTTGACAGTTGAGAAATCAGAGACTCAGGAGGGAAAGTGATTCACCAAAGTCAGAGAGCACTTAGGTGGTAGAATAAGGATTTACAATCAAACCTTTCCACTGGCGAAGCCCCCGCTAGTACTGAACTGCTTCTCACTGTGTGAAATCGATGCAGGAATAGGGAGATGAGTGTTAGAGGGAACATGCCAAAATAACAGTAGTTAACTGTAGCAAATTTCTTCATCGCCAGAGAGATAATAAGGAATTCGTTTACTAAATTAATCAAAATTGATGGTTTAAAAGTAGGGAAGATGGTGTTGAAATTAAAAACAGTCATTACAGATGAACCAACCAGTGTCTTTGCACCCCACGAATAGATCATTGATATCTCTGAAGCCCACCAAAGTTTAGGCCTGGGATAGCAAATGATGGCCGTGGGTCATATCCAGCCTGCCACCTGTTTTTGTATAGCCCACAAACTAAGAATTTTTTTAATCTCTTTAAATGATTGAAAAAGTCGAAGGAAGATACTGTTTTGTGGCCCATAAAAGTTACATTAAAGTCAAATTTTTGTGCCCACAATAGCTTTATTGTTAGTGTATTTGTTTACATATTGTCTATAACTGCTTTTGCGCTGCAGGGACAAATCTGAGTAGTTGTGACAGAGACCATGTGGCCTGCAAGACAAAATATTTACTGACTGGCCCATTACAAAAAAATGTGCCAATTGTGCTTTATGTGAAAAGGGGGACAGGGTATAATGTCAAGTAAGATTTAATATCTTACGGTCTTTGGTGCCTGTTGTGATGCATAGTAGCTGTTGAGTTCCTAATTTATGTAAGACAACTTTATATCATTTTACTCTTTTATTTTGAAAGCTAGGTCTGTTGGGCTAAAATGGTAGAAGGGAAATGATACAAAGTCTCTTTATTTAAGTAAGTGGGTTATATCCTTGTACTTAATTTTTTGGTTGTTATATAATGAAACTTTGACGTCCATGGTAATTACATTTTACAGAGGTTAGCCTATAATTAGGAATATTTCAGAATTTGCAAAAAGGGGATATTTGGTCATAAGTCTTTTAGGGAAATTCCCAGTGGAGGCTGACCTATAAAACAATAGCACATAACTTCCCTTATTCTCTGCCCCTCCCTTAGCCCCTAGGGTGATACATACAATGCACATCTAGTTTTCAAACAATTCAGTGTCATGGCAACATGACAAAAGGTTAGTGAACTCAAATTCAGGGGTTTCCCACAATTGCTCCCCACTCCTTGCCTCTTCCAGGTTTCTTTCTCCTGATTCTCCAGTTGGCCATCACCTCTGGTTCAACGCAGCCCATCCATTTACGGGATCCCCACCGCGCCATGACATCCTTTGCTTCCATAGATTGGTTTCAGTGACTCCCTCCACCAGAAATGCATATTCCAACACTTCCTTTTCAACTCAGGCAACGTGGCTTTTTTTCTGCTCTGTGATCTTAAAAATAGATGGGAGGAGTAGCTGAGGGCACCTAGCTGTTGTCCCCTGAAGTCTGGCTCATAGTAGCCCGCAGGTATGTTGGCCTTCAGACTGGCTACTGGGTAGATGAGCGGAGGATGGAGAAGAATTTTGCTGCAAGTCATTAAATCTAACCAGATCATAGCCATGCAAAATTATATAATAAAGACCAGAAGGGGAATACCGATGCAATACAGAAAGGTGAGAGGTTCTACCTGCCACCAGGTAATCACACCCAACTTCGTCTTCCTGGAGGGCTCTCTCCACCTTACCCTCTCCTACCCCCAGCCCCTCGTGCCGGCTGCTCACTCTTAGCTGATAACCCAGCTTCCGGCTTCCCTGACTGCATCAGAGAATTGGAAGAGCAATTGGGAGAGATGGCCCACCGGCTCCCCTCTGCTTGTGTGCCCGCCTAGAGCTTCTGCACCCACCTGTCCTGCCTGACCTCCTGTCCAGTTACCCAGATCGTGTAGCAGATCCCCCCAAAACCCACTGGCTTGATACCACCACTGTCCTGGAGTGTTATGTGTGGCGGGCCCACGGGTTGACTGGGTTCACTGAGGCGTCTGTGGCGGTGGGTGTGTCTGCCACTTGCAGTCGGTGTCTGGGGCTGGACTCACCCCCGCACAGTTCTGGTGCCTGGATGGGGAGACTCCACAGCTGCAGGCTGCCACTGGCTCCACGTGGTCTCTCCAATATGGCAGCTGTGCTGTCCCCAGACTTCTTCCAAGGCTGGTGGCTCAGAGCTCCAGTTCAAGTGGAGAGAGAGACAAAGAGATCACGAGAGAAGGAGTGCTTGGTGAGGTGGAAACACTCCCACCTTTTCTGTCCCAGCCTGGCAAGTCCTGCAACATCGCTTCTTCGGCTGCTCTCCTCCAGATACGGAAAAAAGCCTGCCCAGGTTCAAAGGAGGATGGGAGATAGGTGAACCAATTTGCAGACTCTTAAACTAAGGATGGAATTTTTATAATCCTTGCCAAAGCCAGTCTCCCCGCTAGTGCGCTGGGTCACCTCCCTGCTTTCCTCCCCTGTCTCTCCTGCATCTTCTTCGGCATTATTATTCACGATGGGGGTTTGGGGAAGTTTCTTCCGCACTCTCACCAGCATTACAACATGCTGTTATGCTTGCCATCCTCAGATACATCCTCTTGACCCTCTTGGCCCCGGGAACTACCACCGGTATCTTTGTTCCCAGAAATGTTTGCTGCCGGCAGCTCCTCCCCTCACATGCTTCCAAGAACTTGGAAGTCATATTTGCTTTGGCTTCACCTTCAGAATCTATCCAGTATCTGGCAAGTTCTCACCACCTCCACCCCTGCCAGCTGGGGCTTTTGCTTGAATTACCGTAATAGCCTCTTGCCTGGTCTCCACGCTTCCACCCTTCCCCTCGTTGTCTCTTTCAACACAGCAACCAGCATGATCCTTCTAACATGAAGTCAGACCGTAGCACTCTTTGGCTGAAAACCTTGCCATGGATCGGCCTGCCGCTCCTTGTTGGGATGGCCGAATAGGCCCTGTAGGCATCCTCGGCGTGGGCCTGGGGCCCCTCCCTCTTTGTTTTTTAAATTGATTTATTTTATTTATTTTTGGCTGTGTTGGGTCTTCGTTGCTGCGCACAGGCTTTCTCTAGTTGCGACGAGCAGGGGCTACGCTTTGTTGCTGTGCGTGGGCTTCTCATTGCGGTGGCTTCTCTTGTTGCGGAGCACGGGCTCTAGGCGCGCGGGTTTCAGTAGTTGTGGCACCTGGGCTCAGTAGTTGTGGCGCACGGGCTTAGTTGCTCCGCGGCATGAGGGATCTCCCCGGCCCAGGGCTCGAACCCGTGTCCCCTGTGTTGACAGGCGGATTCTTTTTTTGCCTTTTTTTTTAAACATCTTTATTGGAGTATGATTGCTTTACAATGTTCTGTTAGTTTCTGCTGTATAACAAAGTGAATCAGCTATATGCATACGTATATCCCCATATCCCCTCCCTCTTGCGTCACCCTCCCACCCTCCCTATCCCACCCCTCTAGGTGGTTGCAAAGCACCAAGCTGATCTCCCTGTGCTATGCAGCTGTTTTCCACTAGCTATCTGTTTTACATTTGGTAGTGTATATATGAAGATATACAGATGGCCAACAAACTCATGAAAAGATGCTCAACATCACTAATTATTAGGGAAATACACATCGAAACTACAGTGAGCTATCACCTGACACCGGTCAGAAAGGCCATCATCAAAAAATCTACAAACAATAAATGCTGGAGAGGGTGTGGAGAAAAGGGAACCCTCTTGCACTGTTGGTGGGAATGTAAATTGATACAGCCATTATGGAGACCAGTATGGAGGTTCCTTAAAAAACTAAAAATAGAACTACCATATGACCCAGCAACCCCACTACTGGGCATACACCCTGAGAAAACCATAAGTCAGAAAGAGACAGGCACCACAGTGTTCATTGCAGCACTTTTTACAATAGGCAGGTGGATTCTTAACCACTGCGCCACCAGTGAAGCCCTGCTTAGACCGTTGTGAAAGAACAGCAGCCTCAGGTTCTGGGGGTCTAGGAAGGAGCACTGAGGTCAGTTAGCTCAGTCCCCATAGTGTGTAGATGAGAAAATCAAGGTTTAGGAGAATTCAGTCAGTAGGTGTTCATCAGAGCGGTTGACTTTCTTTAAGTTTAATTTTTATTTATTTTTTATTGAAGTATAGTTGATTTACAATATTGTGTTAGTTTCAGGTGTACAGCAAAGTGATTCGGTTATACATACATACGTGTGTGTGTGTATCTATATTCTTTTTTCATTCTATTCCATTGTAGGTTATCACAGAATACTGAGGAGAGCTCCCTGTGCTGTGCAGTAGGTCCTTGTTGTTCATCTATTTTATATATGGCAGTGTGCATCCGTTAATCCGCTGCTCCCAATTTATCCCTCCCCCCTTTCCCAAGCAAACCATAAGTTCGTTTCCTATGTCTGTGAGTCTCTTTCTATTTTGTAAATAAGTTCATTTGTATCATTTTTTTTTAGATTCTACATATATCATATGATATTTGTCTTACTTCACTTAGTATGATAATCTCTAGGCTGACTCCTGATCTGACTTTGAGTTCACAGGAGTTAAGCCCCAGAATACATAAACATGAGAAGTCAGACTAATCCTGGTCTTCCTCTAACTTGTTGCAAAACTCAAACCACTGAAACTCATTTCCTCCCTCCTGCCATCTGTCCTTCTGTGTCCTCAGATTGCATCCGTGTCAGGAGCTTGCAAAGTCTTGAAGCTCAAAACAGTCAGCAAAGCACAAAGTTAGACTCATCTAAGTCCATGTGTTTTCCTGTTAGGAGTCATAGCTCTACAACCGTAGACATTCTAGCAGGAATCTAAAATGGATCTCACGTCAGGAGAATACACTTTTGAATACAGTCCTGCCACAAAAATGAGGCATCTAAGGGGACACGTGTCGCCTCTTCAGAGGGTTGTGTATTCAAGCTTCTGTTTGAAGGGTGGGCAGGCAGCCTTACCTTTAGGCCTGACTAGCCCCCATCCCACAAACTCTTCTTTCTCCCCTGCCGTGGATTTCCCTGAAAGCAGAGAGTTCTCTGCTTGGGAATATACATGGCTTCTGAGACACAGCAGTGGAGGAATTTGGTTCCTAATTGGGCAGGAATGGTGTCTAACTCATTATCATTCCCCTACTGCATCTAACATAGTGCCTTGCATGGAGGAGATTTATTGAGAGAACAGAACACCTGTGCATACAGAATCAAACATTCCCATTTTTACCATAATTAGCTCACAAATTGAGCATCCAAATTTACCCAGTGTATTTGCATGTGTAATTAGCTCTGATTCATGACTAAAGCCGGGCCTATTATGGTGTATTATGCTATTTTACAAATCAAATTCCTGAAAGACTTATGTTTTGGGCAATCACTGCCAAAAAAGCAAAAAAAACAAAATAACGTGGATTATTTGTATGAAATGAAAAAAAAAAAGAGGCCTGGCGTTATGCTGAACGAACGCTTACATTTGAAAATAGCATTAGTTGAAGCGAAGGTCCTAGCTTCAGTCTGAAGCAGGTAGTTGCCCATGGCTTGAAAGGAGAAATTTCCATGGGAATAAAGGAATATTTCACATTTTAAAATCATCTTCTCAAGAATATCTTTTCGTTCTTAAGCCTCAAAGGTATTATTTCTCTGTAAATAACAAATTTAGAAAGGCTTTGTTCATTGACTCAGGTTTCTTTCTCACCTGGTTGATCAGGGTCCATCTGTGAGTTCCAGGCAGCCTGCGCAGAGAGCTGAGAGAAGGCTTGCCTTGCATACAGCGTTCCAAGCACCATTTGGGCTGGGACTCAACGACTGAGTATAAGACAGGGACAGTCCCATCCTGGCTGTGCCTGTTCCCAGGAGAGACAAATGAGCTCTGTGCTCTCACTAGGGTTTCGGGCTCAAGGGGCCAGAACTTCTGAGAAGGCAGATTGCCTAGAGCTCTTCTGCGGGTGTGCTTCCCACAGCCTCCCTCTGACTGCATCCCCTTTGTCCTCTGTGGCTCTTTTCCCATTTCAGCCCTTCTTTTAGAGGCCCCCCAACCCTCCTGGTCTCTCCTCGTCCCCTTGTCAAAAACCTGATCTTTGGAAAGACTTTGCTATTTATGATCATTGAGCCTTCCATGGGATTTGAAGAATGTTCAAAGCCTTGATTTACTCAGCAGATACTTACCTTGTGCTCAGGAGGTGGCAGGCATCATCATCACAAGTAAAGACAAGTCCGTGAACCTCCGAGTGTTTAGCACCTAGAGGGGGCGATGGGTGAGTTGATACCAAGACCCCTGGAAAGGTAGGCTAGCAGGATGGCTGAGGGCCAGCTCTGTATCTGAGTCGCCTGGATCTTAGAGCTAATTCCGTGTGCAAGTGGAAGGTTTTGTCTAGACCAGGGGCCTGAAAACTATGAGCTCTGGACCAAATCTGTCCCACCACCTGATTTTGTGAGGTAAGAATGGTTCTGACCACCTTAATTCGTTATGTTCTAAATAGTTATTTAAGTAGCCACATAGCAGCCTCAATTTGGTCTACAATATTGGCTGTCTGGCCCTTTACAGAAGAAGTTTGCCAAGCCCTGGCCCTGACCAACACTGTCTAATAGAACTTTCTACAGTGATGGAAAAAGTTCCCGTATCTGCATGCTCAAATACGGTAGCCATGAGCCTGATGTGACTTTGAGCCCTTGAAATATGGTTAGTGTGACTGAGGAACTGAATTTCAAAATTGCACTTAATTTTAATTCATTTAAATGTAAACAACCGCATGTGACTGGTGGCTATCACAATGGCCAGAGCAGCTTTAGACCATTTAAGTCTAAAGATTCTGTATTCTCTCAGCGTTCTTCTCTCTGAATTTAATCAACTTCCCAGAGGCTGTCTGAGTCAAGAGGAAGGCAACACTCTTAATCAGATTTTTTGGGCCCTGGACTGGCGTTCACTGTCTGCTAGAAAATGCTTAATGGAAAGTGCTCGAAAAATGCATGAGAGCATACACTTACTTCCTCTTCAAGCTGTATCTGTGACATCTGCTGTTGTTTGGGGTAAGGCAGTTGGCTTTTTCAACCCCACAAGGCCCCAAATTAAGGAAGTCTTAATCATCTTTAGAGTTTAGGCTGCAGGCAGAGAAAACCTCACTTAGCAAAGCTATATTTCCTTCTATCCCTGCTTGCAGAACTGGAGCTAAAGTTAGCCTCCCATTCCTGCTAGGCTAACTTCAACCCTATAGGTCATTTCTCTCATAAGATTGCCTAGAACAAGAAGAAGTCATCAACACATGCCATCATTATGAATATTGTCAAACCATTTCCCCTAAGAGTAAAGTTGCAGTTGGCATTCTGGGGATGTCATGTACAGCGTGGTGACTATAGTTAATAATATTATACTGCATATTTAAAAGTTGCTAAGACAGTAGATCTTAAGAGTTCTCATCACAAGAAAAAAATTGTAACTATGTGCAGTGATGCACGGTAACTAACTGTGGTGATCATTTCACGATATATACATATATTAAATCATTATGTTGTACACCTAAAACTAATACAATGCTATATGTCAATTATATTTCAATAAGACTGGAAAAACAAAAGTCACAGTTGGCAGGTATTCTGCCTTCCAAGATAGCATAGGTGACAGTTATATCAAGTGTTTCTGTGACAGCGTAACATGGGTCACTAGTTTTTTAGTTTCCAGTACCTGAGTCTTTCTTTCTTTCTTTTTAAATTAATTTTATTGAAGTGTAGTTGATTTACAATGTTGTCTTAATTTCCGCTGTACAGCACAGTGACTCAGTTATACATTAATGTATATGTTCTTTATCATATTCTTTTCCATTATGGTGTATTACAGGATACTGAATACAGTTCCCCATGCTCAACAGTAGGACCTTGTTGTTTATCCATCCTATATATATTAGTCTGCATCTGCTAATCCCAAACTCCCAGTCCATGTCTCCCCTACCCCCCCTTGCCAACCACAAGTCTGTTCTCTGTATCTGTGAGTCTGTTTCTGTTTCATAGATATGTACATAGATATGTACATTTGTGTCATTCTAAATTCTACGCCACTAAAATTAGGTTTGCAGTCATGCAATAGAAATTCCAATTAACACTGGCTGAGCATAACAATCTTGTGATTTCTCATAAACTCCTAGAAGTCAGCAGTTCAGGGCTTTTGTTTCCACTTTGCTCTATGAGGTCATGCAAGGATCTCGATACTCTGGATCATCTACCTTGTTGCTTCACCAACCCTAGCACATTTTCCTCATTTGCATCATTCCAAGATGGTGGCTACAATATCCATATTACAAGAAGCCAGATGGAAGTAGACAGGAGGAAGGGGAAGAGTCTCACTGTTTAAGGACCTGTCCCAGAAATTACACATCTCACTTCCTCTCCCATCACATTGGCTTTAACATAGTCATATGGTCATCGCTGCAAGGGAGTCTGAGAAATATAATCTTTTTTCAGAGTGGCATATGCCCAACTCTAAATGGAGATTCTATCACTATGAGATGAAAGAAAGGGGAAAAATATATAGATATAGAACAATCTCTGGAGCCTCTGAGAATAATAAAAGGAATTGGGAGTATCAGGAAATACTCCTGGAATAAGAACAACATACAGTTAATCTACACATATGCAAGTGGCAGCATCTCATCTGGAAAGAACTAATGGTGTTCCACATTCTATTTTATTTTATTTTTCATTTATTTTTAAATTTTGGGCTGCATTGGGTCTTTGTTGCTCCGCGTGGGCTTTCTCTAGTTGCAGTGAGCAGGGGCTACTCTTCGTTGTGGTGCACGGGCTTCTCATCGCAGTGGCTTCTCTTGTTGCGGAGCACGGGCTCTAGGCAAGTGGGCTCAGTAGTTGTGGCTCGCGGGCTCTAGAGCGCAGGCTCAGTAGCTGTGGTGCCTGGCTTAGTTGCTCCGTGGCATGTGGGATCTTCCCGGACCAGGGCTCGAACCCGTGTCCCCTGCACTGGCAGGTGGATTCTTAACCACTGTGCCACCAGGGAAGTCCCCCACATTCTATTTTAAATCTGTATATTTTTTCCCTCCTCCACTAGGCTTTGAGCTCTTTAAGGACAGAGATTCTATATCTGCTGCCCCTAGTAGGTATCCAATCAATATTCATCAAATGAAAGAATGAATGAGTCAGAAGAATTCTGATTTTTTTTAAATAAATTCTTTCTCACCAGATACTTGGTACAGTTTCAAGCTAAAGAACTGTTGGGGAATTTTCTAGTCCAAGCCCATTGTCTTGATCTAGGAAGGTTGTCTGGGTCCTTGGTATCCCATATTGCTATTTCTGTGTCCATCATCCTCTTGTAGGGGATCTCCTCCTGAGCACGGTGCCCACCTCTGAAGGGTACCCAGAGAATGAACTATGAAGGCAGGGCAGGACCCAGTTCGTCTAACCTCCATCTGGAGTTCTTTTCACAACCTCACATGTAATCAGTGAAGTAGGAGATGAGAGGAGAAGGCAACTGCTTCTGTCTGGGTTGACCCCAGAAAGCTTCTTGAAGAAGATAGGTTTGAACTGGGCATTATAAAAGCAGAGCTTCCTAAACCTTTCCCCCCCAGGGCAAGGAACCCCAGGGCAAATAGAAGAGGGAGAATGTGACCCCTGAGGAGGCTGGGAGTGTAGCCTGAAGGAACCTACTCCAAGGAGAAATTTCTTTTAACTATTTTGCTCTGTTCCACTATTCATTCATGTATGCATTCATTCTTTCATTCATTTATTTAGCAAACATAATGCAGCATTAAGTGCCAGACATTGTCTTTTATGAAGACACACAAGACCCTGCTCTCTTGAAGCTTACGTTTTCATGCAGAATAGATGTAAAACAAGTAAGCACGTAAACCAGAAGCACATAAATGATCAACAAGATAATTTCTGATGGTGCTTAAGGCTATGAAAGAAATAAAGCAGAGTAGTTTAGTGCAGAGTACATATACCTCTCTGTGCCTCAGTTGACTCATCTGTAAAATGGAAATGATAATAGAGGTCTACAATTCCAAAATCCCCTAACTGAAAGCTTTGTCCTGATTCAGTTGATGGCAAACACGACTTGATCTGAACTCATTTGGAAGCGCATCTTGACCTGAACCGAATTATGTAGTAGTAGCAGTAGTTGTTGTTCTTCTTCTTTTTTTAAAATCCCACTTAAGAGTGGACGGTCCTGTGCTTCACTGCACAGATTTTTTGTGTGTTTGATTATGAGATGCTGCCCCAGACTCCAGTTGGAGTATTACATAATACGAGGTACATGCATCATATTACCTTCTACGATCCGAAAAATTCTGAGTTCCAAAACACATCTAGGTCCAAAGGCTGTGGATAAGGGATCGAAGACCTCATGCAGTTATTATGAGGATTAAATGAGTTCATATATGTAAAGCACTGAAACCGTTGCCCAGCATATGGTAAATGCTACCTAAGTTACCTACTGTTCCTGCCTTTATCACTATTCTTACATGGGAGGGTATTTAGAAAAGTTGCCTAGAGACGGCCTCTCTGAGGATGTGTCATTTAAGCAGACAGCCAAGGGATGAGAATGACCTGGCTGTGGGAAGAGGAGGAGAAAGATAACTTCGGGAAGACGGAACAGCAAGTGGAGTAGGGTTGGGGTAGCAGACAAGGAGAAGAGTGGACAGGTGCGAGAAAAAGTTCAGAAATAAGGGAGAAAAAGACTTTCTGATTAATTTTGCATTGGTTGTAATTTATAATATGTCCATGTATAGAGGCTGCGAATGTCACAGTCATGGTCTCCAGTGTGTTAAGGTCAGTGGTTTGCTGGACCCAGCTTCTGGGAGTGGGATCGGAAGAGGGCACCTGGTTCATGATTTGTCTTTGTCATTTATCCATTTGGCCCCCGCCTAGACCTCCCTGGTCCTTAATATCACGCTTAGCAGCATTACTTATTGCCTTTTGATAGTGGGATTCATGAACCCATCACATCTTCCGACAGAAGCATAGCTGAGGATGGGTTCAGGGTCTGGGATCCTGTTATCAGGGACCATACAAATAGCTCACTGTACTTATCCCCTTTCCCTCTTCTAAAGCCCTTCCCCCGCATCTTGACTTAATCCCTCTTCCCTGAGTGGTGGACGCTTTTCCTGAATCTTTGAGTAAGATTGATGCCCAAGGAAGATACACTATTTAGCTGAGGGCTTCCCATACTCCCGGCCTTTGCCACATCTTCCCAGGGATCTGACTGCTCCAGATTGAGAAGTACAGCCTTAAAAGATAACCAGAATTCTGGTGGGTGGCAATGGTAGGGAAGAGGACTCCAGGTGGAGGGGCTTGCAGGTCAGGGAACTGCAAGCTGGTCTTGGGCTCAGTGATTAGAGAAGCTGGTAGGGGAGTTGTATGAGGTCAACCTAGACGAGGAGATGGAGCCAAATTATGGAAGGCTTTGGACACCGTGATCAAAAGTTAGGGCTCGGGCTTCCCTGGTGGCGCAGTGGTTGAGAGTCCGCCTGCCGATGCAGGGGACACGGGTTCGTGCCCTGGTCTGGGAAGATCCCACGTGCCGCGGAGCGGCTGGGCCCGTGAGCCATGGCCGCTGAGTCTGCGCGTCCGGAGCCTGTGCTCCGCAACGGGAGGGGCCACAACAGTGAGAGGCCCGTGTACCGGAAAAAAAAAGAAAGCTGAGGGGAAATTTTGTTTATTTACCCTCCATTGGAGGAATTAAGGGAAGTAGACACTTGGTTTATTAGATATCAGTATGACTGGTTGATTCAGTCAATTGGGAGGACAGAAGCATTAATGGAGCTGGAAGTCTGCTGTAGAGACACAGGCTGGATCATTCCATGGATAAACACCAGTTAAATGAAAACCAGTGTTCTGGAGGAAAATACTGCTACAAGTCCTGAAACTGGAGAGCAAGTCTGTGGTTAAACCACCCTCTACGCAGGGGAAGCTCGAGTTAATATGATGGTTAGTAAAGCTCTTCAAGAGTGTCCCATGTTCCCTTTTAAGGTCTTTCTTCCCAGGGTGCAAGTGTCTCTCATGCTAAACCTGGATGCCCAAGAATCGCCATTAAGAGTAGGTTCCCACATGTCTCAGTTGGCCTGAGGGAGTCTTAGTTTATGCCTGTAGTCTTGGCATAAATTATTAACAGCCCCTCCCTTTTCCTTCCCATGAGTATCCTGTTTGATCAATTGGGGGTCACCCAGGCAGTGCCCTGACTCTCTACCCTCCCCTTTCCAAATTTGTGTAATATAAACCCAATGTGTAGGGAGAACGTTCATCCCCAAATCATCTCGGAGATGATTTCCAAAAACAGTCGAAGAGGAAAGCCCGGCTTGTAGATAGTAGTGCCAAAATGGCGGGAGTTGTGCGACCTTGGACAAATCAGTTAATATCGCTGAGCTGTGTCTTAATCTGTAAAATGGGGGTAATGGATCACCTTTGTTTCCCTCCTTAGAATATTAAGAGGCTCGAGTATTGTGAAGGACTCTTCTAATGTGTACCAGAGCAGGCTTAACAAACAAACATTAACTGCACTAAAGTTTTTCCTTCCAGATGTAGCTGCATTTTAACATTCCTTCACCCCCGCACACCCCTCTCAAATTTCAGACTTCGGCAGCTAATTGATGGCTCTTCCATTGCAGCATTCTAAATAACAGTGAATAGGAAAACGCTGCTTCTCCCAACTTAGAAGCTATAATACTGAAAAGCTAAGATGCTAAAAGCTAAATATGTAACTAAGTTTTTTATGAACCTCAGTAATTGACAACTACAGTCATGGGGTGGAGGTCGGGGTGCTGTTTAGACCGGTGAGAACCATCAACCCGGACTGTTTAGTTTCAAATGTAGCAAAAGAGAGGCAGCAAACGGGAATTTTAAATTCTGATTCTTGGTGTATTTTAGAAGGGCGATTTGTTCTTTCTTATACTTTCAGGTGTTTCTAATGTGGACCTCGAAGAGACAATTTCTCATCCTTTTTAACATGATCCTAATTTCCGAACTCCTTGGGGCTAGATGGTTTCCTAAAACTCTGCCCTGTGATGTCACTCTGGATGCTCCAAACGCCCATGTGATCGTGGACTGCACAGACAAGCATTTGACAGAAATTCCTGGAGATATTCCCACCAATGCCACCAACCTCACCCTCACCATTAACCATATAGCGGGTATCTCTCCAGCGTCCTTCTACCGGCTGGACCACCTGGTAGAGATCGATTTCAGATGCAACTGTGTACCTGTTCGACCGGGGCCAAAAGACAATGTGTGCACCAGAAGGCTGCAGATTGAACCCAGCAGCTTTAGTAAACTCACTTATTTAAAATCTCTTTACCTGGATGGAAACCAGCTTCTAGAAATACCTCAGGATCTTCCTCCCAGCTTACAGCTGCTGAGCCTTGAGGCCAACAACATCTTTTCGATCATGAAAGAGAACCTAACAGAACTGGCCAACCTAGAAATACTCTACCTGGGCCAAAACTGTTACTATCGCAATCCTTGTAATGTTTCGTTTTCCATTGAAAAAGATGCTTTTCTAAATATGACAAATTTAAAATTGCTCTCCCTAAAAGATAACAATATCTCAGCTGTCCCCACTGTTTTGCCACCTACTTTAACTGAACTCTATCTTTATAACAACATCATTGTGAAGATCCAAGAAGATGATTTTAATAACCTCAATCGACTGCAAGTTCTTGACCTAAGTGGAAATTGCCCTCGTTGTTATAATGCTCCGTTTCCTTGTACACCCTGTGAAAATAATTCTCCCCTACAGATCGACCTAAATGCTTTTGATGCATTGACAGAATTACAAATTTTACGTCTACACAGTAACTCTCTTCAGTATGTGCCCCAAAGATGGTTTAAAAACGTTAACAAACTTAAAGAACTAGATCTTTCCCAAAACTTCTTGGCCAAAGAAATTGGGGATGCCAAATTTTTGCATCTTCTCCACAACCTTGTCCAATTGGATCTGTCTTTCAATTATGAACTTCAGGTCTATCGTGCATTTATGAATCTGTCAGATGCATTTTCTTCACTGAAAAACTTGAAAGTTTTGCGGATCAAAGGCTATGTCTTTAAAGAGCTGAGAAGTTCATACCTCTCCCCATTACATAATCTTTCCAATCTTGAAGTTCTTGATCTTGGCACTAACTTTATAAAAATTGCTGACCTCAGCATATTTAACCAATTTAAAACATTGAAATTCATAGATCTCTCAGTGAATAAAATATCACCTTCGGGAGATTCAAGTGAAGATGGCTTCTGCTCTAGCATGAGAACTTCTGTAGAAGGTCATGGGCCCCACGTCCTTGAAGCATTACATTATTTCAGGTATGATGAATTTGCAAGGAGTTGCAGGTCCAAAAGCAAAGAGCCTCCTTCTCTCTTGCCTCTTAATGAAGATTGTTACAAGTATGGGCCGACCTTGGACCTAAGTGGAAATAATATATTTTTTATCAAGTCTTCTGAGTTTCAGCATCTTTCTTTCCTCAAATGCCTAAACTTATCGGGAAATACCATTAGCCAGACGCTTAATGGTAGTGAATTTCAGCCTTTGGTGGAGTTGAAATATTTGGACTTCTCTAACAATCGGCTTGATTTACTCTACTCAACGGCATTTGAGGAGCTACGCAACCTGGAAGTCCTAGATATAAGTAGTAACAGCCATTATTTTCAATCAGAAGGAATAACTCACATGCTAAACTTCACCAAGAACCTAAAGGTTCTGAAGAAACTGATGATGAACAACAATGACATCGCTACCTCCACCAGCAGGACCATGGAGAGCGAATCTCTTAAAATTCTGGAATTCAGAGGCAATCATTTGGATATTTTATGGAGAGATGGTGATAACAGATACTTAAAACTCTTTAAGAATCTGCTGAGCTTAGAGGAATTGGACATCTCTGAAAATTCCCTGCGTTTCTTACCTAGTGGAGTTTTTGATGGTATGCCTCCAAATCTGAAGACTCTCTCCTTGGCCAAAAATGGGCTCACGTCTTTCAATTGGGGAAGACTCCAGTACCTGAGCAATCTAGAAACGTTGGACCTCAGCTACAACCAACTGAAGACTGTCCCTGAGAGATTATCCAACTGTTCCCACAGCCTCAAGAAACTCATACTTAAGAACAATCAAATCAGGCACCTGACAAAGTATTTTCTACAAGATGCTTTCCAGTTACGACATCTGGACCTGAGCTCAAATAAAATCCAGGTTATCCAAAAGACTAGTTTTCCAGAAAACGTCCTCAACAATCTGAACATTTTGTTTTTGCATCACAATCGGTTTCTGTGCAACTGTGATGCCGTGTGGTTTGTCTGGTGGGTTAACCATACAGAGGTGACGATTCCTTACTTGGCCACAGATGTGACTTGTATGGGACCAGGAGCACACAAGGGCCAGAGTGTAGTGTCTCTGGATCTATATACCTGTGAGTTAGATCTGACTAACTTCATCCTGTTCTCACTTTCCATATCGGCAGCTCTCTTTCTGATGACGATCACAACAGCAAGCCATCTCTATTTCTGGGATGTGTGGTATAGTTACCATTTCTGTAAGGCCAAAATAAAGGGCTATCGACGTCTGATATCACCAAATTCTTGCTACGATGCTTTTATTGTGTATGACACTAAAGACCCAGCAGTGACAGAGTGGGTTTTGGATGAGCTGGTGGCCAAATTGGAAGACCCAAGAGAGAAATGTTTTAATTTATGTCTCGAGGAAAGGGACTGGTTACCAGGGCGGCCTGTTCTGGAAAATCTTTCCCAGAGCATACAGCTTAGCAAAAAGACAGTGTTTGTCATGACAGACAAGTATGCAAAGACTGAGAATTTTAAGATAGCATTTTACTTGTCCCATCAGAGGCTCATGGATGAAAAAGTGGACGTAATTATCTTGATATTCCTTGAGAAGCCCCTTCAGAAGTCCAAGTTTCTCCAGCTCCGGAAGAGGCTCTGTGGGAGTTCTGTCCTTGAGTGGCCAACAAACCCACAGGCCCATCCGTACTTCTGGCAGTGTCTGAAAAACGCCCTGGCCACAGACAATCACGTGACCTACAGTCAGGTGTTCAAAGAGACAGCCTAGCCCTTCTTTGCAAAATGTGACTGCCTAACTTACCAAGGAGACACTCGGCTGCCTAGATTGGCTCATCCGTGTCCCACCGAAAGAGTGTTTTAAACTTTTCCAAGCCCTGAGATTGCCCATATTGGAGAGGAGTCACTGATATATGACAGAGGAACTGGAAAATTGGGATTTATATAAGCGTCAAGTCATCTTTCTTAGCTCTCTCTGTCTCCATTTGCAGTTGAGTCTCTGCCTTCTGCTCCTGTATAAAATACTGTTGGGAGAAGGATGGCAAGTAGAGGACATGGCACTTTGATTCTCCTGGAATTGTGATTATTACATAAACACACAGTCACTGAATTGAGAAGAACTGCATTTCTACCCTTAAGAAGTACTGGTATATATGGAAATAGGGTAAAAAAAAAAATGCTCAGGGTCTACCTATATGACATTAAAATGCACCAGAGTTAATTAGTGGGAATAAACCAAAAACAAAAACAGTTAACTCCTCAGCCAATTGCTTGAGTGTAATCTAGCACCCCCTTCTGTGCAGACTGAGTGTTGGCACCCAACAGGTGGTTGCTGCTCAAGGCTCCTCGCTCGTTTCCCCTGGGCCTGTTATTGGGTTCTGTGGGGAAATAGAAACATCTTTGCCATTGATGGACATAGTCTACTTACAAATGGGAGAAAAATAAAGTGCTCTGCCTTTATGCAAAATGATGCTCTTCACCTTTGATGATAATTTACCTGCTTAAATATTGCTGTGGACTAAATGTTTGTGCCCACCCCCAAATTCATATGTTGAAATCCTAACCCCCAATATGATGGTATTAGGAGGCGGGGTTTTTGAGAGGTGATTAGATCACGAGAGTGGAGCCCTCATGATGGGATTACTGCCTTAGAAGAAGCAGCCAGAGGACTGAGGATACAAAGAGAAGTGGGCAGTCTGCAAGCCACAAGAGGACTCTCACCAGAACCAGATCGTGTTGGCACTCTGATCTCAGACTTCCGTCCTTCAGACCTGTGAGAAATAAATGTTTGTTCTTTAAGCCACCCAGTTTGTGATGTTTTGTTATAGCAACCAAGCTAAGACAAATATTTTCATCTGCATTGAGAAGTACTGTATCCAAAGAAAAATTGCCTCATCCAATGATCTTTCAAACTGCTTTGTTAACTAATACTGTATATTTATAATCATCTGAAAACTTGATCCATCAACATTAGACGATTTTGGTGGTAAACTCTGAAGAAGGACCCCAAGAGCGTGTATTTATTTAGAATTATCAGGCAGGGATGACAACTGCATGGATTCCTTTAAATTTGGGGGGCAGGGGGAGGAACAGAGGTTTATCGACCTTAACACTGAGAAAGCCTCAGTCTTGAGCTTCAGCTTCACTACTCAAAAAAAGAACAGAAAGGACCAAGATGTTCTGAAGACACACCTTCCAAGTGGGTATAAATCTGCATGAGTTCAAAGTTTGAAACGTGACCAATGTGCTTTTATTTCGTGAAAGAAGTTATCTACAGAGGTGTCTGTGCCCTTTGGAAGATAGCGTGTAAGGGTTCACATCTGAGAGTATGAGCTGGGAGATAACTGTATTTTCCTCGTATGTGGAAAAGCCAAAGGTTTTACTTTAAGGATGGCTATCAATACACAGTATATAAATTATTTCCAAAGGACACATAATCAATTAATAAGAGTCACAAATTCCCAAATTAATCTCTGGATTGAATAGAGCCAATGATCTGACAACCTCTATAAACTTGATTGTACTTCATAGATGCCTTCTTCGGTGAAAACAAAGATAGCATCATAAAAATTGGCTTTGGCATGATAAACTTTCTTCTATTAAAACACATAAATACAGGGACTTCCCTGGCGATCCAGTGGTTAAGACTCTGTGCTTCCACTGCAGGGGGCACGGGTTCGATCCCTGGTCGGGGAACTAAGATCCCGCATGCCACGAGGTACGGCCAAAAAACACATACACACACATAAGGTTTAAGCTATTTCGGTGATTCATGAAGCACTTGAAGACAACTTAGATATCTGAGATGGATCAAGAGGAAGGGAAACTGAGAACAATGCAACTCAGAAACCACAACGTATTTCAACATGAGATTGTGTACAGTGGTTTGTTGTAAGAAATGACCAAAAGCACTTCAACAGATGGTTTTCATTTTAATTCCTTTGTAATCTCGACAAGTCACTCTTTTAACCTCCTGACGGTCTTCTGTGGAGTCCTGTTCTATTGGAGCCATTCATAGATGGCACAGATCAAAAGCCGCCAACTCAGGCCACCAGGAGCGCATGATGGCTAGTTCTCCTGCCAAGCTCTGAGTGTCCTGCTCTCAGCTGACCCGCTTCTGATTGGCGCTGCTCTAGAAGGGACTCCCGATTCTCCATAAATCCCACTCTACCATCAAGGGGTTCCCAGCCTCTTTCAACCCTGAACCTGGCCAGGGTGTGTCCTTCCTCCTCGGATAGAGGCTGTACCTCAGCAAGACTTGGGCATCTGTTAGGATCCAAGCCAAGGGAAGCATTAGGCAGGTAAGTGTTAAGGCTGAGAATAAGGCAAAGCAAGTGTTTGCAGCCCATAGAACGGAGAGAAGATGAGTCTAACCATAGCCCCGCTGCTGACTCAGGGTCTCTTGGCCCCATCCTCACATCTACTTCCAGCTCTATCTGTGTGAATGGTCTTAGGTCCAACTGGTCTCTTAAATGTAGTCAGGGAATACAGAGTATATGAGGGGGGCAGTGGTGACTTAACAACCTGGGCGTCTTGTTTGCCAGTCTCCAAGGAAACTGTAATGGGGACAGCAAGGATGCACACTCTTCTTTTTCAGGAACCTGTCCCCCTCCACCCCCATAAAACATGCTTTTTATTTACTTCCTCCTTCTCATCCTAACCAGAGAGAACCAGGTTGCATCTCCTGTGAGGTATTTATGCCCCAGTTTTAAAACGGGGGTGGGGATAAGGTTTGATTTGTCCTGTACCTCTCCTGCACGCCCTCAAGTGGGCAGAGAACACTGGTTATGGGACAGATTTACTGGCCTGGTGTGGAAGCTCATCCCTCCTTGGAGCCTTGGGATACCAGGCCTCAGGAGCAGTTAGTAGTGGGACATGCCACCAGTCACCTCTGCTGGAAGCTCGAGCCCTTGAGCCTAAGAAGCACTGGGAATTCTTTGTTTCTTCTGAAGTACAAATATCAGTGTGGGAGGGAAATGACCAAAGAACGTGATTGAGGGCGACTCAAAAGATGTTCTCTGGAGAACACGAGGACTGAAAGTGAATCCCTGTCATTGAGTTAATGTAATGAAGGAGAACACGAGAGGCACCAACCAACCAATCAACCAACCAACCTAGTGAAGGGGAAGGGTTACAAAGAGAGGAGAAAGTCCCAAACTTGTGATGAGATTGTGTGGAAGAAGGCCTGGTGACACAGGGGCCATCCATGCTGGTGACAGTGAGATGACAACAGGGCAGTTTCACACTGTTTGGGGTTTTATATGTTTTTCCATCTCTCTTCTTTTGCCTTCCCCTCCCTCTCAGTTTCCTTTTCGGCTTTAGGCACCCACGGCAAGCCTCGTGTCCTACACAAGAATGAACAGAAAGAGCCGTTGTTGCAGGTGGATTCTTCTGTTCGGAAGCGGTGGTTTGGTGTGTACTTTTGGTTTAAAACTGGTCTCTTTCCCACACATACAGAGTAAATCCCCACCTGCTTCAGTGAGCACGAGCTTCTGTAATTGGCCTGGTGAAACCTTCCCTGGGTGACACTGGCCGGACTCTCTGTCACATTCAAACTCATACTCTTTCAGCTTATCCCAACTTTCAAGCATGTGGGTTAAGAAACTGAGTAAGATCTGGTGCTCTGCCTCAAGATGACCCTACTGTTGGGTTGTAATTAATTTCTAACGTGTTTGCCATGACATTTCAATGATTGTATTTCTTCATGTATATATCCCTTCTCCCTCTTCGTCATTTATATTAATTGTTTTGGAAGAGCCCAGACAAACTGACTGAGGAGGTTTGAGTCCCAGTGTCTCACAACAAGCACCCTCCAGAGAGAGTCTGTTAGGTTCTGGCGGATAACAGGAAGCCCCCGTGGCCTCGTGGCAGTTTTCACACATCCCTAGAGCCCGCCAGTGGTCAGGGTGAGGCGGGCAGATGCTTCCACACACAGAAAATGGTTCTCAGTGTCCTTCTGGCTGGTGGCACCCCTGAAGCAAAGGCCAGACAGAGACAGCCAACTAGGGCACCATCTTTGTCTTGTATGATACACGTGACTACTTCACTTCTCACTGGCCAAGGAGATGTAGCGGGTCAGAGATTCCAGAGGCTTTCAGAATAGTGAATTTCCTGAGCTTACGTCTTGAGCCATAGAAGTTTGTAGGAACATCTCCATGAACCCATGTCTGAGGCCCATTGTCCAGGGGGACCAAGCTGCTAAGAAGAGCAGGGGTCGGGGGGCTGTTTGGGCAGTTAGAACCAGCCTGTTGTCCTGCAGTCACCCTGGAACAGTGGGTAGCACTCCTGCGCCAGGTCCAAGAGGAGGCCCGCCGAGCAGGGCCTTGTAAGCAGGTGACGTGCATTAAATAAAATGGTTTACAGTGCCCATCTCACTGCCCTAGGTCCTCATTTCCCACCATTTAGTTGCCTTTCGAAGGAAGCTGAATTAGAAGAATGAGGTTTAAAAGAATCACCACTTTGGCTCCTCCTCTTGAGGACAGGCCCCCAAGGGGATGACAGGGTGAGGAGAGAGCAAGGAGGATCTTAGGATGAAGGGCGGAGGGTGAAGTCACTGGTGCCGGGACAGTGTTATCGAGTGGGGGCTGCAGGAGGAAGAGGAGGGAAGGAATCATATTTATTAAGCAGCAAAGCCAAGTTCAAGGCTTCAGTTATTCTGTTAAATCTTCACCTCAGCTCTATGAGGCTGGTATTAAGAGCCCCATGTCAAAGAGGATGGGTTAACTCAGAGATGAAGGTGGGGTCAGACATGTTAAGTCAACTGCCAAGGTCACAGGGGCAGTAGATGGCCCTGCCCCGAACTGACCCAGCTCTGCCCAGCCAGGTCAGCTGTTTCTCCAATTTTACAGGGAATCAGAATCACCACAGGAGCTTGGAAACCATGTGGTTGCAGGCCTCCACACCAGAGGTCCTGATTTCTGGGGCCCAGGACTCTGCAGTTCTGAAACTAGCCCAAGTGCTTCTGAAGCAGCTGCTCTGCAGAGCCCCGTTTGGGAAGGGCCACATCTTCCTTTGGGATACCAGGGACTGTTAACTCAGGGATCACTTCAGCAAAGAAAGCCAGAACCCCCAGGTATGCTCAATTTCTCTTTCTCCTTCTGTGTATAACCCTCAGCACTCTTAACCCACTGCTTGGAAATGGAGCTGCACTTCAGCTCAAATTGCTTCCCATTAGGCACTTGTTTTCAGGAGGGATATAATCGAACCGTACAGGATTGGCAGTTCTGTTCAGGGCTGAAATGTGAAGACAGTTTGGGCAAGCACACTTAGCAGATTTGGGTAGAGACAGAGGCAGGTGGACAACTGATGCGCAGTCCCGTGAGTCCTGACCAGTAGAGCTGCTGCTTGTGTTCACGATTTAAAGGATGTCTTGACTGTAATTTTCCTAGTATCTGACTGAATCGGACACTGACTGTGGTTCTACGTATACGGTGCAGAGTGCCACCTAATGGAACCTCATGGGTGTTGCCGGTCTGCTACTGAGACCCTTGGCTAGGTCTCCCAAGTGGGGTGTGGGAAGAAAATATAAGAATAGATATAATCATCTTTTAGAAAGTGTGTCTGTGGCTATTTTATCATATACCCAGTGTATTAATACAGAAATAGGTAGCGCTGTGTGTTCAATGTTGTTTATTGATGAGACGGCAATGTCAAAAATATTGGAGACCACAGACTATCAAATCTTTGTTTTGACCACTTATTTCCATTGCTTTGATTTGGTGTCTCAAGATGGGGCTGGCCGTGCATCGCCCTTTGCACGTGCAGGCATAGATGAAAAACCTGAGTTAACCGGGTGAGCGGCCTTCTTTTCCGTACGACACATTTCCTCTTTTCATACAGCATGGCCCCCATGTTAAACCGTGGTTTTTGTAGCAATGACACCCTCTTAGCATCTCCCTAGTGCCCTCTGTCGCTCTCTCGATTCCAGTCTCACTCACTGAGCACTCTCTCGCTCTCTCCGATTTCTGAATAATCTAACTACTAACTGTTCTCCTCCACCACCCCCTCATCCCCACCCCAGCCCATAAATGGCATCTTTAAAGCCTGCTGTAATTTAATAGTTTGAGGATTAGCCGTCTTTTTCATCCTACTTAACTGTGAGTTCATGAAAACTGTCTCTGGGTGGGCACGATGCTTGGGGGCTTCATGCCCGCTTCCCACAGGCAACATTAAGCAAGTCAAAGATGATGGAATGCTCACTTGCTATTATACATGTATAGAACATTCCTCATACCGTGAATATTTTTAATCTTTTTCTTCTAGCATACAGTATCTGGGAATTTTCTTCTGCTAGCCGTTTCTGCTGTGTATAAAGTTTATGCTCAACATTTCATGTATTATATTCATATATTAAAATTTTTTTAATTTAAAGGGTGATACTTAGTTAGCTCTTCCATGCATTACGTATTCTCAATCACTATTTGGTCTCCTCTTGTTTTCTTTGAATTTAAGTCCATCAGACTTTCCAGAAATGTCTCAGATACCCAGAGTTCATTTCTGTAGGCTTTTTATTAAATATATTTTTTTCATTTTCCATAATCTTTCTACCATGAGAACGCTGACCACTTCCTGCTTAAAACTTATCGGAGGAAAGTCCCTTTTTCTTGATCCAAGTTCCCATATTTCCCTAGTTCTGCTTTTTCCTGTGATCCTGCAAGAAGAAGAAGAAAAGCCAGAAGTATGAAGGAGTGCCATGTTCATTTGCATAGGACCCTGTGATGCTTCTTTACCTCCAAGAATCAGAATTGAGTTCTTCCCGTTCTTACCCCTCCCCACCTTCTCCTGATATTTCCACTGACTCTAGGTATAATTGGTTTTCTCCATTGTCACACGTGAGTTTACATTTTTCCTGATATAGCCTGTTTTCATAAAACTTCTTTTAGAAAGTTCTGTTGAGAGAGACCATACTGAGGTTTATATACAAAAGTATAAAGTGCTTTCTTCCGAGAATGTGATGGGCAGGGTTGATCTCTCCCTAAGCGGCGCTGGACACCAAAGTTGCACCAAGTCCAGCCTTGGTGAAGTTCACTTGGAAATTTAGGATTCCATTTAGAAAGGGAAGTTTTCAGAGTTGTTGGGGTCTGCGGGAAGCCTGGTTACTTACACCTCTCTCCAGCTGAGCAATACACACCGGCGTCAGGTGGGGGTTAAGACCCAGCATTTGCTAAATTTGATGCCCATAGCTTGCGTTTGTCGTCTTATAACTCTCCAATCCCTCTGGCTCCATTGAGTTGCTCCGCCCAGCTACAGCTAGAAAAGAAGAAGGAATACGGCTTTCAACCCAGAGCGAGGGCGCCCTGCCTCAGGGCGGTAGAAACAAGGAGGGGGTGTGCTCTGCTCTGCTCGGGCTGCCCCTAGAGAACAAGAGCCAGGAGGAGACTGGAACAAACAGGCGCAGTGACCATTTCCCCACTGTCGCCAATCCGACAAGTCGTTCTGTCTCCCGTGAGAAGCGTAGGAAGGGGTGAAAGGAAAGAAGGTCTAGTCACCATCCTTCCCCATTTCAGGGGTTGATGTCACAGTGTAAAGAGAAGAGAAAACTCCTTCCAAAGTGCCATTCTGAATCAATGATAAATGAGTAAAATCTCAATTAAATGAACTATACTAATAAATTAGTCTGTAAAACGTCAGGCCGTGCTTGGATTCATGAAATGAAGAAGACTCTTCTTTTAAAAGCCTAAGACCAAAACTTACAGGTTTCTCATCCTTACAGGAGATAGAGAGTCCTTACCTTCAGGGGCGCTAGAGGTATCATTTCTAAGACTCTATATTATTGATTGGGTTCCATAATTTCAGCATTTATGAGATAGTGTAGGATGTAGTTATTTAGAATTTGTATTCTGCGTTATATTGATGTAGTATTTAGAAACTGTCAGTTGTACTCATTCACTCATTCACTCATTCATTCATTCATTTTATTCAGGCAGTCAATAAATACTATTGTGTGCACACCATGGACCAGGCATGGTGCTAGGGGCTGAGGAGACCCTGGTGAGCAAAAATAGAAATATTCCCTGTTTCCCCAGAGCTTATTCAGAAACTCATCAATCAGATAGTCGTGTTGAGGGGGATTCAAGTGCTTTGAAGGAAAGGAAGAATGTTCTAGAAGATTATGTAATTCTCATGTTACACATCAGAGAACTGAGTCCGATCGGGGAGCAGAAGGCACAGGCTGTCTAAGGAAAGCCACCGAGCTGAGATGTAAAAAATGAGTTAACTGAACAAGACAGCATTGGAAGAGGACCGTATTTGGAGGTAGGACATCACAAGTGTGGCTTAGTAATATTGATTTGGGGAGCTTTCCAATACCCAAACTGGAGATGCTGAGTCAGTAGTTGGCCACAGTCTGTGGAGCTAAGAAAGAGAGCTGAGCTAGAGATGCGTAGTTCAAGTCTCCTGCGGCGATGACAGTGACGGACACCTTGTGCAGAAATGATGTAGTCTAGGGACTTGCTATTCAAACAGTGGTCCCTGGACCAACATCGTCAGCGCCTCCTGGGAGTTCCTTAGAAAAGCCCCACTTTGTACCTGATAAATCAGAATCTGAATTTCAGCAACAGACCCAGGTGGTTGCCAGGCATTTTACAGTTTAAGAAGCACTGCCCTTATTAACCTCAGCGCTACTGACAAAGCATTCTTTATTTGGATGAGGTGTCTGTGTGTGTGTGGGGGGGGGAGCTTTTGAGGGGAGAGCTGTCCTGTGCATTGTAGGGTATTTAGCATCCCCAACCTCCACCCACTAGGCGCCAGGAGCATCTCCCCTTCCCTCCCCTCCCCTGGAGTTGTGAAAACTACAAATACTCTGCCAAACGTCCCTTGGGGGACAAGATACACCTCCCCTCAGTTGAGAACCACTGAGCTAAGGGCAAGGTATTTAGTAAATGGCAAGATGAGGGGAATTGAGCTTTGAAGAATTCTAATTGTTCGCAGCTGGCAGAAGATGAGCCTGAAAAGGACAATGAAAAGGAGGAGACAGAGACAGAAGAAAATAGAGGAGAGCAGTGTCTAAGAAATCAAGGAAGCAAGGATGATGAGGACGGTGTCACATGCCACTGAGATGAAGACGAGGACTGCAAAGTGTCCATTTAATTGAGAGAAATGGAAGTGACCCTCGGGAAGCTTGTTAGAAATACAGAGTCTCAGGTCCCCCCCCCCCGAAACCTCCTGAATCAGAATCTACCTACGTTTGAACAAGAGCCCCAGGTCCCCAGGCGATTCCTACACACACATTAAAGTCTGCTAACAGAGACTTAGGTAAGTCTTTAAGCTAGTTTAGTAGTGAAGGAGAGGAAACAAGATGCTGTGCAATTGTATTTACAACCGGTTTGCTACATGTGACTGCCTTAAATATACTTAGTGTCTATAAATAGATTTAAAGGAACCACACATGGTTGAACATGTCACATATTTAAACAGGAAAGTGCAATTTCCAAACTCATAAATCAGAACTCTGGTTGAACTCCTGTTTTCAAGGTACTTGATGGCTTCAGAATTTCATGGTTTTATTAAAGTCTCAAGTACAGCTGTTACTTTATACTTTCATGCAGGCGGTTAGTGCCCATGAACAAATGAACATGTGTTTGCAACTAATTGGCTTTCATAAAAGAAGAATATTTAGTATAGTTTGGTGTAAACAGAATCTTAATATTTTTACTAATTGTGTTTCTATCAGTGGATGTGCTGTTGACGTGTATTACTCTAGACGGGCGGTTTTCTTTTTCTTTTTTCCCCAATTTTATTGAGACATAATTGGCAAATAAAAATTGTATATATTGAAGGTGTACAATGTGATGGTTTGATATATGTATATATTGTGAAATGATCACCACACATCCATCACCTGAAATAGTTACCAGTGTTGGCAGTGTGTGGTGAGAACACTTAACATCTACCCTCAGCAGATTTCAAGTGTGAAACACAGTTTTATTAACTGCGATCACCATGCTGTGTATTTGATCCTCGGAGCTTACTCATCTTGTAACTGACAGTTTGTACCCTTTGACTAACATCTTCCCGCTTGCCTTAGTGCCACCCTCACCCCATTCTACTCCCTGATTCTGAGTTTGACTATTTTAGATTCCACCTATAAAGACACCGTACAGTATTTGTCTTTCTCTGTCCGACTTATTTCACTTAGCATAATGCCCTACACGTTCATCCGTGTTGTTCCAAATGGTAGAATTGCTTCATTTTTATGGCTGTATATATATATATATATATATCTCACATTTTCTTTATCCATTCATCCATCAGTGGACACTTAGGTTTTTTCCATATCTTGACTAGAGTGAACAATGCTTCAATGAACACGGGGGTGCAGATATCTTTTCAAATTAGTGTTTTCGTTTTCTTCGGATAAATACCCAAAACTGGAATTACTGGATCATATGGTAACTCTATTTTTAATTTTCTGAGGAACCTCCGTACTGTTTTCCATAGTGGCTGCACCAATGTACATTCTCACCAACAGTGCACAAGGGTTCCTTTTTGTCTACATCCTCGCCAACACTTGTTATTTCTTGTTTTTTTGATAACAGCCATTCTAGCTGGTATGAGGGGTTATCTCATTGTGGTTTTGATTTGTGTTTCCCCGATGACTACTGATGCCCAGCACCCTTTCATGTACCTATTGGCGATTTGTATGTCTTCTTTGGAAAAACTTCTATTCAGATCCTCTGTCCATTTTTAAGTTGACTGTTTGCTTTTTGCTATCGAGTTGTATGAGTTCCTTATGTATTTTGGATATTAACCCCTAATCAGATGGATGGTTTGCGAGTATTTTCTCCTGTTTTATAGACTGCCTTTTCATTTTGCCGACGTTTTTCTTTGCTGTGCGGTAACTCTTTAGTTTGATGTAGTCCCACTTGCTGATCTTTGCTTTTGTTGCTTGTGCTTCTGGTGTCATATCCAAAAAAACACTGACCAGTGTCAAGGAGGTTTTTTGCTATGTTTTCCTCAAGGAGTTTTATGGGTTTAAGTCCTATATTTAAGGGTTTAATCCATGCAAACACACAGGTGTAAGACGACCCTGTCCCATCAATAACAAGGGCTACAACTGCAGAGAGTCTCAGGCTGGGGACAATACCATGCTATCCCAGAAGGGAGGAGATATTTATTGTGAGACAGTCCTGGTGATTCAGATCTGTTTCCCCACTTGCTACGGTGGTTCTTAATCTTGGCTGTCGTTGAAATTACCTGAGGTTCTTCAAAAATCCCCATGCCTGGGCCCCACCACTGAAGCTTCTGATTTAATTGGTCTGGGGGAGAGCCTGGGCGTTTGGATTTGAAATCTTGCAGGTGATTCCAATATGCAGGCAACCGGTTCTCAGAGGTGAGCGTGCGTCAGAGTCACCTGAGGGGCTTGTTAAACCTCGGATTGCTGGGTCCCACATCAGTTTCTGATTCGGTAGGTCTGAAGTTGGAGCCTGAGAATTTGCATCTCTAACAAGCTGGGGCCGGGGGCTGCTGATGCTACTGAGTGGTCCTCAAACTTCATTGGCTCTGCGCTCGAGCTCCTGAGTTTCTTGAGTCCTGACATTTGCATTTTAAATAAGAGCTAGAAGATCCCGATGTACGTGATCTAGATGCAAAAGCCTTGCAAAGCCGTGCCCTAGGGGGTAAGGTCGCACTGGGAGGCTCAGTCGTCTTTGAGATTGTCGTCTGTTTTCTTTCCTTTTCCTTCATTCCCATTCACGCTGACCTTAAGCTCTGTGCCCATTGCCTCGGGGGACATGTGCGGGGTAAGTGAGTTCTTGGGGTTTTGTCTTCTAAAAGCCTAATAGTCTTAGGGGATCATGAGGGGTTTGTGAAGGTAAAGCTACTCAGGGACATCTGGGTCTCCAGGAATGGCAAAAGGCGAGGTTGCTTCTCCGCGTTCTTTTGGAGAGAGAAGCCGAGAGGGAAGGGAATGGGAGGGCTGGGAGGCCTGTTGATTCAGAGAAAAGAGGGGACCTGCCAACTTCATGTGGAAGATGAAGACACACACCCGTGTGTCACTACAGCAGAGCCGGAAACTGTGTACAATTCCTGGGAGGCAAGGGTCTGAGTTAACCTTCGGAAGAGTCAGGTAGGATGAAAGCTCAGGGCTAGAAACGAACTCGAATCATAGAAAATGAAGCTGTGTTTGTGTAGCTAGCAGTTGGTAGACTGACATTCACACCGGATACCTGTTCTACTCTTGGAACATTTTCCACCTGGCAATATTTCTTTTGTAATATGGTTTTGTTTTGTTTTCTCAAAATCTAACTCAGTAAGTGGATTTAGAATAGATACAGGGAAGTCTGAGCTTTATTTCACATCTTTCATAACTTATGAAATTGACACTTCTCTAGCTCATTACTTAGTTAAAATTTTCTATCTATTCCCAAATGGGGAAGCAAAAGCTTCATGGTTTTGCTTTTCTTGCATCTTAAACCTTTGAGACCCATAGGGCAAATTATGAATAAAATTTGTTTTTATTTGGAAGCTTGGATTGTCCTAACCTGAAAGGGCCCCCAAACGAAGAATAAGACCTTTATACATGAGTAAATTTTTTTTTTTTTTTTTTTTTTTTTTTTTTGCGGTACGCGGGCCTCTCACTGCCGTGGCCTCTCCCGTTGCGGAGCACAGGCTCCGGACGCGCAGGCTCAGCGGCCATGGCTCACGGGCCCAGCCGCTCTGCGGCATGTGGGATCCTCCCGAGCATCGGCAGGCAAACTCCCAACCACTGCGTCACCAGGGAAGCCCCTATACACGTGGAGTTTATTAACCTTTGCAGCAGTGTAAAATTTTATACTCAATTTATCCCATGTATATCACACAAAAAGGACTCCTCTGCCTGTTCAGGAAGGGAAATACTGGGTAGGGTGCGCCACCTGGTGGCAGGATGGTTATTAACTCCTTTGCCATGGGCTGGGTCTTGCAGAAGTAATTTCTGACCCTGAAGGCGGTTCTGAAGTCCCTTGGAGGTGGCAGATCCAGAAAGGGAGAAACAGAAATGGTTTCCTCCAACTCTAAAAGCCCCACGTTGAGAGAGATGAAGATTGGGAAAAGAGGATTTGAAGGAAAGAGGAAAGAAAGACCAGTTGGGGTGCGGATAGGGAAGAAGGGGAATCCATTTAAGACCTTCTGGAGTCTTCCTCTCCATACCCAGCCCGAGGCCTCAAACCTAAGAGAATGTTCTCGTGCTTTCAGAGTGCCCTCATCTATGTGAATTAAGTGGCTGTCCCCCAAATCTTTTTGCATGTTCTCAGCCTCTAGTATTGATACCCGCCCCCCCCACCAGCTGCGCACCCCCCCAGTACCCAACCTCACCTCCTATATCAATGACAAAGAAATTGGAGACCCACTGACGTGCACTTCTTCAAATCCCCTCCCCTCAACGTCAAAATATATTGTATGTAACTGTCCTCTGCACCAGCTCACAAAACCAAGATTCTTTCCACAAACAGCCTATCCTGTTTGCGAGGAGTGGTGGCCCTCCCTTAGGTGTCCCTTCCTCTTCCCCTTCCTAAGTTACAAGTCCACCCACCCCCGCTCCTGGTTCACGCCCTTTTGCCTACTTGCTTCATCAGATGTGCTCCATCTGTGGCATAATCACTCTCTTCCATCCTGCTGGTGCTTCTCCTCACCAGAACGTGGTTCTTCTAAAATTATTTCCCCTCCAAAGATGTTTGTTGTGACATTCAGGAGACGATATTTCTTTCTTTTTTGTGGCTAAGTAATATTCCAGCATGTGTGTGTGTGTGTGTGTGTGTGTGTGTATGTATACACACACCACATCTTTTTCTTTTTGCCACACCATGCGCGGGATCTTAGTTCCCTGACCAGGGATTGAATCCATGCCCCCTACAGTGGAAGCGCGGAGTCTTAACCACTGGACCGCCAGGGAAGTCCCTATACCACATCTTCTTAAGCCAGTCATCTGTTGATGGGCACTTGCGTTGCTTTCATGTCTTAGCTATTATAAGTAAAACACCTGAAATTAACACAATATTGTAAGTCAACTATACTTCAATAAAAAAAATTTAGGACACCCAAGTGTCAGTCAGTAGGAGAGTCATTAAATAAAATGCTGTGTCCATACAATGTATATAACATAACTATTAAGGTACAAAACAAAACAAAAATAATAAGACAGATTTATATATCTAAAATAGTGCTAGGTGAAAAAAAGTGGTAAAGAGCAGTGTATATCATATGATCCCATTTTTGTAAAAGAATTGTTTGTGATGATATGTCAGTACATACGTAGGAAAAATCTTGAAGAACATAGACCAAACTGTTAATAGTCATTATCTTTGAGGAGTGGAATTTGGAGGGCTTTCATCTATGTTGTACATTCCTGAATTTGAATGTTTAGAACTATGTAATATTGATGATAATATAATCAGAAAAGATTTACATATAATAAACGTCCCTTAATTCTACTAATATAATCCTCTGTGCTCCCCATTCATTTTCACCAACATTTGTCAACCGATAAGTATACAGGGCCAAGCTGGACAAATAAAACAGCCCCTGGGGGAATTCTGTGGCAGTCCAGTGGTTTGGATTCTGTGCTTTCACTGCCAAGGGCATGGGTTCAATCCCTGGTTGGGGAACTAAGATCCCACAAGCCTTGCGGCGTGGCCGAAAAAAAACAGCACTTGGGTTCAAAAGGTTTACGGTCTGATAGAGGATATAAGATGGACCTACCAAAATATAATCCAGGGCAGAATGTGACAAGTTCTACAGAGCTTTCGGTTCATTTGGGCGAATTACTGAACCTTTGCAAGCATGCTTCCTTCTCTAAAAGTGGAGATTTTAATAACCACCAAAACACAATGGGAAATGTACATGGGTAGTGCCTTAGGTGGGTGCCTGGCACAGAGGAGACGAAATGCCACGAGGCAGGGAGCGGCCTGGGGACTCAATACTGAGAGCCGCACATCTGCTGGGTGGGCCTGGCCACGTGGGTGCCAGTTGAGATGGGCAGGACACCGACAGCTGTGTCCCAAATGCTCACGGCCGAGAGGCACCCACCCGTCACAGAATGCAAGCTCCTGTGATTCACAGCGCTGGGGTGAGGTGGGGCAAGGACAGACCTCTGCAGGCGCAGCAAGAGACTGCAGAGTTGGGAAGGCATGGGCCCTTCTCAAGGAGTGAATGAAGGGCGGTCACGTCAGCTGAAGAGCAGGACTGAGGTCCACAGCTTTTGAGAGGGACCATTGGGAAAGATTGGATTAAGACTGCAGAGAAACCTGCTTCCTGGCTCATGGGTCCATGCTTACGGTGGAGTTGGAGGCGAGAGAATGGTCATCAGTGCACTCCTTCTGGAAAGTTCATCTGGTGTGCTGGGGTTGGTGCTGGGAGGTGGTCATGTTTGGTCTCATCCTACGCTACTGTTCAGCCCCTTAGAACCCAGCTTTTGATTCTACCGCACTCAAAACTACTTTCTTGAGTGTCACCAATAATCTTCTCTTTGCCAGATTAGGTGACTTTTTATAAGTCCCTGCGATCCTGTGCATAGTTAGACTATTGGATAGTGGTTAAGAGCACATTTCTGGAGCCAGAGGAACATGACTTTTTTTTTTTTTTAACATCTTTATTGGGGTATAATTGCTTTACAATGGTGTGTTAGTTTCTGCTTTATAACAAAGTGAATGAGTCATACATATACATATGTTCCCATATCTCTTCCCTCTTGCGTCTCCCTCCCTCCCACCCTCCCTATCCCACTCCTCCAGGCGGTCACAAAGCACCGAGCTGATCTCCCTGTGCTATGCGGCTGCTTCCCACTAGCTATCTACCTTACGTTTGGTAGTGTATATGTGTCCATGCCTCTCTCTCGCTTTGTCACAGCTCACCCTTCCCCCTCCCCATATCCTCAAGTCCGTTCTCCAGTAGGTCTGTGTCTTTATTCCTGTCTTACCTCTAGGTTCTTCATGACATTTTTTCCCTTAAATTCCATATATATGTGTTAGCATACGGTATTTGTCTTTCTCTTTCTGACCTACTTCACTCTGTATGACAGACTCTAGGTCTATCCACCTCATTACAAATAGCTCAATTTCGTTTCTTTTTATGGCTGAGTAATATTCCCTTGTATATATGTGCCACATCTTCTTTATCCATTCATCCGATGATGGGCACTTAGGTTGTCTCCATCTCCGGGCTATCGTAAATAGAGCTGCAATGAACATTTTGGTACATGACTCTTTTTGAATTATGGTTTTCTCAGGGTATATGCCCAGTAGTGGGATTGCTGGGTCATATGGTAGTTCTATTTGCAGTTTTTTAAGGAACCTCCATACTGTTCTCCATAGTGGCTGAACCAATTCACATTCCCACCAGCAGTGCAAGAGTGTTCCCTTTTCTCCACACCCATTCCAGCATTTATTGTTTCTAGATTTTTTGGTGATGGCCATTCTGACTGGTGTGAGATGATATCTCATTGTAGTTTTGATTTGCATTTCTCTAATGATTAATGACGTTGAGCATTCTTTCATGTATTTGTTGGCAGTCTGTATATCTTCTTTGGAGAAATGTCTATTTAGGTCTTCTGCCCATTTTTGGATTGGGTTGTTTGTTTTTTTGTTATTGAGCTGCATGAGCTGCTTGTAAATTTTGGAAATTAATCCTTTGTCAGTTGCTTCATTTGCAAATATTTTCTCCCATTCTGGGGGTTGTCTTTTGGTCTTGTTTATGGTTTCCTTTGCTGTGCCAAAGCTTTGAAGTTTCATTAGGTCCCATTAGTTTATTTTTGTTTTTATTTCCATTTCTCTAGGAGATGGGTCAAAGAGGATCTTGCTGTGATTTATGTCATAGAGTGTTCTGCCTATGTTTTCCTCTAAGAGTTTGATAGTTTCTGGCCTTACATTTAGGTCTTTAATCCATTTTGAGCTTATTTTTGTATATGGTGTTAGGGAGTGATCTAATCTCATACTTTTACATGTACCTGTCCAGTTTCCCCAGCACCACTTACTGAAGAGGCTGTTCTTTCTCCACTGTACATTCCTGCCTCCTTTATCAAAGATAAGGTGACCATATGTGTGTGGGTTTATCTCTGGGCTTTCTATTCTGTTCCATTGACCTCTCCTTCTGTTTTTGTGCCAGTACCATACTGTCTTGATTACTGTAGCTTTGTAGTATAGTCTGAAGTCAGGGAGCCTGATTCCTCCAGGAACATGACTTTTTTAAACTCTTTGTGCTTCAGTTTCTTCGTATGAAAATTGGGAATAAATTGGGAATAATAGTCCCTCCATCACAGGGTTCCTGGGAGAGGTAAAGAAATTAATCAAGGAAAAATCCCCGGCACACAGTAAGCTCTGCTTAAGGGTCAGCCATGGCCACGAAATACATCCTTTCTTCCCCTCCCACCCTCCTCCGTTGTCTCTTCATCCCTCCCTCCCTTTATTCCCAAAACACTGAGCTTAGCTTCTACTATCCCCCAGCCACTGAGGTGGGTGCTCAAGGATAAAATGATAAAATGCCTGTCCTTAGGGAGCCCCCATCCAGAGTGGGGCACGGGCTAGTCAATTAATAAGTGATAAGAGCCTTGAAAGAGGGAAGCAGAGGATGGCTTGGCCCTTTGAGAGCACAGAGCAGGAGGTCCACCCCAGCCATGAGTGGGGCTGATTCAGACACACATCTCAGAGTTGGTGAGATGGGGCAGTGTGAGCGTGCGCCCAGAGGGCTGCATGAGCAGGACTTGGAAGGGGAAATGCAAGCGTGTCTGAAAGACGAGTGCTGGGTCAGAGGGGGGCTTGGCTCTTGAAGAGCTGGGAAGGGAGACAGAGCTCATCAGAAAGGGTCCCGTTGGTGATCCTAAGCAAGTTAGACCTTATATTGAAGGCAGTGGGAAATCCTCTGGAGAGCTTTTGTAAGCAGGTAGGGTGGAGGGCAGTGGCTGAGGTGTTAAGAGCTGCATTCTAGAAGAACCGTCCTCTTCTCTCTGTTTTTCCCAGTACTGTTTGGTCCAGGTTTGCCTCTTCCTTGGACTGCTCTTTGTCTGGCTTCTTTGGTAGCTCTACTTCCATCACCTTCACTCAACAAGGAATTTTTATTGAGTCCCTACTGTATGCCAGGCCCTGTGCAAGTAACCAGGACTGAGATAAGGACCACGATGGCCCACTTCATTGTGTTCATTGCTTTCTGGACATTTCATGAGTATCCACACCTTCTGCTTTTGATCCTCTGAAAACAGCTTTGTCTTTCCTCTTCTTGTTTTGAGCAAGAAAGTTCACATTTTATTTTACATATATTTGTATATATAGACACATGGAGAGAATCTTAACCTTACTCAGTTTACACAGTCACTTATTTTTAAAATTTAAATAAACTTTTAAATTTTAGGATAGTTTTACATTTACAGAAAAGTTGCAAAGACAGTACACAGAGTTTCTGTGTACCCCACGCCTAGTTTCTCCTGTCGTTAGCATCTTATATGATTATGGTACATTTGTCGCAACAGACCAATATTGATACATTATTATCAATTAAACACCATACTTTATTCAGTTTTCATTAGGGAGGAGGATGTTTGTGTCTCGAGTGGGGGCTTTTCTGCTTCACTCATTCCGTTTGATCTAGGGACATCTGTCAAGACCTAAATGTGCTTTGGCAGACCTGGAGCAGCAAGAATTAATGTTGGTGTATACACAATCTGTCACTGGAAAGAGAAACTTGATGATAATGATGAGATTTTAATAAAAGAGGTGGGGAGTAAGAACAAAAGGTTGATGTGACCAGAAAACCCACCCTCATCGTCTTCTCAAAATATTGATGGAGTACTTGATACTGCTGGGCTCTTCACTTAGGGCGTTCACGAAGGGAGAAGTTGAAAGAACTCAAAAGCAGAAGTGGAGCAGTGAGAATTCCAAGAGTCCTCTCCAGCACCATTGCACTCCTGACCTTTGGCTTTGGTTCCCTCATCCATGAAATAAGGGGCCCTTCCACCTGTAGAGTGCTCTGGGTTTTTTGATGTCTTGGCCCATCATCTGGGGGACACTGACGTCAGGAAACACAGGAAGATGTTTCAACTGATGGAAAGACCGAGGTTTTCAGATAACTGGTCTGCAAGCTGTGACTGACTCAAGAAGGGAATTTGCAGAGGACTGCAGGGACCTTGCCTTGTCCCTGTTTCTGGGTAGTCAGGGGTGCTATTGAAAGGATATGGTCCCATTCATCATGATGAAATGAGTTTCAGTTTGGTTTAGCTGGGCCACCATGTACAGTTGCACAGGTTGTCCACTGCTCAAGGGTAGTTGGCCATATGACCAAGTGAGCCTGGAATCCAGCCCTACCTCCTCTTATGTAGCTCTGTGCCCTGATTTGAGGCTGCATCAGCCCACAGGAAGAGTGCGTTCAGCAAACTTTTGCATCCAGAAGGCTGCCATTTTCTAATGGGTACTGAGGCATTGTATAGACTAACACTTTAAGCTTTTGTTTGAAACGAGAAATGATAGTACAGATGGACAAGAACTTCTGCAGTGGGGATGCGCGCAGTGGGGTAGGAGTAAGTCAGGGCAAGTGGGTTACGGGGCTCAGGATTTAGCGAACCGGAGCAGGAGAACCAGGAGACCGATGATAGCTGCTTCCTGCGGCCCATGTCACCTGTGTCTGCGCTGATCGGAAAAGGCAGCTTGCTGTCCCCTCAGGAGCTCTACACCTCAGTTTAAAACCAGGACAGGCTCATATCAGATCTGACCTTGTGTAGAGGAATCCTTTTGTGTATTTCTTTATCCAAATCCTTTGCTTGAGAAATGTTTCTTTTACAACACCCCTTCCGCTTTAGCCTTTTTGTGTATTTCATGTTGATTATTTTGGACAAAACTGATTCCCAGCCCCTGATGTTGTCCTAGGTCTTGAGCCATGTCCAGGGTTTCACGGTATGTCCACACACGGGATTTCACTGCAGCCTTGATGGGTTGAAGCCATCTGCGGCCGTACGAGTGCAGTGGTGCTCATTGACGCCAGAGGAAAGGGTCACAGCCAGCGCCTTGAGTGGCCCTCCCGGCCTACTGCGGGAAACAGCCTAGAGGTGAGTGAAGTCCATGACAATGAGAGTAGTAACAATAATCCTAGCTCTGCTAGTTGAGTGTTGGCTCTGTTAGGGACTGTTCTGAGGGTTCCGCAAGCATGATTTAATCCTTAAAGCCACCGTAAGAGAAAGATACTGTTATTCTTCTCCCCATTTGAGAGCTGAGAAAACTGAGGCTCAGAGAGGCTCAAGCACCCCAGAGGGTGGTTTGTGCATCTGGGAAGTGCATGCTCTCTGGTAGGTTTGCTAGGTGGAAGCACTTGATGACCGATCATCTCCATTTCGAAATAAAGATTTGAGTCAGCGTGGATGGCAAAGGGAAGAACCAGGGAAGAGCTGCCCGGAGCCCTGTGCCCTCACAGGGCAGGGCCGGGAGAGCAGACTGGGCCCCTGATAGCCAGTTTCTGGGCTTGGGCAGAGGGCCGGATCCTCGGACCGCTTTCCACGTGGGCTAAACTTCTGGTTTGCAGTGACTGTCCTGACCTGGTGTCAATTCCATTTTCATTTTCATCTTTTATGGTTACTGGCTTTGTGGAAAAACCTGTGATGGCTCATTTGATTTTAATTAAGTAGCTCGTTTTTCTTGTTTGCCTGGCATGGGCACTGGACTGTTGGCAAGTATAACCCAAGTGTGCGCCACGCTTTATGTGATCCCAGCTGCCTGGTCTACGATCGGCCGACATTCTGTGGCCTGAAGGCCAGGCCCTGTGTGTCTGGCTTTTCTAGAAATGCTGATCGCTTTCCACTACTCCAATATTGGTGGTCATTTTGACTTACTGTCTTAAACTTTATTTCCAAGCAAATGTTTCAAGAGAAAGCAAGAGGCTGCGTGGCGGCCAGATGAGGTCTTTGAGGTGACTATTACCCAGGTTTTTGGTGAGCCCACGAAGCCACGGGCCATGTTCTCTGACGTCATAGGAATCCCTTCCCACACCATGTGTCACGCCTTGAATCACCTGAGGGACCAGTGGTTAGAGGGTTTTCAAAGCCCGTACATTGTCTTACAGAGGTTATGCAAGAGAGGCAAACCAAGGGCCTGAGGGAAAAATGATAACAATAGTGTGTGTGTGTGTGTGTGTGTGTGTGTGTGTGTGTGTGTGAGAGAGAGAGAGAGAGAGAGAGAGAGAGAGAGAGAGAGAGAAAGAGAAAACGTCAGTCCCTACCACCGTGTCCCCAGTGTGGTTTCCTCCAGTTCAAGGAGAGGACGGCAATATGAAGCACATTATATCCCATTCTAGACTATTCTTTTGGCCAGGGGTCAGCAAATATTTTCTGTAAAGTAAACATTTTAGGCTTTGCAGGCCAAGAGGCCAATTGAGGGCATTATGTAGGTCCTTATAGAATAAGAGAAAAGCACATTACACAATTATTTCATTGATAACATTTAAAATATAATCACCAAATGCAGTTTTTTGTACCATAGGTCTAATAATGAGAAGAATGGGATTCTTTGGTGGGGGGATGCTAACTTTTTGCCTCATTGGAGTTTACAGTTAGTGTTCTGTCTCATCAGATCGATGGCAAATGTTCATCTGTGAAAATCATTCTCTACTCCCTGGGCAGATTTGGCCCACACGCTGGAGTTTGCTGACTCCTGCTTGTGGCTAAACCTTCCAGGGCCTTCTCTGTGAGAGCTTAAAATCCAATTGACTTATCAGAGCAAATCAGGAAATTAAATTTTCCTGCCTCATGCTTCTGCTCATCCATTCACTCACTCATTCAGTGGACATTTATTGAGCTTATAATACGTGCCGGGTACTGGCCGAGGTTCAGGGACACCCAGGAGGGAGATGCACAGTCTGTGGCCACTGCTTGGTGAGGGACCCATGCCCACCTCACCATGTGCTGTCCCGGAAATGTGTGGAACAAAGACGAAGCGGTGCAGATGTTATTCAACTACATCCATGAATTCTATGAGAAAAAATGAGTTTGTGCAATCCTAAATCAAGTACACATTTGTGGCAAAGTTGAAGAAAAGACACTAAAATTTTTTAAGGAAAAGGAAAAATTTCCCCATTTCTCCCTCATTTCCCCCCAGTTCTGCTTCCCAGAGCTCACTGCTCTTAACATTTTGCTGAGGATCCTTTTAGCCACCCCTCACCCACCCTCACGTACACACAGATAAACCCAAATTAACAAAAATGCACCGGATCGATCTGGCTCGGGTTATATTTAAATCATTTTATAAATGACTTTTTCCTCCACGCCCCCATTTCAGTTTTGAAATTTTACAGCATAGTCAATAAATGATTTGGCAACAGTTACGAAATCACAAGTTCTCTTCTTCCCACATAAGCTTTTGCAAACCACAGGCAAGGTTCTGCTGATGGTAAAGCGGCCAGTTTTAGGAAGTTGGTTAGTTTCTTTGTCCATGTGCGCCCGTAGCACAGCGGGTGCCCCTCCGCAGCACTGCAGGTTCTAGAATGAGCAGTTAGGAAGGACAACCCCAGAAGAGTGGTAAGCTCGTTCTATTCTTTTAACAAAGCTTTCCAAGAAAATAGAGGATTTCTGACCCCGAAATAGGGTTTGGTGGCAAATGGTGTGACCGAAGAAAGTGATGGATGGGCAAATCAATATAAAAAGGCGAAGTCTTGGGGCAACTCTAAATGTAGACAGAGTGGTCCAGTGTGCAGGAAATTTCAAAAATCAAATGAAGTGGTCTTATCATTTTCAAGAGGAAAAGAAGCAAATTCCAAGTTAGGAATTGAACTGGGGTATGACTTTCTGGTCCTGCCAGAAATGGTATTCTCACCTAGAGTGAAAGGGCTGGGGGTAAAGCAGGTGGGGAGGTGTTTGTCCTTTGCTCTTTGCACAGAAAAGGACAGCCTCTCTTGGCTCACTCCGGGTCGCTTGCTAGTGCCTGGGCAAAGTCCAAACTTCATCTACTACCAGGAGCTTAATGTGTATTCATAATTGCTACTTTTCTTGTTCAGAGTTTTTAAGTAAAGAGGTTACTATTTCCGTAATCATATTCTATAGTGTTTGGACATAGCAGGTGGTCAGCTTTTGTTAGCGTCAGGAACTGTCAGATTGAAAATTTTTCAATCTTTACAATTTTTTAAAAATGGTATGTTTTCTAGAAAATTGAATGAGATTTAAGAGCCATTGCAAAGACTGATTTCAAGAGACTCCCATCCCACATTTACCTTAGTATCTTTTTTTCCACGCTCATTTAGTGCTTATTGAAGTTCTTGGAGTTATTTTTTTTTACCAGTATTTAATGTATATATAAGTTCTTGAAGTTCATTTTTTGTATCCAGTGAATGCACATTATAGACCTTGAAAGTAAATTAAGTCTACCCTGAAATCGATGCTTTACAAAATGACTGCAAGGGCTCATAAGGAATTAGGCCAGCAGGTCCAGTGACATAGATGGAATTGCATTTGAACGTATCCAATTTTGACTTGATATTTGTAAACTGCTGTGATAGCCAATATAATTGTATTATAAGAAAGTGGAAATAAGATAAAATAAAACTAAACTGGGAAAATGCCCCCCCCCCGCCCCGTCATTGATGGAGGGTGGAAGGCAAGGACCTAGCCGACTCCTGGCCTCGGGGAGAGAGGTTCTTAGCCTTGACTGTATACTAGAATCACAGAGTGAGCTTTAAAAAATCCCGCTGTCCAGGCTGAACCACAGACTAATGGAATCAGCATCTCTGGAGTGGGCTGGGGCATTCGTAGCTTTTCAACTTCCCAGGTATCTCAATGGGCAGCTGAAGTTGAGGGCCACTGTCTTCGGGCAGCATCTGAACAGCTCTTTTGGTCCTTTCCTTAAGGAGCACAGACTTTTTTAGCGGCTGACAAGGCCTCCAGGAAGACCCAAAGCTTATTCATTAGCCCCTTAGCTTGATTCCAGAAAGCAAAATCAAAGTTCCTTGTATGCCTTATCTGAAAAGCCGAGGCAGTGGATCAGGGCGAGGGCACTTGATCAAGTCCATTTTTCATTCTGCTTCTCATTCTTCCATGTAATAGTCCTGCAAACTGCACGGGGGTTGATGAGAGAGAAGGCAGTCCCATGGAAACCCAGACTGACAGTATCAGGGTATGTCTCACAGGGGAGGACGTCATGACCCAGGGTCAGGCTTGGAAACTCAGTTGGATATTATTTGTGTGTCTCAGCATCACCTCTGGGGTCTACTGAGGGGGATGTCATTCCAGTGAAGTACCATTTGAGTTCAACTGAGTTACTAAATGGAGTTGAGGGATTTGTTTTTTTTTTAAAGTATTATTCCCAATTTAGAACTATTCAGGGCTATGCAGACACAGTACATTTAAACGCATAACCCATGGTTCTCGATCGGCATTAGCAATACAGGCTGTGGTGACTCTTCAGGTGGTTACGAAGAGCCACTAGCTGGTGAATATGTCTAGAATCAGTGGATTTCCAGTTGCTCTGTGGAATTACAGAGCACCTGGAAGTGCTCTCTGTTAGACTGATCAGTGGAAAGGCAAGGTGGGTAATACCCCCAGCATTTAATTCCAGAAGGTTCCAGGTATGGCTTTGGTGTTTCTGCCAAAAATTGAAACCAGATCACTGCCAACCAGCCACTTGGTACCAATTTGTTAACTACGTAGGTACCTCTAGGCTCAATTTTCCGGTCTGCCACCTACCATCTAAGTGACCTTGGGTAGATGAGCCTCTGAGCCTCAGGTTCCATGTCTGTAAAATGGGGGCTTATGATAGCACCCACCTCACTGATTTTTATGAAGCTCAGACAAGAAAATGCATGACTTGTGCTCCCAGTGTTTGCTTCATGATAAAGCACTCAACAAACACACGCTACCGTATTTCCTGGAATTCAAACAGCATAATTTTTCATATTTTTATGTGTATGAAATCGATACGTGCATTTAATGTGGTAGTGGTTTCTTTTGTCTTCCAAAGCTGTTAGTGAATCCATCAAACGTGGAATGGATCAAGTCAAGTATCTATTATTAACTGTAAATTTCATGTAAGGTGACAGATTCTGTGTGGCCAGCCATTTCTTTATTAATTTACTTTCATAATATCAATAATATCAATATATCAATATACATAATATCAGTATATCAACTGCAAGCACATCAGAGCCCATGAAAAATTAGAAATATTTCCAGTTTGGCAAACATTTAGTTCTGGTGGAATCCTGCGTCATGCTCAAACAGCGAAGTCATTCAGTTGGACGGACTCATCACATTTTACAATCAATAGGTACCCTTGATCCTTTCATGTCAGGGGGGCATCAGCAGGCTCTATTCTGAGGAAGGGGTGCAACTGGGGAGGTGGTGTGAGGCAAATCACCTCTTAGCAAAGGAAGCTTTCGAAGAGGGAGGAGGGAGGGGGCAGCTTTGCAACATCGCTGCTTGCAGGCTAGGAAAGGGGTGTGAAAAGATAAAAAGCTGTCTGTTCCAGGAAGGCAGCTTTAGATGCCTCACAGACCACCTTCACCCTAGATTGTGTTATGGTAAAACCCACAGGGTTTAGTTTAGCCTTGCATGGTGGGGTTTGCTGCCTCTGCACCCTGCAGTTGTGGTCTCTGCCCTGCCTACAGCTCTCGCCCCATGGGCTGGGCTCTGAGCGTGGCTCCTGGGCTCACTCTGACTCCCAGGGTGCACTCAGCTAAGGCAGGCTTTATTGAGCTGTTCCTGAAACTGCACTGGCCTTTCGCAGTTATGTTTTTGGTGTCCACTGGGGCCCAAGGTGAAAAGGAAGATGTGGGTGGGGACTGAGATAGGTTATTTTCGTTGTGCCATTTGGTTCCCTCAGAGCCCGAAGGAGAGGTTGGGCTTATCGTATACCATGGACCCAACCAAAGATCTGATTTGCCGTGGAAACCAGAAAAACAGTTGTGAAATTACTTCCTCAGTAGCATGCAATGCTATATATTCGGCAGGGTGCAGGAAGTGAAGCAAATTTCTTTTTTTTTTTTTCGGTGGTATGCGGGCCTCTCACTGTTGTGGCCTCTCCCGTTGCGGAGCACAGGCTCCGGACGCGCAGGCTCAGCGGCCATGGCTCACGGGCCCAGCCGCTCCACGGCATGTGGGATCTTCCCAGACCAGTGCACGAACCCGTGTCCCCTGCATCAGCAGGCAGACTCTCAACCACTGCGCCACCAGGGAAGCCCGCAAATTTCATTTTTGCGTGTGATTCATATGGTTTCTTTTTTTTTAAATTAAGGGTACTTTAATTAATTAATTTTTGGCTGTGTTGGGTCTTCGTTTCTGTGCAAGGGCTTTCTCTAGTTGCGGCGAGCAGGGGCCACTCTTCATCGCGGTGCACAGGCCTCTCACTGTCGCGGCCTCTCTTGTTGTAGAGCACAGGCTCCAGACGCGCAGGCTCAGTAGTTGTGGCTCACGGGCCTAGTTGCTCTGCAGCATGTGGGATCTTCCCAGACCAGGGCTCGAACCCGTGTCCCCTGCCTTAGCGGGCAGATTCTCAACCACTGCGCCAACAGGGCACCCCCATATGCTTTCTTTAAAGAAATGGGTCTTGATTTTTTTTTTTCTATGTGTTCCAAGGCAGCACCAGCGAAAGATTGAGACCGTGTAGACCCAGTCATCCTTAGCAGGGTGTGCTGTGCACTGAGCTCACTGGCCTGACCAAAGGGCTTTTTCTGGCAGCTTGAACTTGTCTCAGCAGTGGGTTCCACCGGTCAGCACTTACTCCCCTGCTCTCTGCTTTTCCCATCTGTTTCCTGGGGCTGCTGTTGCAGAGTACCACCAATCTGGTGACTCAAAACAACAGAAATTTATCCTCTCCCAATTCTGGAGGCCGGAAGTCTGAAATCCAGGTGTTGTCAACAAGGTGGGTTCCTTCTTGGAGGCTGAGAGGGAAAATCTGGGCCATGCCTTTCTCCCAGCTTCTGGGGGTGGCCGGCAGGCCTTGACGTTACTTGGCTTGTAACTGCATCCTTCCAATCTCTGCCTCTATCTTCCCATGGTCTTCTTTCCGAAGTGTGTCTGTGTCCACACTTCCCTCTTCTTATAAGGACATCAGTCATTGAATTAGGGCCCATCCTAGTCTGGTACGACCTCATCTTAACTTGATTCCATCTGCAAACACCCTATTTCCAAATAAGATCACGTTCACGTGTAGAGGCTAAAACGTCAACATGTCATTTTGGGGGGACGTAATTCAACCTGCAACACTCTCCTTTTCTGGTCCTCTTTCCTGCCACTTACACTCAACCCTCGGCCTTCCCTTCAGCCTCTCCCAATCTAATATTTACCTTGCTTTTCAGTAAGTGTCTCCTACTTGTCTAGTTTCTGGGGACCTGATCTGAGCCCCAAGATGCCATCATTGACAACCAGGGCCAATCTCACAGCAAATGAATATATTCCAGCCTGGATTATATTTGTCTTTATACCAACGTGGTCATAAAATATAATTTTTACTATTTTTTTTTTTTTATGGAGGAAGGGGCACATGAGGGCCAAAGTGTCTCAGGCCCATGAAAGTCATAACTTGGTCCCATTGACAACCACGTTCTCTTTTGTGATTTAATATATGCCAAGGACAATTCAGGAATCGCTAATGTGTTTCCAGTGAAGGAGGTTTAAATATCAACTCACGGTCCCTTACCTGAAACCTGTAGGCCAGAATTGTGTCAAAGCTCAGAGTTTGTATTTTAGCAAGAGAAGACGGTACATACAGGATTTATTACAGAATACTTCCGATGGGCCAGCGGCAGCCCTGATGCTTACGCACAATGGCGATTTCTGCCGTGAAACCAGAGGGCTCCTGCTAAGTGGATAAATAAAGATCATACTAGCCTTAGGTCAGTTTGGATCAGGTTTTGCTGCCAAATAAGTTACGATAAAGCCCGAAAATCTTCTGGTGCTCAGATTTTTAAGGATTTCAGAATTGCAGAGGGAGGATTGAGCATCTGTACAAGACAGGATCTGCATTAAGAAAATAAAGCATCAGCCACTGTCCTAGGTGCCAGAAGACCTGATTCTATCAATTGCTGTGTCTGTGATTTGTCTTTTCTTTTTGCTTGTGTCCATCTTTCTTTGATGCTGGGTGAATTCCAGGTGACTGGCGCTGACGGTTATTTCATACTCAGGAGTGAGACACCAAACAGCTAATGAGAAGCTTCAGCTGCAAGGGCTGGCCTTCCCAAGGATAGGTCCCAGCCTAGGATGGGAGCCAGCTTCTGGTTAGGGTGTGCCAGTGTGATTGGGGATCTTTGTTGTGGTGCAGGGCCAGGGCTAGGGTGAGGAGAGTGAAGCACTTGGTTTGGTGGAGAATTTCAGGGAGATAGGGTCCCCAAAAGCTCAGCAATCAACATACATAATATCTTAATGCTGTATTTTAAAAATCAAATAGGCAAACTCTGGTCCTCAGGCTGGTTGCCTATTTCGGTAAATCAAGTTTTCTTGGAACCAGAGCCGGGATGGGGTGAGGCAGGTGAAACACTGCTTTGCAAGTGCAGGGTCCGATTCTGTCGTTATTTAATACTGATATATAGTCCATCAGGGACTTTACTTTTTTAAAACTATATTCATCTTGATGACTACATTTTTGGGGGTCCCCTTAAATTTTGCACTCGTGGCCCTGCTGCTGTGCCTGTCCATCTTCCCGATGAGATGCTCCAATCTCCTGCCTGGGGTGCTGGAGTGGGGCGTCTGTAAACCAGGTGGATGTCAGAGGCCCCAGAGCCAGAGGAGGGAAGAGGATGGGATTCTGCGCTCCAGATACACACTGTGCTTTAACCCTCCTGTTTGCTTTTTGACAGTTTGCCCCTGCCTTCACTTGTGCCTGAATTCCTGAACCGAAGGCTCTGGATTCAACCTTTCGAGGTAGTAAGTCTCAGGGAGGGAATCAGGAGGGGTCTAACTTCTCATGCAGACTTTCAACCCGTCCCCTGTGCAGCCCTGCCAGGCATACCGCCACCCTGACTGTTGCCCGCCAGCCCCGGAGCCTTTCCGGGCTTGTATGCTGTGAATTGACCTCGCTCTGGTTGGCTTTAGCCTTCTCTGCTCTGCTGTGCCACTTACCACTCATCCACCTGCTTTCCATCTTCCTCAACTTCATACACATTCCTTGTCTGCTGTGGCCTCCTCTCATGCCCTTTCTCTCCTTGTAGGCTCCTAGCCCTTTGCTCTCACTTTAATGGGCGCCTTCAGCTGTCAGCCTCAAACAACAGAAATCTCTTTTCTTTCTTCCTTCCTTCCTCTCTTCCTCTCTCTCTGTCTCTCTCTGTTTTATTTGCATAGTTTTACTTTCTACCTTATTTGCATCATTGCCCCTTTTCCCTTTATTTACAGAGTTGCCATTTCTCTATTTTATTTGCTGAGTTGCCATTTTTCTTCTGCCAGGCTGGATGGTTTTTATTCATTGGTTACACCTTAATGGGGATAAATTCTCTCCAGTATCCTTCTTAGTTCTCTGGGACCTGGTTCCCTTTGATGTCCTTTGGAGCCAAGACTTTTGGAAGCCAGAGGCATGGGTGTGGCCAAGAGGAGGAACTTGGCTGGAAAGGTGTGACTCTTGCTGCCCAGGGCTTTGGGCTCTGCTCTCTCACCTCAGAGCCCGTTGAATGTTGATGAGCCCTTGCAGTCCGTTTTGCATCTGTGAGGCCCTGAGGTGGATGGAGAGGCTTGAACGATCAGGGTTTTCTCTTCAACATCTTTGCTAACTGCCTGCTCCCCGCCTCCCACTCTTCCTGTCCATGTACTTCTCTTCAAACTGAAGTTATTTGGAACTTGTCAACTCCTGTTCTTACCTCAGGACACATTTTCGGGAGGGTGGAGTTAGGAACCTCAAGCTCTTCACTCAGAAATCCTTTCTGCAATGTTCTGCTCATTTCCATGTTCCAAGCTTTGTTTTAAGTTGCCTCAGATTCTCTGGGAGGCCATATTCATCCTGAAGTGTCAAAAGGCTCTTCTTCTGGTCTCTGGCGCCTCCTAGAGGCTTTTCTCCTCAATTGCTCAGTGTTGTGTGAGAGTCATGTTTGGAATTAGATGTTGAGGCCTTAACTTGAGGCTAGGAAGGCTGCACAGCACCGCCCTGTCCTCTGGACCCCCCCCCAAGTAACCACATAAAAGTGTCTTGCCTACCAACAGCACTCTGTTTACCACGCTAAGAGAAGAGTCTGCAACCACCTGGCCATCTGTTCCCCAGGGGACTTTTTAAAAATGAATTTTAAAAAATTTTTATTAAGCTATAATTAAAAAGTATAATAGGAAGCTGACAAGCACTGCCTCAGCCAGGTGATCAGGGTCCACACCAACAGTGAAAGTTGTGTATGTGCCCTAGGTGAGCTGTGACTCGAGTGGCACTTGACCTCTCAGGTTGTTCTCCCCCAAACCCATTACCCCAGTCTAATCATGACAAAGATGTCAGACATATCCCAACTGAGGGACAGTCTACAGGACCATCCCCTTTCCCATCCTTATTTTGCTCCCTAGTACTTTCCACCATCTAACATCTTGTAATGTAACCTCCAAAGGGGCAGGTAATTTCATCTGTTTTGTTCATTGCTATATTCCCAGCTTGAAAACTGTCCCCCAAATAAAGTACATGCTTAATAAATATTTTTGAATGAATGAATAAGTGAATATAGAGCTACCTTTTCCTTTTTAATTGCTGCATAGTATTCCATTGTATGAATATAACATCCTGGTTTATTTAACAAGACCACTACTCATAGGCATTTAGATTATTTCCAGTCTTTTGCTATTGCTAAGGGCCCTGCATGGAACATCCTTGTATATAGGCATTTGTACATGTGAGGGTCTCTCTTACAGTCTGCTTCTAGAATTGAAATTGCTGAGTCTAAGTATATCTCTCCAATTTTGATAGATATTACAGATTTCTCTCCATCTTAGAGGTGGCCTCACCTACACAGTAGAATCAGTGAAAAATGGTATCTCAGTGTAATTTTTTGAGTGAAGTTGAGTATATTTTCCTTTGTTTAAGAGCCATTTGTGTTTCCTTTCTGTGAACTGTCTGTTAATATGTTTTTGTTCATTTTTTATTGAATAATTTGTCTTTTCAGGTATGCTTAAAAAGTCTTTACATATCAAATATATCACCCCCTTATCTGTGACATGAACTGCAAATACTTTCTCCTACTTTATTTCACTTTTGGCATTGCTTACTGTGCTTTTTGTGAGGCAGAATTTACATCTGTGTGTGGTTTAACTGGTCAGTCTTTGCTTTTTTTTTTTTTTTTGACCTCTGCTCTATTATTTTTTCATGATTCTGGAGTAACTAGGCAATGCAATTAGACAATAAAAATAAATTAGATTGCATAAAGGGTGATAAGATCATCATTATTTGTAGACGGTTTAATGGCTTAGCCAAGAAAATCACATGGAGAGGCAACTATTGCAAATAATCAGAGAATTTAATATAGCGATTTGGTATAAAATTAATATATAGAAATCTACAGTTTTAGTGTACACCCGTGAGAACCTGTTAGAAGGTAAGATAGGAGTGATCCATTCACAAAAGAAGAATGATGAACAGGACTTGCCCTATCAGATGCCAGCATACCTAAAAACTGTAATTATTAAGACATGTGGTACCAGCATGTGAATGATGAAGAGATTGGAGAAATTGAATAAGAGTCTAGAAATAGATCGAAATACATAGGAAAGTTAGCATATGATAAAGGGAGCAATCAGATAGGTGAGCAAAAGATTATTCAATAAATGATGGTGGGGCAACCAGGTCTCCATTTAGAAAAAAATAATGTGGGTCCCCACCTCACATTTTATGCCAAAACAATTTCAGTGGGATAAGATATTTCAATAGAAGAAAATGAAATCATAAAAGTACTAGAAAAACAGGTGCTAAAATTGTTGTAGAACTGAAATGTGGAAGATCCTTTATGGCTTCCACTGCCCTGGATGATCTCATTCACACTCACGGCTGTACTTGTCATGACTCCCAAATTCATCCCTGTACCAGAACTCTCCTCTGAGTCTGAGATGCACATATGTAACTGCCTACTGGATGTCTCCACTGGAAGATCACAAACTCAGCTCAAGTTCAGCATGTCAAATTTAATTAATACTATTCACTCCCCGCTTCCCCAACTCCAAATGATCTTTTCCCCTCAGTGAATGGCACTCCCTCTCTCATTCATCTAGTTGCACAGACCAGAAACCTGGAAGTCACCATGAATTCTTCCTCTCCCTCATAATCCAGCCTCTCCATTATAATCTGTTGCCATGTCTCTCAGTGTTACTTCCTAAGTATCTCTTGAATCCATTTCTCTTTATCTCCATCACCACCAACTTGGTTCACGCTACCATCACCTTGCTCCTGAAGGTCTGTGCCCTCTTGCCAGTGATGACTGTAGAATAATGAGCATGGTACCACCTTCAAAGGCTTGCACTGCTCCTCAGATCAAGATCAAAATCCACTCTCATCTTTTCTTAACATCCCTGACTTTCTTTCAGTCCCTTACATTCACGTGCTCGTTCAGACGAGGACTGAAAAATGTCCATTGACTGTAGTGACATAGAGATACTGAGGACCTCTGCAACATCTCTATTTGTCATCTCTCACGTGCCATTCCAATCCTCTTAGCCCCGCTTCTTATTCTGAGTCCTACTGTTGCAAGCAGTTCTCTGCAGGTTTCAGTTGACTTTGAGGACTTGAAACCTAGTGTGCTTTGTCTCAGGCCCACACCACGCCCCTCTTGATTCCTGTCCAGGGCTCCTCTGAAGGCACAGCATGGGAAAATCAAAGGAATACACACAGGGCCTTTGCATACGCTGGGACATTCTTTTGACCTCTTTCTGTTTTATACATGCCAAATCAACCTTAAAATCACAGTTCAAGTTCCACTTCCTCAGGGAAACCTTTCCCAGCCTCCATGAAGAGGTCAAATCCTCCTCTTTTTAGGCTCTTCTAGTGTCACTTACTTCTTTGTGTCACCGTTGAAATCTCGTAATGTTGTGTTTCACTCACGTCTGTTTAACCCACTAGACTGTAGAGCTAACTAATAAGCTGTGCGTGTCATCAGATAGACCCCCCCAAGGCCACCCACTAGCTAGGAGAGGACAAGGAAGAGTCAGGAAGTAACTTCCAAAATGTTCACACTTGGAAATCACATAGGCTCAGATCTGCTTCGGTGCTGAGCAAACATAATATTGCCTGGGTTACTTGCCAAAGTTCCTCGCATCCCCGAGCTTCGTTACCTCCTTGGCACACCTGTGTCTCCCAGTGGAGATGTAGAACTTTGAGACCTGGAGTGGCATCTGCAAAAGCTGCATATTTTCAAGCTGTGAATCATCTTTTAACACACATTTTCTAGATGTATTAGTTTTCTTTTTTTTTTTAAGTGTTTTTTTTAAATTAATTAATTTATTTTTGGCTGTGTTGGGCCTTCGTTGCTGCGTGCAGGCTGTCTCTAGTTGCAGTGAGCGGGGGCTACTTTTTGTTGTGGTGCGCGGACTTCTCGTTGCGGTGGCTTCTCTTGTTGCAGAGCACGGGTGCTCTGGTGCTCTAGAGCACAGGCTCAGTAGTTGCGGCACACAGGCTCAGTTGCTCCGCGGCATGTGGGATCTTCCCGGACCAGGGATTGAAGCCACGTCCCCTGCATCAGCAGGCGGATTCTTAACCACTGCACCACCAGGGAAGTCCACCTAGATGTATTAGTCTTCTATTGCTGTGTAACAAATAACCCCCAAACTGAAACACTTCAAACAATACACATTTATTAGCTTAAATTTCTGTGGGTTAGAGTTGGGGTGGGCTTGCCTGGGTTCTCTGCTTTAGGTCTCATAAGGCTAAAATCAAGGTGTTGGCCAGCTGGACTCTTATCTCAAGGCTCTGGCTGAGGATCCATTTCCAAATTCATTTGAGCTGTCAGTCAGCTTTAGTTCTTTGTGGTTGTAAGATCAGGGCCCCCATTGCCTTGCTAACTGTCAACAGGGAGCCACTGTCAGCTTCTACACGCTGCCTGCATTCCTTGTCAGGGGCCCACCCCCTCCATCTTTAAGTCTGCAGTTATGTGTCCAATTCTTCTCCTGCTTCCCATCTCTCTGACTGTTCCTTCTGCTACTAGCCAGAAAAAACTCTCTGCTTTTAAAGGCATATATGATTAGATTAGGGCCATCTAGATAATCTCCTTTTTGTCACATAATGTAACATAATTACAGGAGTAATACCAAGGGGCAAAAGTCATAGGAATCATCTTAAAATTCCGCCTGCCACACCAGGTAAAGCAGGGCTTTCTTTTAGGAAAAGTTAAACATTAAGCAGCGGCACCTTGATGGTGCTGTAGTTGGAAATAACTACGAGAGATTGAAAATGTCTGGAAGTTCTGTTCCACTTTAGTTTTCATCTCATAAGGAGCTGGCTTTTCCTTAGCTGTTACAAATGGCAGTAATTATTGATCCTCAGAATACTCAACATCCATGTAAAAATCTTTTCTAATATAGGAAGGGTGTGGCAGTGACTGTTAGTTCACTAAGCCTAAATTCCAGGAGAATTTAAAAAGAAAGCACGTACTTGGTTTAACTCACAATAAGGACGTGAGTTGGGCTTTAGTGAAAAATAGTTTAGTAAAGATTGGTCTCCACACCCGGCGAAATAAGATTTTGAGAGTTTTTTTGACTCTAACCCTTGATCATACCAATCACATTAATCTGTCCATTGCTTCGTATAATTACCAAAATAATATATTCAGCCCCTGAAAGAGTCGCAGAAAGTGAGGCACTCTACTAAATGTTACAAAGGATGCATACAAATATAAAACGTCATGTCTTCCCCACAGAAGTTTACAAAAGCAGAAGAATGGCTATTCATGCCAATGTTTGTATGATAAAGGACGTATAAATAGTAGCCTCCTTAGAAAACATTTTTTGAGTGCTGTCTACATTTGAGGAAGTGTTCTGGCATGAAGATTTCAAAATCAGATTGTGTAGCATGACGGTTAGTGATTAAAGATGCCATGTTGGAATCAGATGGACTCGTCTCCCCTCTACAGTGTGTTATCCTTCTGAAAGTTAGTTAAGTCTCTCAGTTTGTTTCTTCACTTACAAAATATGGATAATAATAGAACCTATCTCGTTTGTTGCTGGGAACATAAACATGGGTGAGAAAATGTTTATGTTTGGCGTAAAACGTGACACTTTGTTTGCTATTATTATCGACAGAAAATGTCCACTTTCATGCTAGGACATAAGAGAATTTGATACATACCATCATAGAGGTATAGAAAAATTGTGGGAAATACCAATAAAATATATGCTGTGTAGGTAAAAGGTAAGAGTCATCTCCGGATCTGGACTCTCCTTGGGACTAGCCAAAGTTTCATCGAGTTATGCTAATAGGTCGAAGCGACTGATGTATAGCTTGCTGTGCTATAGATCTGGCGTGAACCATAGCCAGGGTCCAGCATCAGGCCCGTTATGGTGGTGAGGCATCTTGATGAGTGCTTCTGCAAAAGCTTTTCAGGTTTTCTTGTCATCACATCTCAGATAGCTTCATCTTTCGCTTCTTTGAGCACCATGAAGCTGAACACGGTCAAAAACTAAAATCGTTTGGAACCTAATTTAATGCAGTGTATTTAACAGTTAAGAGAACTCCCACTTCAAAACTCAGGCCAAGTATGGTTGAAGCACTGTGAATTTCATCATGAAATGCCCGGCAAATATTGCCCCTCTCATATTGTGACTCCACTTTGATTTTCTTTAGGAAAACATGACTCTTCACTTTTTGCTTCTGACCTGCCTTTTCCTGCTAATCTCTGATTCCTGTGAGTTCTTCGCTGAAGCAAATTATTCTAGAAGCTATCCTTGCGATGAGACAAAACGAAATGGCTCCGTTATTGCAGAATGTAACAATCGTCAATTACACGAGGTACCCCAGACAGTGGACAAAAGTGTGACAGAACTAGACCTATCTGGTAATTTCATCAGACGCATAACAAATGAATCATTTCAAGGGCTGCAAAATCTGACTAAGATCGATCTAAACCATAACGTCAAGCTGTGGCCCCAGAATGAAAATCCTGCTGTAAAGAACGGTATGACTATTACAGACGGGGCATTTCTCAACCTAAAAAACCTAAGGGAGTTACTGCTTGAAGACAACCAGTTACAAGAAATGCCGGCTGGTTTGCCAAAATCTTTGAAAGAACTTAGTCTAATTCAAAATAGAATAACTGTGTTAACGAAAAAGAACACTTCTGGACTTAGGAATCTGGAAAGTCTCTATTTGGGCTGGAACTGTTACTTTGCTTGTAATGAAACCTTTGCCATAGAAGATGGAACCTTTGAAAACCTTACCAAGTTGAAGGTGCTGTCATTATCTTTTAATCCCCTTTTCCACGTGCCACCCAGACTGCCAAGCTCCCTAACAGAGCTCTATCTTAGCAACACCAAGATCAAAAACATCAGTCAAGAAGACTTCAAGGGACTGAGAAATTTAAAAGTACTAGATTTAAGTGGGAACTGCCCGAGATGTTTTAACGCGCCATTTCCCTGCATACCTTGCAAAGGAGGTGCTTCAATTCAGATACATCCTCTTGCTTTTCAAACCCTGACCCAACTTCGCTACCTAAACCTCTCTAGCACTTCGCTCCGGAAGGTTCCTGCGACCTGGTTTGACAACATGCGTCATCTGAGGGTGCTGCATCTCGAGTTCAACTATTTAATGGACGAAATAGCCTCTGGGGAATTTTTGGCAAAACTGCCCTCCTTAGAAATACTTGACTTATCTTACAACTATGAGCTGAAAAAATACCCACAGTACATTAATATTTCTCAAAAATTTTCGAAGCTTACATCTCTCCAGATATTGCATTTAAGAGGTTATGTGTTCCAGGAACTTAGAAACGAAGATTTCCAGCCCCTGAGGAACCTCTCAAATTTAATGGCTATCAACTTGGGCGTTAATTTTATTAAGCAAATTGATTTTACCGTTTTCCAATCGTTCTCCAACCTGAAAATCATTTACTTGTCCGAAAACAGAATTTCACCCTTGGTCAGTGATAACAAGCAACAAAATGCAAATGGCCCCTCTTTCCAAAGGCATATCCTTAAGCCACGGTCAGCAGATACTGAGTTTGACCCACATTCGAATTTTTATCATGACACCAATCCTTTGATAAAGCCACAATGTTCCAATTACGGCAAAGCCTTAGATTTAAGCTTGAACAGTATTTTCTTTATTGGGATAAAGCAATTTGAAGGTTTTAGGAACATTTCCTGTTTAAATCTGTCTTCAAATGGCAACGGTCAAGCGTTAAATGGAACTGAGTTTTCACTTTTGCGTGGTATCAAGTATTTGGACTTGACAAACAACAGACTAGACTTTGATGATGATGCTGCTTTCAGCGAATTGCCATTGTTAGAAGTTCTAGATCTGAGCTACAATGCGCACTACTTCCGAATAGCAGGGGTAACACACCGTCTAGGCTTTATTCAAAATTTAACTCAGCTGAAAGTTTTAAACTTGAGCTACAATAGTATTTTTACTTTAACAGAACCATACCTGAAAAGCATGTCCCTGGAAGAATTAGTTTTCAGTGGAAACCGCCTTGACCTTTTGTGGAATGCTCAAGATGTCAGGTACTGGCAAATTTTTAAATATCTCAGCAATCTGACACGGCTTCATTTAGCCTCTAATAACCTTCAGCGTATCCCCGATGAAGCCTTCCTTAACTTGCCCCGGAGTCTCACCGAACTATATATAAATGATAATAGGTTAAATTTCTTTAACTGGTCCTTACTACAGCAGTTTCCTCATCTCTGCTTGCTTGACTTAAGTGGGAACGAGCTGTTCTTTGTAACTGACAGCCTATCGAAATTCACATCTTCTCTTGAGACACTGCTCCTGGGTCAAAACAGGATTTCCCACCTGCCGTCCGGCTTTCTTTCCGAAGCCAGCAGTCTGACACACCTCGATTTAAGTGCCAACCAGCTCAAGATGATCAACAAATCCACGTTTGAAACTAAGACCGCCACCAAGTTAGCCATTTTGGAACTAGGTAGAAACCCTTTTGACTGTACCTGTGACATCGGAGATTTTCGAGAATGGATGGATGGGAATCTGAACGTCACAATTCCCAGATTGACAGATGTCATCTGCGCCAGTCCTGGGGATCAACAAGGCAAGAGTATTGTGAGTCTAGAGCTCACAACTTGTGTTTCAGATACCGTTGCGGCAATATTCTGTTTCTTCACCTTTTTTGTCACCATCTCAGTTATGCTGGCTGCCCTGGCTCATCATTGGTTTTACTGGGATGCTTGGTTTCTCTATCATGTGTGCTTAGCTAAGGTAAAAGGCTACAGGTCTCTTTCCACATCCCAGACTTTCTACGATGCTTACGTCTCTTATGACACCAAAGATGCCTCTGTCACGGACTGGGTGGTCAATGAGCTGCGCTTCCACCTGGAAGAGAGTGAGGACAAAAATGTGCTCCTCTGTTTAGAGGAAAGGGATTGGGACCCGGGACTCGCCATCATCGACAACCTCATGCAGAGCATCAACCAAAGCAGGAAAACAATATTTGTTCTAACCAAAAAGTATGCCAAAAACTGGAACTTTAAAACAGCTTTCTACTTGGCCTTGCAGAGGCTAATCGATGAGAATATGGATGTGATTGTCTTTATTCTGCTGGAGCCAGTGTTGCAGCATTCGCAGTATTTGAGGCTGCGGCAGAGGATCTGCAAGAGCTCCATCCTCCAGTGGCCTGACAACCCCAAGGCGGAAGGCTTGTTTTGGCAGAGTCTGAAGAATGTCGTCTTAACTGCAAATGATTCACGGTATAACAATTTGTATGTCAATTCCATTAAGCAGTACTAACTGATGTTAAGTCCGGGTTCACCAACATACTAAGAATGCACAGCAGTGACCCTTCTGTCTTAGCTATCACTTGGTGTGTAACAAATTACCCCCAAACTTAATGGCTTAAAATGATACAATTTGTTATGTCATAGTCTCTGGATCAGGAGTCCAGGCGTGGCTTATCGCTGGGTCCTCTGCTCAGGGCCTCTCAAAGGCTGTAATCGCCATGTCAGCCAGGGCCACAGGCATCTGCTAGGGTTAGCATCCACTTCTGAGCTCACACTCATGTGGTGGTTTTCAGGGTTGAGTTCTTCCTGGGCTGTTGGCCCAAGGCTGCCCTCAGTTCCCGGCCATGTGGACCCCTTGCTGTGGCAGCTTGCTTCATCAAAGCCAACAAGAGAGAGAGATTGCTGACACCGTGGAAGTCGCCATCTTTGTAGTCTAATCAGGGAAGTGATAACCCATCACCTTGGCCATATTCTGCTTGTTAGAGTTAAAATCACCAGCCCTGCCAGCTCCATGGGAGTGATCACCTCAGTCCTGGAAAAGTGGTCCATGACCGAGATGGGCGGTTGTGATAGCCTCACTCAGCCTGCCATCTTGGTCATAAATGGTGAATACCAGGAGAGGGGACCACTGTGGCCATCTTAGCAGTTGGCCTACTATACCTTCATTTCAATATCTCAGAACTTTTGCAACTATGATACTTCTGATGTTAAGTTGCTATTTAGATTTATCATATATCCATGGCTATGTGGTTATATTACGCTGTGTTTGCAGTAGTCCTTCTTTTACAATTACTTTTATAAATACTGGCTATAATATTTCACTTCTAAGGTTTAGATGCCATTTAAAGGCTAAGATGGATGGTATTTAAAGTGTTTTGCTTTTGTTTTTTTTTTACTTCTTAACCATTTTTTAAAAGTGTGTAGCTAAATTAGAAGCATTTGGAGTATCTGTCAATTGCTATTGCTGTCAATCATGAAATTAATGATTAAAATGCTTCGTTTCACATCATAAGCATATAATAAATACACAGTAGGGAAACAGATCTATAATATAAAATAAGTTACCTAAATGTCCATTGACAGATGAATGGATAAAGAAGATGTAGTACATATATACAGTGGAATACTACTCAGCCATAAAAAAAAGAACGAAATAACACCATTTGCAGCAACATGGACGCACCTGGAGATTATCATACTACGTGAAGTAAGTCAGAAAGAGAAAGACAAATACCATATGGTATCACTTTTATGTGGAATCTAAAATATGACACAAAGGAACCTATCTACGAAGCAGAAACAGACTCATGGACAGAGAACAGACTTGGTTGCCAAGGGGGAAGTGGATGGACTGGGAGTTTGGGGTTAGTAGATGCAAACTATTCCCTATAGAATAGATGGACAACAAGGTCCTACTGTACAGCACAGAGAACTATATTCAGTGTCCTGGGATAAACCATAATGGAAAAGAATACTAAAAAAGAATGTATATATAACTGTCACTCTGCTGTACAGCAGAAATTAACACAACATTGCAAATCAACTATAATTTAAAAAATAAAAGCCCGGGGGATTAAAAAATAAAATAAAATACCATCAACACTGGGTTTTTGGAGAATACTTAGGAAGAAAAAGCTTTGGTAGAAATCAAAGGGGGAACAGTTTTCATAACGTTTGTACATTAAGATAATTATTAACAGAGAAATTCTATCTTTAGTTCCTACTCAGAAGACGTAATGTCAGAATGCCTACCTGTCGGTACCCTTTATGCAGTTCTGCCACATGTAACAGTGTTGGCATTCCGTACCACCTCTGCTACCCCTTGGTTCCTCTGCATCTGTCCATAGCGTCTTCTATCCAGTGTAGTATGAATCTTGAAGAGGTACCTTATGAACTTGAACTGAAAATAACTGGAAATTATTCGAGCGTAAGAAAGTAAAGTCCCTTTAGAATGAAAAGAAGAAAAATCTCCAGTGCACCATACTACCTTAAGTACAGTCTCTTAATTAATCTTGCAGCATGAGTTATCTTTAAATATGAGTTTCTAAGGAACTGAACGAAATGATGTGTCTTAGTGTAACATGGACAAAGTGGAAATCAGTCAAGGACGATTTTAGCTTTGTCACGTTGAACCCTGTGCTGTGCCCATGATGTTAATAGAAAGGTATTTATGCTTGCATTTGTTGAGGCATGAAGACAAATATCCAAAAGCAGGACCATTCATGGTGGGGTGCAGTTACAGCTCGTTCCTGTGGATGCCACATTAACTTGTTGTCTGGTAGAAGCTCATTCCTGTGTTCTCTGATTGTTTTGGTAAAATAAAAATGTACATGTTTTCAGGGGTAGTGATTACAGGTCTATGTTAAGCTCACATACTTTGGCAGTGTCCTGTTGACAGAATGACAAGTTAATGAAAGTCACAAACAATTTTACCTTTTCCTTAGCAATCATCTTCATAAAGTGAAGATAGTGAAATCAGTGGTTAATAAAAACATTTGTTCTTGAAACTCATTCATTCCTCATTTAAGATACCATTATGGTAAAATCAGAACTGTAATTTTGTTGGTTGGTTGGTTGGTTTTGTTATGTTTTGCGGGAGAAGGAAGGATTATTACTTGCAGCAAGTAAGGAGAGCACCGGGGATCTTTGCCGAAGCGGTGTCTCCCAGACCTCTAATTTGTTAAAGAGAAAGCATTGTTTTGTTTTCTGTTATTTTTAAATGAATATATGATAACACCCATATACAAGCTTTTAAAAATTCAAATTTTACAAAGGGATGTATGATTAAATTTCAGTCTCCCTCCCAACACAACTTCGCTTCCTAGAGACAATCACTGTTAAAAGTTCTTATGTAGGGCTTCCCTGGTGGCGCAGTGATTGAGAGTCCGCCTGCCGATGCAGGGGACACGGGTTCGTGCCCCGGTCCGGGAAGATCCCACGTGCCGCGGAGCGGCTGGGCCCGAGAGCCATGGCCGCTGAGCCTGCGCGTCCGGAGCCTGTGCTCCGCAACGGGAGAGGGCACACAGTGAGAGGCCCGCGTACCGCGAAAAAAAAAAAATAGTTCTTATGTATCCTTTTGTATTATAAGTGTAAAGGCTCAGTTGCTGTAACCAAGAGATCCAACAATACTGAAGTTTATTTCTTTATCCCGTACGCTATGGCCTGAATGTTTGTGTCCTCCCAAAATTCACATGTTGAAACCTAACCCCCAAGGTGATGGTGTTAGGAGGTTGGACCTTTGGGAGGCGATTAGGTCATGAGAGCAGATCCGTCATGAATGTGATTAGTGCCCTTATAAAAGTGGCCCAAGAACCCTCCCTTGCCCCTTCCACCATGTGACGGTACAGCAAAAAGATAGCTACCTAAGAAGCGTGCTCTCACCAGACGCTGAATCTGCCAGTGCCGTGATCTTGGACTTCCCAGCCTCCAGAATTTTGAGAAATAAATGTTTGTTGTTTATAAGCCACCCGATCTCTGGTATTTTGTGATAGCACCCTGGACGGACTGAGACACCCATAACAGTTCCAATGAGAATAGTTTGGGGTGGCAGGGCAGCTCTGCTCTACATGGCCATTCAAGATCCCATGTTCCTTTCTCTTGTTGCTCTGCTGTCCCCCAGGGAATTGGCATCACCTCCATGGTCCAGGCAGGGTCACCGGTAAGGGTGGGTTCCCACTGTAGGCAGGGGGAAAAATAACAAGGAAGAATACTCAGACCAGTGTCTTAAGGCCTAGACTCAACAGCGGCAAACATCTGCTCCCCTTCCATTAGTGAGGACCTATTTGATGTCACATAACTGCAAGGTATGCTGGGAAATATATATATTTCAAATATAACTATGGAAGCAAGGGAAGGGATTTGGGAGATAGCTAGCAGTCTCTGCCACAACTTCTAGAAGCTTTCAGTTTGCATATCTAAGCCTTTAATTGCTCTTTTACTCTAAAGGAGCAGACTCTATACTACTCGTCCATTTTGCTCTTTTCACTTAAAATTCCTCAGTGTATATTTTCCTTTCTAACGGCTGCGTGGTACTGACTTATACGAATGTATCAGAAGGTATTTTCCCCATCCTTTATTGCTGAACATTTAGATTGCTTCCAATCTTTTGGTATTACAAATAATTACAAATAATTCGAAAATACTTTCCTGCCACGTGGGGACTCCGTCTCAGAGGGCAGTCTCCATTCTTTTGATGCAGCTGGTTCCTACTCAGATATTTTACACTGTTCATGCAACAAAAATTGAGGGAGCACCTACTGTGTGCACCGGATGTCACTGTGTCAGAGCACACTTGTGCGGAGTCGTTGGACCAATGGTGACTGGCCTGCTCTCCCCTCTCCAAGTCCGGGCTTCAGGTGAGCATGTTTCCTCGGGGTGAAAGGGGGGAAGGAAGAGAGGGCTGTGGGAAGGAGCAGCTGTGTTCCAGCAGTCAACATCTGTGTGTGTGAAGGACTCTCTGGGAGGTCTGCCAGGCCTCCATGCTCCAGCTGGTCCTACCACAGTACTGGAAACCCTCCACACAATGCTCACTGCTACATCCGAAAGGAGCCAAGAGTTAGAGCATTAACACTTTAGCTATAATTAGGTCCTCAGACCCCTTCTATTGAGATAGAATAGGCCTCACACATTCCAGACCTCTTCTATCTTTTTCAAGGCTCCATCCTCCCCTATTATCATCTTTGTTGGTGAGAATACTAAAGTATCGGGCCTGGGATATCTCACCTTTTATCTCATCTATCTTCTTCAATTCACAATTTCTACTTAATGGACAAATGCTTTTTGAACAACTTATACGTGTTGGTTCCAAAATGGCCAAAATCTATCAGCTAACCAATGGATAAATAAAATGGGATATAGCCATACAACGGAATATTATTCAGCCTTAAAAAGGAAGGAAGTACTGACACACACTACAACATGGATGTGCCTTGGAAACCTGATGCTCAGTGAAAGAAGCCTGTCACAAGAGATCACATACTGTATGACGCCATTTATAGGAAATGTCTAGAATAGGCAAATGCATAGAGACAGCAATTAGCTAAGTGGTTCCCTGGGGGCTGGGGGATTGTAAAAAGATGGGAAGTGACTGCAAATGGTAACAGGATTTCTTGTTGGAGTGAGGCAAATGTTCTAAAATTCATTCTAGTGATGGTTGTACAGCTCTGTGGATCTACTGACAGCCTTATTTCTCTTCTTTGCCCTTTTTTGGGTGGCTTTTCTAGCATCGCCCCACCATGTCTGAAGCTCCTGGCATTTCTACTCTTCACTCTTGAAGTCCTCTCTATCAGCTCACTTTGGTCCTCTGCTTTTTTCTTGGAGCTGGTTAAGATTTGCCAAATCCCTCTTTGGCACTGATCTCTGTCGGCCTCTGTAAAATGCCCAGGTCTGGTCATAGCAAATCACTCCACCTTTTGAGCATGATTCCTCATTTGTAGAACGGACTACATGATCTCTACGTTATTTTCTAACATTACAACTGTATTAGTTTCCTAGGGTCACCATCACAAAGTACCACAAACTGGGTGGCTTAAAAACAAGTTTATTGTCTCACAGTTCCAGAGGCTAGAAGTCTGAAATCAAGGTGTCTACCGGGCAGTGATCCGTCTGAAACGTGTAGGGGAGGATCCTTCCTTGCCTCTTCTAGCTCCTGGTATTTGCTGGCAGTCCTTGGCGTTTCTTGGCTGTAGACGCATCACTTCAATCTCTGCCTCCGTTGTTACATGGCTGCCTTCCCTCTATGTGTCGCTTCTCTTCTTAAAAGGACGCCAGTCATGTTGGATTAAGGGTCCACCCCTACTCCAGCATGGCTTCATTTTAACTAATGTGATCTGCAACAGCCCTATTGCCAAACGAGGTCTCATTCGTCTTTTAAAATTTATTTATTTTTGGCTGCGTTGGGTCTTCGTTGCTGCGGGCAGGCTTTCCCTAGTTGCGGCGAGCGGGAGCTACTCTTCACTGCGGTGCGCGGGCTTCTCATCGCAGTCGCTTCTCTTGTTGCGGAGCAGGGGTTCTAGGCGCGCGGGCTTCAGTAATTGTGGCTCACGGGCTTCAGTAGTTGTAGCTTGCGGGCTCTAGAGCGCAGGCTCAGTAGTTGTGGTGCATGGACTTAGTTGCTCCGCGGCATGTGGGAGCTTCCCGGACCAGGGCTCAAACCCGTGTCTCTTGCATTGGCAGGCAGATTCTTAACCACTGTGCCACCAGGGAAGCCTGCGGTGGCTTCTCTTGTTGCAGAGCACGGGCTCTAGGCACGCGGGCTTTGGTAATTGCGGCACGTGGGCTCAGTAGTTGTGGCACGCAGGCTCTAGAGTGCAGACTCAGTAGTTGTGGCGCACGGGCTTAGTGGCTCCGCGGCATGTGGGATCCTCCCGGACCAGGGCTCGAACCTGTGTGCCCTGCATCGGCAGGCGGATTCTCAACCACTGCGGCACCAGGGAAGCCCCATGAGGTCACATTCCGAGGTACTGGGAGTTTGGAAGGACTTCAACATAAAATTGGGGGCGGGGGGGACACAGTTCAACTCATAACAACAACCATGGCTTTTCTTCTTTAGAAATCACTCAGAACTCCACGAAAGTTGAAAATGCCCTTGTGAAAGGGAAAGTCATTTATGAATATTGGAAGAATAAAGGCAATTTCCCTCTCAGCTATTAATAGAGCTATTATACTGATATGGCCAGGTTTCCACCGTCATTATCCTTGAACTTAAAACCATAATAGTATCCATTATTTCCCGTGAGTACAAAAGAAGTTTGCACAATTGTGTTCTCTTCCTTTCTGCCGTTGAGTGCTTTCAGGGAATGGGGAAACTGGTAAAGCCTCATGTCTTACTCAGCAATCACACTGTAGTCTTAGAGGAACAAGGGAAGGGATAACTGTGTTTTGAACCTGCAGGAGGCATCTCAGGACTTCCTCTGCCAAAGACTCAAAATGGAAAATGGTCTTTATAAATGTCCCTTCAGTGTGCAAAGGGAAGAGACTAGAGGTTCCAACAGAAAAACAAAAACCCCACTTATGATAGTAGAATATTGCCATTGGGAAGCTGTTTGTTTTTTGAGCCGTTTAATTTCTAGTGAGAAACGCACTTCTAGTAGAGAAAAAAGATCCCTCTGTCTTACCTTCCCAGTCTTCCTCTCCTTTGACATTCTACCTGGGCTATTTTAGGAATAAATCTCTAGTTATCTCAGTAATGATGACACCAGAAGCTGAGGTGACCAAGAGCGATGTCTGGATTTGCAGGAAAAGCTCACATGCAGGTGCCCAAGCCAGAAACCCGAGGCTCACTGTCGACTCCTGCATCTCACCCCCACACCCAACCATTCATCTAGCAGTCTTGACTTCACCTCTTAAATTTGTCTCCCATCTGTCCTCCGTCTTCATCTCCATCATCGACATGCCTTATCCAAGCTACGAGCATCTCTCATTGGCTTCCTGGTATCCACCCTGGTCCCTCCAATTCAGTAATAGCCAGTGATTCGTGTAAAAGGTGTGAGTACTGAATTAACTTTAAAATCTTAATTCCTAAACAAGGCACACAACGCTCTCCATAACCTCCCATTCTCCTGCCCCACCAGCCTCCTCTCTAAGCGTCCCCATCACAGGCCTTGGTTCACGCTGAGAACGCACCAAACCCTCTTGCGTCAGGGCCTCCACACGTGCTATTGCCCTGAGGCACCTCTTCCTCCAGGTTTCACTTACCTAATTCCTCTTCATCCTACAGGGAGAGGTTAGATATCACTTACAGAGGCTACTCCCTAACCTCTAAATCTCACTTATACTATCATCTTAGCATTGATCACTAGTTTTATTGTGTAGATGATAGAGAAATGGATAGAGTGCTATTAACACATGGGTCTTCCATTAGACTGTGGCTTCCAGGGACGAGGGAAGGTGTCTTGATCCATCGTTCTGTCCCCAGTGTTCATTACCATGCTTGATACACAATAAACTTCTCAGTAAATACTTTTCAAGTGAATGAATGAATGCATGAATGAAGGTTCAGATAGACTTCTCCAGCTGCATGCCAGGACAGATGGGGTATAAGCAGGAGGTCACACTGTCACATATCACACTGCAGTGCCTGTGGTGGTGGGGAGCTTCTTAACCCTCCATTTCCCCCTTTCCCACTCCCAGTAGCAAGCATGCTGGTTGTCAGTTGGGTCCTATATAGCGCCAACCATCTTGGATGCCGTGATGCTGAGTCCATGAGGTTCTGCGCCCAGGCGAGAATCATTTGCATTCTTCTCTGACTGTTGGGCTGTGATTCAGAGCAAGTGCAGCATACACGAAGAAGTCAGCTGAGTGCAACAGTATAGAGATCATGTGATGATCCATAAACAAATACATAATAACAGTGAGTGCGTTCTCCACCAAAAGTTCTCCTGAGGTCAAATAGCTTTGGGAACTGCTTGGCCATCAGAGTGTTCCTAACAGGCATTTCCATCTCCAAGAGGGATTTGAAGGCCTGCTAGAGAGTCATCCAACATAGTGAGCCCCTGGAAATGTTCCCAGCTACACGGCGACAGTCGTTATTCTGACATGGATTGTTCTGTTCTAAAAGCCCCCAAAATAATAGTCTAGGCCACGTGCCTTGAGGCCTTTATATCCAGCTGATTGCCTCCTTGAACTGGCCCTACTGGGTCTCCAGAGGGGACATTATGGCTTCTAAAGAGAAGTGACAACAAAGCAGATTATAATTGAGAAGTAATAAATAATGAAACTGTAAAAATGATAGAACCTTCTTTGGTATAGGATAAAGCGGTTAATATTCATTTCTAAAGCATCGTTGGCCATGTAAAGGATAATTTTAGTACTTGACATGAACTGAAAACAGACATGATACTTCCATTGATTGGGCTAAACTTTGCTGTGGCTGAACGAGCTCTCTAGGGACTTATTAAGGAATATTGTGCTTTCAAAGATGTCAGATCCAGTGGGAATGACTAAAGCAGTTAGTCTCTAATCTTGGAAGAATTTCCACCTTTGAATCAGCCAACCAGATCTAACCAAGGTTGGACACTCTAGCAATATTGCTTACATTGGAAACCAATATGAAATGTGTGCACGTATGTAAAATGTATACATATAGTATATGTGGAGAAGTATCTATACATAAAGATGGTCATCATTGACTGCTTAGTAGATATTAAGAAATTTAGTTAATAAAATTTAAAACAAGGAAATTGTGAGGAAAATGAGCATGACACAGCAATTTCTCTGTTTCTGTTTACATGTTGTTTCCTACACTCCATTTTATAATGGCAGGGCCACTGAAAGGCGTCACCTCATGAAAAAAACAAAAAAGACAAAATCCTGAAGATTTCCTCAGAGGGAATTCCTTCTCCTGGTTCAGCACATAGGCTAAAAGGTAGCTAAAGGTGAACAGGTATTAGCTGTGTTCAGTGGGGTGGGGCGGGGGGAGAAAGAACAGGAAGGATGGGGTGAGTGGGAAAAGCCACAGTTCAGAGGCATTTGAGGGAAGGAGCAGAAAATAAACTGCTTCACAGGCTGTAATAACCCACATATTACCTATGATCTCTAGAACTTACTGTTTGACATGTATATAATAAGCAAATTAAGAGATAGGGAGCACGTAACAACGATGATTGAGTGGAGCTTCCCAAAGAAAGTTTAAAATTTATGTCTGGGGCTTCCCTGGTGGCGCAGTGCTTGAGAGTCCGCCTGCCGATGCAGGGGACACGGGTTCGTGCCCCGGTCCGGGAAGAGCCCACATGCCGCGGTGCAGCTGGGCCCGTGAGCCATGGCCGCTGAGCCTGCGCGTCCGGAGCCTGTGCTCCGCAACGGGAGAGGCCACAACAGTGAGAGGCCCGCGTACCGCAAAAAAAAAAAAAAAAAAAGATGCATTTAACTTTTATGTATACATTTTTCTTTAATTGTTAGAAATTTGTTTTTATTGATCCAGAAATCTTTCTCCTTATATATTCCTATATATTTCTCCCTAAATGTTCCACCCACTGGGCATGGTGCTGGACACGGAGGTCTTAAAGATGCAAGTACAGGATTCCTGAACTCCAGGAGTACAAATCCAGTAGAGATGATCCTGGACAAATGATACTGCAGAGTGATACTTGACTAGACTCAGGAGAATGGGAAGACATGAGTCAAAAACAGGCTCTAAGGCAAAAATCCACACACCTTGGAGACTAAATGGATTTATGGAGTGAAGCCCAGGAAGGTTTCCAGGGTTTAGGCTGACAGATTTGGGAGGAGAATGAGGAATCAGTTGTAAAATCGGGCCACTCTGGGGAGAACTGGTTTTCAGTTTTGACTTGTTGACTTTGGGTGATGGTGGGAGCCTTTAGGGCAGGGCTTCTCAACCTTGGCACTGCTGGCATTTTGGACTAGATTATTCTTTGTTGGGGGAGGGGTGTCCTGTACACTGTAGGATGTTCAGCAGCATCCCTGGCCTCTACCCTCTACATGCCAGTAGCACCCCCTCCCACAGTTTATATGCTACACCTATCAAGAAAAAAACTTACTAAATTCTTAGAGTCCAAGTCTCTATCCATTGGCTACGGATTATAAAAAGTTGCCCACTTTTGTCATTAAAGTTGGAAAAAACAGGAGAGAGTTTATTCCACATTTATACCACAATGTACTCGCACCTGTATCCTCCCAAGTGCCAAGCACAGTTTAGAGCATTTGTTTAATAAATGTGGAATAAAATTCTGGAAAGTGAACTGATAAATATGTTTATTGTATAAATGATGCACATGGCCTAAAAGTGGCTAGTTTGGTGGAGAAAGTGACACGTTCACTTTATGTGGGACTCAGCCTTCTCGATACTTCTTGATATTCCATTACTTCTCTTCCAGCCCTGCCTCAGTGGCTGCCATTTTCACTGAAGCAGTGGAGCCCTCCGTGGTTCCACATACGATAAACCCAGAAATGCTGACAATTCTATAAATAGTGAGAAGGCCTTAGAGCGGTTGTTTAATACATGCGGAGTGAAATTCTGGAAAGTAATCCGATGAATATGTTTGCTATATAAATGATGCACACGTTAACCTTTCCAGAGATTTCCATGGTTTGTTAACGGAGGGCAGTATCTTAAAACCAAACGAATGCATTTCTAATGATGTCCCTTTGAACAATGTTGAAGGGATATAGTTTGAGCAAACAGCTACTGTGACAGGTTGGCTTTTTCTGGTCTCCCTGCCCCTTCAACTCATCAGGATGGCTTTGCATACCTTCCCAGCCTCCAGTGGCCAGAAGTTTCAAGTTAGGCCCTAATCTGGACACATGATCACGATTTTCTGATCACAGAACATGAAACATTACAAAAGGAAGGCTCATTTAAGTGGCAAGTGAACGTGGTCTAAAGATAATGTAAACTACTAGATGCGTGTGTCTCCCTATTTGCATTACCCCGTCTGATACGTTTAAGGAGAAGTCCTTTCTGCCTGCAGCATTGCTGGTGAATATGGAGCGACAGCGTGAGCGGGGTCCAGCTGGGACTGACCTCCACCTGGGGACGTGCGACTCACTCTGCCACAGCAGTCGACACCCATCGCCGCCGACAGGTGGCAGCCGCGGTCTGCCTAAAGCTTTGGTTTTTCGCTTCACAAGGATCTCGGGGTGTGGAAACCCTTATTGTTTACTCTGAGATCTAGCTTCTCACCTGCCTGAGGACTCAAATCCTCCTCCAACCAGTACTACCACAGCCTCAGAGCAAATGCGTTGAGACTAAGAGAGCTGATAAAAGTCTGGATCAGTGCACATCAGAGAATGGGCTCTCTCTCATAAAACCGTACATGGTTTGTCCAGCAATTTCTAGGTTTAATCAGTCTAGACGGGAACCAGTAAACTCAAGTGCCAGTTTTTTATTGGCTCCTGGTGAAGTTACAGGAGGCTGGGAGAACTGGTTTTCTAAGTGTGGGGCTTCTTTATTCCCTGAAACATGTTCTAGAAAATGTTCTGAGGCCTTTCACCTCCTGCCCAGCCAGGGCCTCCAACTGTAACTGGATGCTAAGCTTTTCTCAAACAGACACTTTATAAACAGCAGGAAACCCCAGAAACAGAAATGTAAAGTGGGAGTGAGGAAAATAAACTGGGCTGCAGTGGGGATCAGCTGGGAGTTTCCCACCCCAGAGCTTCTGATTAACTGGTCTGAATGCAACCTGGGTAGTTGGAGTTTTCAAAGATCCCCAGGTGATTCTAGTGCTCAGCCAAGACTGGGAACCATTGTTAGATGGGAGCCTTTGCTCCTGTGTTAATTAAATCCCCACGCCCACGAACTAGATTCCTCCTGCCTTAAGCAAGTTTCAAATAAAACCCCAACCTTAGGAAGGAACAGTTAGCACAGGGTCAGAGAAATGGGAACCTGATTTAAATGGAGCATAAAGCAAAGTCAGTTTTTTTCTGTCTCAAATCGCCTCCATTCACTGCTCCCAAAGAATACCAGCCTGTTACTTACTTTATCCATCTCTGAATGAAGGGGTTGTATTTGCTGACCTTCAAATACTTCCAGGTTGCCTAAGAGGAAGCCATGCTGCACTTCGGCTTTTGAGTGATCTGGCAGTTTTTTTGCATCACGTCCCTTTGAACCTTCGCATTGGACGGTGAAGCCTACCACCTTAGATTGGTGGTTACTTTTTTTTTAAATAAATTTATTTATTTTTGGCTGCGTTGGGTCTTCGTTGCCGCGCGCGGGCTTTCTCTAGTGGCGAGCGGGGGCTGCTGTTCGTTGCGGTGCGCGGGCTTCTCACTGCGGTGGCTTCCCTTGTTGCGGAGCATGGGCTCTAGGCGCACGGGCTTCAGTAGTTGTGGCACGTGGGCTTCAGTAGTTGTGGCTCACGGGCTCTCTAGAGCACAGGCTCAGTCATTGTGGCGCACGGGCCTAGTTGCTCCGCGGCATGTGGGATCTTCCCGGAGCAGGGCTCGGACCCGTGTTCCCTGCATTGGCAGGTGGATTCTTAACCACTGCGCCACCAGGGAAGCCCAATGGTTATATTTTTAAACATGCTGTTAAGTCCCATGATTCTCTTGGACAGTTAGACTAGCTGCCCTCTCAAGGGCAGGCAGAGTTGGTGGGGGGGGGGGGTGTAGCATGGTCGTGGGGTGTGGTGGAGGGACCGGAGCCTTGGAGCATGTGACAAGCTGGCCTCACCTGCCTCTCGCCATGAGCGTGATCTTACGCAGGTTTATCACTGGCTTCGGGCTTCACCTTGCTGATCTGTACTCTAAGGCAATCATAACCGTGTTGGATGGTTTGTCTTAAATAAATGGGATAAAGCTGTTATGTGCTGGGAAAGTTTAACAACTGGTTCGGGGCATGGGAAGCCCCCCGATTTGTAGTGTTTGCCAATTTCCGTAGTGTAAATTCTCCCACCATGGCTGATTTCAAGATACCAGTGTGACGTCACTGAATGTGGAACTGGGAAGAGATGTGGACCATCTTGGATAAACCATCTTGTAGTACCTGCCTAGAATGTAGCATATGCTCACAAGAGGTTACATCCTTGTCATCCCATCCCCCCGTAGGAACATATATGCCAACATAGGGCTTTACTCTTTTTAAAGCTCTTTCACATACACTATCTCATTAAATTCTCAGATCAACATTGTGAGATGGGCAGGGCAGGTGTTATTTCTACGTTTTACAGATGAGAAGCCTCAGGCTCAGAGAGTCTAGAACAAACTGCTCAAGGCCACACAGTAAGTAATCTATAAAATGGGGGCAGTAGGCAGAATCATGGCCCCCAAAGATGTTTGCATCCTACTGCCTGGGACCTATGAATATGAAGGTCACATGGCAGAAGGGAATTTAGTTGCAGCTGGAATGAAGGTTGCTAGTCAGCTGACCTGAAAACAGGGAGAGGGTCCTGAATTATCCAGGTGGGGCCCATGTAATCCCAAAGGTCCTCACAGGGGGAAGAGGGAGGCAGAACCAGAGGAAATGTAGCTACAGGGGAAGAGTCAAAGAGATGCAATGTTGCTGTTTTTGAAGATGGAGGAAGGGGCCACAAGCCAAGGAATGTGGACGGCTTCTAGAAGCTGCAAAAGGCGAGAAAGCAGCTTCTTCCCTAGAGCCTCCAGAAAGGGACACAGCCCTCCAGCACCTTGATTTTGGCGCCGTGAGGCCTGTGAGGGACTTCTGATCTCCAGAGCTGTGAGACGATACATTTGGGTTGTTTAAGCTGCAAAGTTTGTGGTCATTTGTTACAGCAGCCATAGGAAAGGAATACAGTGGACTGGCAATTAGGCCTCGTCACCCCTCAAGTCACAGCTCACATTCCACCTCCTGAGGGAGTCTTTTTTCCCTTGCCCTTTGTAGGCCTTTGCTTTCACCCCTGAGTTCCCATAATACCTGGCTTTTAGTGTTTACGATATGGTTGTAATTCTTGGCATCCCTGTCAGCCTTTTCTCTAATCCCTAAAGGCAAGATAGTTTTCTCCTCACTTTTGTGTCACTTTCTGCCAGCGTGGTACCTTCCCCGAGACCAGAACATAATAACTAGATTCAGAACGTATGAATGTGTGAATGAACGCTGACTGCAGCAATAGTACTGCACCTCAGCATCACCAGAAATCATGGTGCTGAGCTGTCACAGCTACAGGACAATTAAAAGCATCTCTTGGTAGCTTCTGGAGCTACCTACCCCACTTCCTGCAGTGCAATCTGGGAGCTGCAGGAAAGATCAAGGCTACATGTCTTCCCATTGGCCCCATAATTAGCCTTTCCCCCCAGGCCATCGTGTGTTTGTTAGCCTCTTTGCAGAGGGAACAGGGTTCTGGCTCAAGACAGCCTGATGAATGGGTGCCAGGAGCCCCAGCCTCTGATGCCACCATCTTTATTTCAGCAAAGCTGATAATTGGATTTGAGCTTTTAGGCCAGTCACTTATTTACTCTGTCCTCATTTATCAAATGTGAGAATTACCAGCTCTGTGCTCAGCTAACTTTCAAGGCTTTAGAAAAAGGAGTAGAAGAGGTATGGACGGGCCTTGACTACTGTCACATAGTTAATACACTGAGAGCAGATGTGATCACATGCTAAGAAGAGCCAGGGCTACACAGGAAAGTTCACAGTCACAGAGAAGTGAAAGTGAATTGTGTCACTTTCTATCACATGACAGCCTTGCGGTGCTGGTGAACTCACTGAGCCTGTTCTAAGCCCTTTACTGTTATCTTTATTTTATAGTTACACAGCTTGTCAGTGTCAGAGCCAGGACCATTACATAATCTGTGAGCCCAGTGCCTTTCTTCAAAGTGGCTAAGAATTTCAAGATGGTGGCAGCAGTACGTTAGACCAAGCACAGGGCCCTTCTAAGCGCCAGGCTCCTATGTGACCCTGGGCAGTCTGACTCCAGAGCCTTCTCTCTTAACATCTGTGCTACAACGGCTGTCTCCTCAGGTTGTCGTGAGGTTGGAAGTGAGACTCATGCATTCTTAGCAGCAGGAACAGTGTGCACAGTGGTCTGGAAGTAGAGGCATGGAGAGGAATACACGTAAGGGATGATAAACCCTTGTGGCTACAGCTTTGGTGACTTGGAGGAAGCAGAAGTGTGCTGGTAGATAGTACACGTTCCAAACGTGATGCTCTGCAGGCCAGCCAGAGAGGCCCTTGCCCTCTAGCCTGCTGGTGATAGGAAGTGCTGGAAGGCTTAGAAGCAGGAGGTGATGTGGACACAGGTCAGGGAACTAACCCTAGGGGGCAGTGTGGAGCAGGGGAGGCCGGGGCAAGAGCACACCCTAGAAGAGGCTGTTCTGATGACACTCCAGGGGCACAATCAGGAGGGGCTCCCGGAGCAGAGGCAGGGAAATGGGGAGAAATGGACAATTTTGAGGTAAGTCAAAATGACGAGTTTGGGTTACAATCTGGATATGGGGGGAAAAGGAAAAGCTTCTGATGCCCGATGACCTGGCCTTTCTGGGGTCTTGGGGTGGGTGTCGTCACCTACACCAACGTTGCTTTTGAGCATGTAGCAAACAGGATACATTTCTTCAGGAAGAAGAAATTTTTGAGAAGACAAAAATTGATTTCACTTCCTAAAAAGACCAGCTGTCACTGGCCATACATTCAGTCATTTCTCAGTTTGGATTTTTCCCCCCAAATATTCCAGTCCAGTTTTCAGAGGCATTATCAGTTCTTTGATTGTGTTCCTTGCGTATAATTATATAACAATAATTGTAAATTTCAGAAGAAACAAACTATGCAATTAGAATAAAAGAAAACCAGAAAAAGAAAAAAAGAAATCCTCTTCCAACTCTCTCCCAGATTCTTCTTTTACACTGGGTAGGGGCCCGAGGAGTGACCCACCTCAAGCCCAACTGCCTGGGTTCAAATCCCAACTCCCACTTATTAGCGATGGGACTTTGGACAAGTTAGGTAAGCTGGTTCCCTCTGTAAAGGGGGATAACAATACTAGTTCTTACCTCATTCCTACCATATTACCTTGTTCTGAAGATTAAATGAGCAGTGCTTAGACGGGTCCCTGGCTTGCCTGATGAGCAGGCCATAAATGTCAGTTATCATCATAGTCTCCAGATTTTCTATGATGATCCTGAATGACATAGGAGATCAGAAGCATCTATATAAGTTATCATACTATCTTTATTATTACTTCTCTATCGCCAGTGGGAATGAAGGGACCATCAGCTGACACTAAGGTCATGAGGTTGGGTTAAGCCTTCCGCCTGCCCTGGAGGCCTGGAAAGAAGGACTTGTGGGCTGGTCCTCCAACATAGCCTTGTCGACTGAAAAAAAGAAAGAAAAAGCACAACCTAAAAGTTGAGAATTATGTTTTATTCGGCACACAAACTGCGGACTTGAACCCAGGAGACAACCTCTCAGAAAACTCTGAGGGACGGCTCCAAAGAGGTAAGGGGGGGGGGGGGAGCCAGGATATATAGGAGTTTTTGCAAGAATACCAGGCAGTCAGAACATTAGAAGATCACTGTTAAAGAAAACCGGACGTCTCAGGTTAACGAATTTAGCAGTTTTCTTAATCTGGGAAGATGCAAGAATCTGGGCTCATTGAAATCATTCCTTTGATATGTACCTTAGCTATGAGGGCCAATATCCTGCTTTTCTCCATCCTGAATCCCCTCAGGGTGCACAGTCAGGGCGGCTGCAGTGGCTGAGGGCTTGATGGCTGCAACTTGCTTTGTTTATCGAGCTCTCCGCATTAATGACAATAACTCCCTGCTAGCAGGGCTGGACTTCTCTGCCCCAGGAAGCATTCAGCAAGCATTATTCCTTCAGGGCTGACGTGTCTGTGTGCCGGAGATACAAACAGGAATGAAACCTAGGCCCACCGAGGAGACCCAGCCTGACAGGGAACAAACAAATGGCAGCGAGGGGAACAACTGTCACAACAGAAGACTTTCCGGGGCAGGGGGTGTGAGGACTGTATCCTGCTTCAGGAAGTCAGAGCTTCCCCCAGTAGGGCACCATTTAAGGCCAAGTCTCTAAAATGGCTGAGAGACAAGGAACTGTCTAGGGTGATGGAAATATTTTGTATCGCGACCAAGATGATGGTGACACTGGCATACGTGGTCGTCCATATTCATGGACGGTAACTTAACATGAGTGCATTTTATTTGATGTAAATTAAACATCGATCGAGTCGATTAGAAAGAGAGAATGCAAGGGCAGGCGTCCTCTTGTCCCATTAGCACACTGCCTGGCCCTTGGTGGACTCCCAGTCATTCTCTGCCCAGTGAGACCAGGAAGGCACAGAGGGGCGAGAGTACTGAAACTTTCTGTGTGCCCAGGAGCCGCGTCTCCCCGCCTGCTGGTTCTGAATCCCGCCTTTGTGTGGCCACCAGAAGCCCAGGCAGAAGCCAGCCTCTGCGGGGGAGGAGCCTTGGCTAACTGCACAGATCCAGCCAGGCCTATCCAGGCCTCAGGGAGCTCGGGGAAGTCTTTTGGCTCGTTGGTCTTGACACACAGGCTCTCTGGGTCTGAACACGGGCGTGATTGGTGGATCGGCTCCAAGCCTCGCAGGCCTGTTTATCCTGCGGGCGGCTCCCATCTGCTCGGCTGTCTGAGCTCTCAGCTACCCCTCCTCTTCCCTCCCCCCGCCCTTCTCTTCCTTCCCCTCCCCCTCTCTCCTCGTTCAGAGGACCCAGGGGGGCAGGGCTGGCAGGAGGCCCTAGAGGGAGAACTGAGAGGCCTGAAACTTACTAAGTGCTGTTCTCTATGTGTGTGTGTGTGTGTGTGTGTGTGTGTGTGTGTGTGTGTGTGTCTCTCTCTCTCTCTCTGTCTGTCTGTCTGTCTGTGTTTGGGTGCATCTGGATGGACAGACAACTGAAGTAGGGATCAACCTGTGAATGGGTCTAAGTTTCCCCCCTCAAGGTACGATTGCCAGATCAACTCTAGGATGCCCAGTTAAACTGGACTTTCAGGTAAATAACTAATCGTTTTTAAATATAAATGTCTCAGCTATTGCATGGGATAACTTATACTCAAAAGCTATTTGTTATTTATCTGAAATTCCAATCTTGCGACATTCTGCTTTTCTGCCAGCTAAACCTAGCATCTCTGCTGGGGTGTGATGGGAAACGGTGGGAAGAGGGAGAAGACAGCCTTCCTTTAAGCCTGCACAAGGAACTCTCCGGGAAACGAGCACGGCCCAGCTACACAGTCTTCACCAGGGCACCAGAATCACGTCAATAATGTCAGTAATGATGGCGATTGCAGGGCGGGTGTGTGCAGCCTCTCTGCTCAGCTTCCTGGGAAGCGATTGTTCTATAATTCACAGGGGAAAGCGGCAGTTGGCAGACGTGAGAAGGAACGGGCTGTGAAGATGCTCCATTCCATCTCCCACGCCCCACCTCCTCTGTGCCACTCTTTTTCGTCTCCCAGGATCTGAAGCCCACAATGTAGCCAAGTGGGAGTCACTGGGGATTACGGGCATGGATTCGAGGCGGAGAGAGGTGGCAAGATGCCACTCCCATCCCTGCCAGCCTCACCTGTTTTTCCAGGCTTCCCCCATCCACTACTGGTCAGAACTCCCACCGCAGTGCTCCATGGGCACTTAACCCTCGAGGTAGGCACAGGAGAAGTCAGTGGAAAGTTACTTGCACATAAACGGACGGATGGATGAGGAAACCCCAGGAAACCACGGCTCCTCCCCTGCAGGGGCGCCAGACCAGAAGCCAACCTTCTACGCTTGGGACCCGCTTCTGGCCTTGCTACACACCCAGAGACCTTGGGCATGTCACTTACCACGTGTCCCATTTCGTGCCTTCTAAATGGGATGCCAGCTTCCTTATCACACCCTCACTGGGCTGTCAGGAGGCAAGAATGAGCTAGCAGATGCAAAATAACGGCAACATCTAAAAATGAATATCCAATCCGTGGATATTCAGACACACACATACATCATTATATGATTCCAGGAGCAGCTTCCCAACCTCACTTAATATATAGTTCAGTTCACCAAAATGTAATGTTTTGCTCACATTTTATGGGAAAGCCTCCAAGGCACAGCTGCTCTCATGAAGGATGGCTCTGAACTGGGCCTGAGGTGGGCTGGCTGACTAAACTGTACTTGAGTTGCCTTCTAGAACGGAGGTCTGCTGGGGACCTGTCTACAGCCAATTTGATTTCGGATTATAAAAGCCACAGTCTTGACAATAACTGTCTTCCTGCCCCTTTAAGAACACAAGTTCCGGGCTTCCCTGGTGGCGCAGTGGTCGAGAGTCCGCCTGCCGACGCAGGGGACACGGGTTCGTGCCCCAGTCCGGGAAGATCCCACATGCCGCAGAGCGGCTGGGCCCGTGAGCCATGGCCGCCGAGCCTGCGCGTCCGGAGCCTGTGCTCCGCAACGGGGGAGGCCACAGCAGTGAGAGGCCCGCGTACCGCAAAAAAAAAAAAACAAACACAAGTTCCTTCAAGTGCAGCTAAGCAGGAAGTGCCCCTACTCAGTCCTGACTGCCTGTTTCACTTCCTTTCAAAGGTGTTTTCTTACTGAAGAAACCCCAAGTCCAAGGTCACATTCGATTTCTTTCAAATGCATACTCAACTCCCCTTGTGTTGGTTTTATGAAGTTTTTTGGCAGGAAAGGATAAAATAATATATAGTTTTTTATTTTATATTTTTTAATAGACTTTACTTTTGAGAGCGGTTTTAGGTTCACAGCGTAACTGGGTGAAAGGTATGGAGGTTTCCCATATGCCCCCTGCCCCCCACGTACATAGCCTTCCCCACCATCAACATAAGTAATGTTTTTTTAATATATAAAAGAGGAAAGTAAAACATAAAATGATATTTAAAATATTTTAAAATATAAAAGTAGTACATGCTTCTGGGAAAAACGTAAATAATAGAGGGTTGTCCATTTCCCTTCCGCAGAGGTAACCTCTATTCATAGTTCTTAAAACTCCCTTCTGGAAATTGTCTCGATACCCCTGACTTTTTTATTGCACAGAGGAGACCATACACTCTTTCTAAGGTTCTCTTTTTTCCACTTAAGAGTATAGTTTGGACATCCTTCCATGGCATCGTGAATAAACCTGCCCCAGTCTTTTTCTAATGGCTACATCATTTTCCATTGTTTGGGTATTCTATCCTACATTTAACTGATCTAATTAATATATACTTAGGTATGTATCATATATATATATATATATATATATATATATATATATATATATATGTGGATGCAGACGTAGATATCTTTGTGTCCAAATACGGCGGTTGAAAACAATTCTAACAGTGGAATCGCTGGATCACGCTGGAAATGCTTTGAGAGCCACCGGTACCCCTGAAAAGTTGGATTTATACTTCCCACCAGGGGCTGTGAGAGCTGCTTTCGCTCTCCTTCCCCTGCATTCTGACCAACCTGAGGCATTATCCAACCTTCTCAGATTGTCAGTCTGAAAGGGACAGACTAGGGTTCCTTGTTCGATTTGCATCTGAAAGCCTCCTGTGGTGGGGGGGAAATCTCTCCCTACATCAGTTTTGGCTCAGTGAGAGGGGCTTAGAGACCAGCCTCTGGAACCAGCCGAGCCACTTGCCAAACTCTACAGCCTCGGTTTTTCCACCTGTAAAATGAGCATCCATCCTTAGACCAAGTTCATGGGGTTATTGAGAGGATCCAACAGAGCAATACAGAGTATCTAGTGCTACAAATGTTAGTGTGTTTCCCATCAAAGCAAAAAAACAATAAAAAACACCCCCCAAAATAAAAAACCGATTTCGACTGACCTAGTCAAAGGCCAATTAACAATTTTTGTGGTATCTGAAATCTCACCTTCTCCTTACTCGCCACCCCTGCTTGAGGGTGGAAAATGCAAATCAAATGCTGAAAAAGAAAACTTAAACTGTCACATTAAATGGTTGGTCTCCCTCGCTGAGCAACCTTGGGCGTGTTACATCTCTGAGCCTTGGTTTCTTCCTCTGTGAAACATGTTCACTCTACCTACCCAACCAGGTCGTTAGTGGAATGCAGAAGCGTCTGGCTCTGGCAAGCCCTCCACAGATGAGCCTCGCTATTGTTACTGTCAGCCACGAATCCCTCCAGTGGCTCAACCCGCGTCCCCCAGCAGGACAGGTGGAGAGTAAATTCCCCTCAACTAATAGATGATTCACAAACACCTAAGATGCCAGGCTACTTGAAGACCTTCTGAGACTCTAAACACTGCGTAGGGCACTGGTGGAAGGGAATCCTCCAACTTTCTGGTCTGCCCTTTGAGACAGAATTATATCCTGCGAGGTTCAGCAAGCAGGTTGAGTGAGCAGCCTCCATTACCCCATTCCCTAGCGTCTAATAAGGAAAGACCCTCATGGATCTACTTCGTGAAAATATATTTGCCATGTTTTATCTTTTTAAATTTTCTCCTTGGGAAACAGGGTACACTCTGAATACTATGGTATTGCTCAAGTGACAGCTAAGTTACTTGTAAGCGGGGATGGCGCTGACATGGTTTCTCCATGGCCTTCAGTGCTGTACAGAATCTCATCTGGGTCTGTGCACAGTGGGGGAGAGTAATTCACCTGCTTTGAGGTTACAATTCACCCCACCATGAGTGAGTGCTATGGTCTGAATGTTTGTGTTCTCTCCAAAATTCATGTGTTGAAATCCTACCCCTGAATGTGATGGTATCAGGAGGTGGGGCCTTCACAAATGGGATTAGTGCCCTTATAAAAGAGACCCCCACAGAGCTCCCTAGCCCTTCTGCCATGTGAGGATACAATGAGAAGTCTGTGGCCCTGAAGAGGGCCTTCACCCGACCATGCTGGCACTCTGATCTCAACATCCAGCCTGCAGAACTGTAAGGAATATCTGTTGTTTGTAAGCCACCCACTTTGTGGTATTACTGAGCTAAGAGTTCTTTTCAAAGACCGCTGAAAGAGCCACACCATGTAAGAAACAGAGATACAATCAAAAGCACATCTCAAAGCATAATGGCTTCACTGTGGAGGAACCTGCCAGAGAACACCTTAGTCAAATGATCAAAGTTAACATCCCAAACAATGGAACAAACCAAGACCACGTGCCTCCTGATGCGAGACACCGAGAAGGTCACAGCATCCCTTGTGTAGTATTCCTGCCAAAAAAGGCAAAGCCCCAGTCTAATCACGAGGAAACATCAGGCAAACCTAATTCAAGGGAAATTCCACAAAACAACTGGCTTGTCGTCTTCAAAAATATTCGTGTCATTGAACACCGAGAGAGGCTGAGGAAATTCTAAATGAAAAGACGCTAATGGGACATGACAACTCAATGTGATACATGCTCCTGGACTGAAACCTGAATCAGAAAAAGAAAAATTGTTATAGGGATATTATCAGGCTGATAGGCAAAATGTGAATTAGGTCCGTAGCTAAGATAGCAGTGTTGGAGCGATGTGAAATTTCTTGGCACGGATAACTGTGCAGTGGCTATGCTGGAAAAGGTTCTTGCTTTTAGTAAATGTGCACCAACTATTTGGAGGTAAAAGTTGTCAGATTTGCAAAGCGTTTAGAAGATAGATAGATAGATAAAGAGTGCGAGAGTCAGAGAATGATAAAGCAGATGTGGCAAAATATTACCAATTGATGAATCTTCATTGTGTTTTTGCAGCTTTTCTGTAAGTCACCTTGTTATCATAAACAATCAGGTGTGGTCCAAGGGGCCCATCAGGAATAACAAAGACACTCCAAACACTTGGGAAATTCCAAAAGTTTAGAGGCTCCCTCCCAGGAACGGGGGACCGAGGCCAGTGCATTCTTTCTTATGCAAAACCAGATTAAGTATTTTAGCTAAAAAAGTAAGGCATTTCTGCAAACATAGTCGTAGAGTACAAAATAGAAAATTCAGACGTTAAAATACCTCCTCCTGGCCCAAACTAAACTTATGTCCCTGTCTGGATGTAGATAGAAAAATAGACTGAAGTCCAAATGTATGCTTACTCTTTGTGCCAAGGACCATAAGTAATAAAAATAAGTGGGGAGAGCATGTGTGTAAATATGTCGGGCAAGCCATTTTCATGAATGAGGCATTTTAGGTCTTTGGAAGCCAAGCACGCACGTGGAGGTTCAAATCTGAGAAATGATTCTTGGAGGACAAAAACGAACAAACAAAACACACCACCGCAACAAAAGCCAGTGTGCTTTCGTTTGCTTAGCGTTGGGAACAATTCCATTACCAATCAGTCATCCTACAGTTAGTTAAAATACTGCCCTTAGATGACTGAGTTTCATACGTGACTGAATTTGCCTCCTTCTAATCCTAGATCTAGACTCTTTCTCCTGAAGTATGTGTTATCTGAGCTCTAGCACCTAAAATCATGCCTAAAGGACTAGGGGCCCACAGTTGCAAGTAAGGAGTTTGGGTTGGTGGTCTTGGCTCTGCTGACCAGCTGAACACCCTTGGGCAGGTCACTAAACCTCTCTGTGCTGAGTTTCATCCTCTGCGAAAGACTGATACCAGCACCTAGCCCCTTTATCTGCATAAGGATGCTTGAAGGGTAAAATGACAACCAAAATGAGAAAATGCCTTGATAAAGTTGAGAAACACCAGATACATGTGAGATGTATTACAGAAGAATTACTGAAGCCCGGAATGTAAGGTGACACCTGTAAGCTGTAAGCTGGTCTTTTTAATTTAAATTAATTTTTTTCCCAACTGTTGTCCAATTTGCTGGTTCCCCTGAGCTGGTGCCTAAACCTTTTTAGGTAATCTGCTGCTCTCCACTGTGGAATTTAGGCCATGCAGAGAGTGGGCAGGGGGAAATAGTCAATTAAATTTCCAAAGCAGAGTGCTTCAGTGGCTTATCCGGTTTATTGGCAGCCATACCATCTCTTCCATTCTCTCTCAGAAACCCTGTTGGTGACTTCCTGTAGTTCAAGAGACCTCTCTTTTAGATAGACTGGGGTCCACAGTCATTCAAGTGGTCTTTGGAGAGAATCCATGTACTTAGACAAAAATTACATCTTTATTTTCATTAACCTCTACCTGAGTGTAAGCATTTCCTTCAAGTATGCATGTAGGCGCATCTCTTAGTCAGCACGGGCTGCTGTAACAAAGCACCATAGATTGGGTGGCTTCAACAACAGACATTTATTTCTCACAATTTTGGAAGCTGGTGAGTCCAAGACCAAGGTGCTGGCAGATTCAGTGTCTGGTGAGGGCCCACTTCCTGGCTTGTAGACACCCGCCTTCATTCAGACAAACGCTCAGTCCGTAACAGCAAGGAACCTCTGTTATTAGCAGTTCCTGTGACTGCATCAACAACAGAAATCACAGATATTTTCATATCTGTTCATGTTTTGCACTGCACACTCATCACTATTTTGAATTTATGCTGGGTATGAGACCTCCTCGTAGATTGTGCTATTTAATGCATAAGGAAGCATGTATATTACTGCATCACAATGTTTACAACTCTTTTGGTAACTGTATGGAAATAGAATTGCTTTCATTCGTGATCCCAGGTTTTTTATTTTCTGCATTTATGTAATTCTGAGAAAGGGTCTAGAGGCTTCCTCAGATCGCCCTGGCACAAAAAGAGTTAAGAACCCCAAAGCTCACTCCACCCTGACTCGCCTCCCATTTCCTCATAACCAGACCCTGCGTTGTGAGGAAACAGGACTATGATTCACTTTTCTTTTCTTTTCCTTTTCTTTTTTCATTTAAAAAATTGAGTTAAAATTCATATAACATAAAGTTAACCATTTTAATGTGAACGATTCAGTGGCATTTAGTACATTCACAGTCCGGTGTAATCACCACCTCTAACTAGTTCCCAAACATTTTCATCACCGTAAAAGAAACCTTGGACCTATTAAGTCATCACGCCCTTTTCCTCCCTCCCCAATTCCTTGGCAGCCTCTAATCTCCTTTCTGTCTCTATGGAATTTGCCTATTCTAGATGATTCACATGAATGGAATCCAGAATATGTGGTCTTTCGTATCTGACTTCTTAGCGGTTTTCAAGGTCCTTCCACGTGGCAGCATGCATCAGCGCTTCATTCCTTTTGATGGCTAAATAATATTCCGTCGTATGGTTAGACCACATTTCATTTATCCATTCATCCATTGCGGGACATTTGGATCATTCTCACTTTTTGGGTATTGGAATAGTGCTGCTATGAACAAGAGTACAAGTATTTGAGTACATGCTTTCGATGCTGTTGGGCATACACCTGGGAGTGGAATTGCCGGGTCGCATGGATATTCAGTGTTTAACTTTGTGAAGAATATGATCAGCTTTTACATCTTTCGTTAAATCTGTTTGCTAAAGTGAGATTTGGTCATTTTAGTGTCTGTGAACCATCTTGACCAACTCGGACAATTCACTCCTGGCTATAAATTGCACAGCATAAGCCTAGAACTCAACTCTCTTTTTCCTGGTGCTTTCATTTGCCCCATGTTGGGCCTTTGTGTGAAAAGATGACATCCTCCTCTTCTTCTTGCTTTGATGGAAATTATGTCTATGGGATTCTTTCCCTGGGAAGGCTCCAGGGAGGGTGGGCATCAGAGAGAATTGGGGAAGTGGGTGGGCGTGCTGGTAAAGGCTTGCTCCTTCATTGGCCTCGGTATGTGCCAGTCAGTTCTGATGCGCAAGTGAGCTGATTACTGCAGGCATCCGTCAGACAGGAAAAAATAACGTGGCAGAAAGGAAGGGAAGAGACCTGGTATGTGCACCCAGCACAGGTCCTAGGAAAAGGTGGTGACCTCCCCGGCTCACCAGCTCCAAGGACAACTAGGCTCAGATTGAAGCTTAGCACACGGTGGAGAGGCTGAACTGTCCCGTGCACACGCTCAAACTTTCCACTCTTGGGCAGCTGGGTGGGAATGACGAGAGAGGGCGTGCTAGGCAGAGGAAGAGACGGATGAGTCGATGGACCCATTCCTGGGTCCTAGGAAGAGCCAGGGGCACTGGGGGCACAGAGGGAATGAGAATGAAAGGGGCGGGACTGGCTTCATAACTTGGGGACACAGGGCAAAATGAAAACATGGGGACTTTGTTCAGAATTATGAAGAATTTCGAGATGGCAGCAGCAGAGCATTAAGCCAAGCACAGGGCCTCTGTGAGGGTGGGGCCTTGTGCGACAACACGGGTCACAGGCCCAAGAAACCAGCCTCGGGGAGGGGAAATGGTCAGGGTCAGCCAAGAAGGCTGATTAGGGCCCACGTGAGGTGTCCCCCCATATTTGGGCCACTTGTCCATTGCCCACCTGAGCTTCATTTTTCTCCCCACAAAGCCATTCACCGCCTTCTGCTGACGACCTGGGAACTATATGCTACAGAAAAGCTTTGACGCCCAGCGAAGAAGCACATTACAACATATGAACACCTATTACTTGCTAATGATAGTTCTGCTTCACAACGGAATAAACAGTTTCATTTTTAACACAGGAGGCTGTCAATGCCCCCCCCTTCCGATACGTTGTTTGACCTACTAGTTTTGTTTTAACCGTTGTAATATGAATGACTGCTGGGAAAAATATTAAAGTAGTGAAAAGCTGTGTGAAAATGCCACTGTTCCAGATAAAGAATCCCCTTTATTGCGAGCGTGCCAGGCTATGTAGGAGAAGGCAAAGGGCAGATTGGGTGTCTGTAATGAAATCATTTGAAAATTGGAGCAGGCAAATTTTTAAGTGATACGATCCATTATGATATCTACGCTTAAAAGTTTTAATGATGGAAACCTTGGATGGTTTCTTGAGATGGAATATATAACTTTACCCTGATGTGGCCTACAGAACAAAAGTCTAAAGGCCTTAGGGTAGGATTCTAGAAAACTGTAGTGTTTAAATGAGGCAGCTTCTAGGCCGGCCAGTCCGGGTTCAGACACTGCCTCAGGCTTTCACTGTGTGGTTTGGGGTAAGTTATCTGATTCTCCAAGACTCCCTCACCTGCAAAATGGGGGACCTTAGGGTGCCTCTGTCAGAGATGCCTGCAAGGATTTGGGGAGATTACACAGGGAAAGCTCCCCCCTTTATGGTAAGCTCTCAAGAAATGTTTGCTATTATTATGGTCATGATTGCTGCTGCTGTTGCTTTTGTTGTGGCGGTTCTTGTTGTTATTATTGCTATTACACCATCTGGCCCCTGCCTGCCTCTCCACATTATTTCCTCTGTCAGCTTCTCTCATTCGATGCAAGCCCCAGGCTAAAGGAAGCTACTCCTCGCCCCCTGCATGTACTCAAAGGTTCTCTGCCTTCTTTTTGTTGCCATTGCTGTGAGGGGGCTGAGGAACCACTTGAGGGGATGTTGTAGAGGTGAATTCAAGCCACAGAAGGGAACCGGGTTGAATGAGATCCCCTGTAAGTTCCCCTTGGCTCTAAGATTCCATCAGATCAACAAAGTGGACGGGAAAGTTTAGCAGCCCAGGGTCCGACATTCTCGAGATTGTTCTTTGACCCTCCCTGCTCTCCTGGTACTGCCCCCTCCTTTTTAGCCCCCTAGCTGAGGGAGCCTTCTGTTCCATTGCATGGAGTACAACGTGGAGCCCCCCGCCGAGCTGGGAATCCTAGTAGAGACGGGCCTCCGTGAGAGCACGAAGACTTGGTAGATAGATGTTGAGCAAGTTGCTTCAATTCTCTGAGCCTCAGTTTCTTCAGCAGTAAAATGGGGATATTTGCAGCCACTACCCAGGGTGAGAACTGAATCAGATGTTGTACACAAAGGGCTTCAACAGAGGGTCTGACATACAGCTAGGCCACTAAATATCACCTCCCTGTCATCAAGGCTGGACTCGGGCTGGGTCTTTAAGGAGATTTAGATGAACAGATGGAGCTTGCAGGGTCACAGGGGAAAGTGGCTTGAGGCAGGTGGGGGCAGATGGAAGGAGGCCCTGAAAAGTGGACGAAGGGACCTGGGCCTGAGAAAGCAAAGAGTCGGGAGCCTTGCTTAGTCCCCGTTGCCCCTCCTCTTCTCTGGTCAGTGCCTTGCGTAAAATGTAATAGGTTAAAAATAATAGGATGAATTTTCCTGAACTCAGATTTCAAGGGCTGTTTCCCCAGCTTTGGAAATAGCTACAAATCTGTCCCCGGCCTGCCCTGGAAAGCAACATAAAACACAGTGTGCCCTGACACCGCTTCCTGGTTCCACTGGGCACAGGCTTCGACGTGGCCACCTTCCAGCGCAGGCTCTCTTGGCACGGTTTTCACGGGGTCTGTGGCCTCCCGAGGAGAGGAAGACAGGGCCTGGCTCAGGTGGGCTGTCTAGTCAGCTTTCGCTGGAGAGCCCTGAGCCCCGGGCACACGCTGCCGTTCTTTTGTCCCTCCAAGCCTCTGTCTTTTCTTGGGATTGAGAACTGGTGACCCAGCACGTGCTAACCCATTTTAGACGGTAGCTTCCAGGAGGCAGGAATTATCTCTGACGTCTGAAGCATCAATACTGGAAGGACTGAAGAGAAGAAAGCAAGGCGGCTAGAGTCACAGGTGCAGAGTGGGGCTGAGCCAGGTGCAAGGACCTTCCTCACTGAAGCCAGTCAGTTCCATGCCATCCTTCACTGCTAACTGAGCAACTACTATGTACCAGGCATTGTGAGACACAAGGCAGCCTGCCTCCCGCTCTTCCTGGTGAGTCTCAGGTGCAGACCCAGGGCCGCCCCGGGGGGTGAAGAATTTTCTCAGCGTCAATAGTACCGAGTGGCTAATGGCCGAGTTATCCCAATGCTGGATCTCTAAGCCTCAGTTTCCGTATCTGTAAACCTCTCCTCATGGAAAGGCCCTGGGCATGAAAGGCGGAAACAAACATAAAGCCGCTATTACAGTGCCTGACTGAAATTTTATTGGCTGAAAAATTAGCAAAAGATCTCATGAAAATCTCAGTAAACTGGTACTTTAAAAGAGAAAGAACTAATACAAAAACATCTAAAATGTGCAATTAATTCCAAACACTGAGGATTTTTTCCTCAACCCTGCATCCTAAATAATAATACAACGCAAAACAGTAACAACGCTGTTACACACTGTCTGAAGCATTTCAGCCTCCCAGCAACCGTGGAAGGTTAAGTACTGAATGATCCCATTTCACAGATGAGAAAATACACAGAAAAATTAATTCACAGGCCAGGGTCACACAACTCGGGAATATTCCTTGAGTTCGCATTTGCTGCCATCTGCCTCCCCGCTGCCCGTTCCATTCTTCCTAGAACCCCCGGAAAGTCCACAAGTCAAGCCTAACATGGCAGCCACTCTTCCTTTCAGGGAGTTGCTTCCTTCCCTTTCCCTTCCTCTCTATCCATTTCTAAAGAGACAGGCAGAAGGAAGGCTGCTTGTTGCCTAACTAGAAAAATGGTCCAGGGTTTACAAATTTCTACTCCGCCACTGCCCTCGGAGACATTGCGCTGCAAGGCCTGAGGAGAAGGCCCTGGGGAGAAGCAGGGAGCCTTAGTGTCGTACCTGTGTCATCCGGACACTCGGGGAGGAGAGAAGTGATTCTTGACAGCAGCTGGGTGAGGGGAAATGGACTCCCAGAACCCGACAGAAATGGTGTCAGCACGAAGCACCTGACGGCTGCAAAGGGCCAAAAATCCACCCTGCACGCTCCTTCCTGAGTTTCCACGATGAAGTGGACTCTTGGGCCAGTCAACTAGGGGGAGGGTCAGGGGGACGTGTAACCAGAGACATGACATACTGTGCCTGCATGAAAAAGTCCAGTGCCCTCATTCGGGACCAGAATGACAGCGACCCAGCAGAGTGTGAACTGGGGAACCAGACGGTCACCTGCCCCTGCCCACCCTGTCCCCCTCCCTCCCCAGGAAGAAGGAAGTCTAGTGGACGCAGAAATGGGGAAGTCGGAGGTGCTCCTGCAGTGGCTTTCATGGGTCTATATAACAATTGACTCCAACCCCCAGTGAGACAAAAGCCTCGGCCATAAACAAGATTAGCAAGGGGTTTCTGGAAACATTTTCTGAGGACGCAGGGAGGGGGAAGGAGTTTTGTGCATACTGCTTTATGTGAAAACTCTCACAACCTGGCTCTTTTTCCCTTCACAGGCCATGTGCACCTCCCCTCTCCTCCCCCCATGGTATTTGTAACTGATTTCAGCCCAAGGGGAGGGGTCCCTAGTATTCAGAGTCAGGTGCCATTTTGAAAACTCCTCTCTACCTAGAGCTCCCATATTTCCGGATGTAACTCAGAAACGCACTTCAAAATGGAATCCTGCTCGAAAGGCTCCTTTCAAAATACGGAGTTCGATTTTTAAATTGAATCTTCAAATTTTAGAGATAATGGGAGTGCAGTCTCTGGCCTTCCACCCGGGCCTCCCTGGCAATCACTTTTGTAATTTAGGAAAATCAGGAACAGGAAAGTAAAAGAACTTCTTCCTTGTCCGGCAGCAAGTCAATAGCAGAGCTTGAACTTGACATTTTCCTAAGAGGCAGGCGATGTACTCTATAAACTCCCGGTAAATTCACCGCCAACCCGCAAATATTCCGGTTATTTGATTTGGGTGCTAACCAAACTTACAGCATTTTTAAAAACATGCATGTTACAGTGAGAAAACTTTTTTTTTTTTAATCACTTAAGGGTGCTTTACTTCCCACCCAAGTCTAGGAGAATGGCAGCGAGGAGACAAAGAAGGCCGGGGTGGGGCGTAGGGCTTCCACTGGCCTGAAAGCTGAAATCACGGGAATCGCACCGCTGCAGTGGGCGAGGCCCTGGGGCGAGGGACACTGCACCCTGGCTTGGGGATGTCTGTAACGGACAAAGGCAGCTTCGCAGTAAAGGAATGCTAGTCCCCCCTAGGTACCACCCAGGCCCTTAGTTATCACGCTCCGGTCCCCAAGAACAGGTTTGCGCGGCTGCTGCAAAAATCCATGATGACAGAACAGACATAAGGGGCTGGGGGAATGTACTATGAAGGAAGTGTGGCAGGGTGGGCTTTGCGCGTTTTATTTTTCCGCCCTCGCTGCGGTTACGGGCGTGGGTGGACACAGGGTGTGAGCCCCCAACGCCAGGCAGGCCCCGGACGCCGTTCCGGAGACGCGGCGCGAAGGAGTTAAGCGCGCCGGCGGTGACGTCACCTCATTTACATAGGAGCGCGCATATAGCGGCGCCCGGCGGGCCCTGCCCGGCACTCGGCGGCGACCACTGCGCAGGTCGGACCTCGTTCGCTCGTAACTCGCTCCGGTGAGCCCGGGGGCCCCTGCCTCCTGCCCTTTGCTCCCCTTCCCGCCCCGCGCCCGCATCCGTGAAGCCGAGCAAGAATGGTCCTCCCGGGAAAGGCGGCCCCTGGGGAGCTTGGGGGTGCTAGACCCTTCCAGATGCTGGGTAACGGGGTCGGGAACTCGGTGATTTTTTTTTTTTGTTTTTTAAGGATTTAAAAATTTCGCGTTTTGCTATGGCAGCTTCGAAGGGAACATTTTTTTTTCTTTCCTCCCCCGCCCCCCAAAGAAAAGCATTCTGCATCGCTTCTTAGGCGATGATGAATCAGGAACAGAAAGATCCTTTGTTCCAGCTCACACCCACCAAAGCCCGGAGCTTCACAGTCACATTTTTTCTCTCGCCTCCGATGGCTTCGTGGGCTGTATCTGTTTAGGTTTAAGACGGCTGGGCTGTATTATGAAATGTTTAAAACGCCCTTCTTGCAGGGGGATGTGTGCAGAGCTGCGGAGTCGCTCCTAAATGCAGATCAGCGTTGATCTAGAGGGTGTGGGGGGCAGCTTTGTGTGCGGCTGGCTCCATTGTTGAGCGAAAGGAAGGAAGCGGGTAGGGCGGTGGTCGGTGGCGCCCGGCAGCAGCTGCCGCCTTTGTGAGCAGAGAAGAAAGCAGGACGGCTCGCATCTTTGGGGAAGAGGCCACGTATAGAAAACGGAAACATTTTGTGCAGGCTTGGCTTCATTTTAAGAACTCTAAGTCGATTTTCTTCCCCTTAAGCTTGAAATGGTTTCACTTTTATCTAATGTTGAAACGCTGCAAGTAACTAACCCACAGTGGTTAATTTCACTGTTCTGAAAGGTTCGGCCTCCTTGTGTGGGCGATCTTCCCAATTTGACCCCCCGCGTTTTGAAATACTGAAGGCGGGGAGGGGGGGGGGCCTCTTTCTCCTGTAAAAAGAAGATGATCTTTAGCCCTGAATGAAAGCGGAAGGTGGCAAAGTGGGTTTTCCGGCAGGAGACAGGAGGGCAGAGGCGCGTTTCTGAGTCGGGAGAGACGAGGGTAGGTGGCCCGCCCTCAATCTCGCTCTTGGCTTTGTACCTGCAGCTTCCTCTGCAGCCATGTCTGACAAACCCGATATGGCTGAGATTGAGAAATTCGATAAGTCGAAACTGAAGAAAACAGAAACGAAAGAGAAAAATCCACTGCCTTCACAAGAAAGTAAGCCTCCCTCCCACCCCACTTCTTTAGAAAAGGCCGAGCGGGAGTGGCGGGGTGGGTAGGAGAGGATGGGAGGGGCTGGGAGAATTGGGGTGGGTGCAGGGAGTGCGGGGGAGGAGCTGACAGTTTTGTGATTCACGCGGCATGGAAAGGTTAATTGAAAATTGCCTTGCAGCCAACCAGCACGGAGCTTTAATAATCTAATAATTGAGCGTTTAATATACCATATTAATATGCAAATGCCTTTATCCTTTTCTCTGTTCAAATGTTGTATATCACATAAATATTTCATGGTGGAATGCCTATTTGTGCTTGTAGAAATTTGTCTGATGAGGAGAGATGTCTTTAAACGAAAGTACTGAAATCCTATGCTCGGCTATACTGAATTCGCATCTCCAGCCCCCTCCATCTTTTTTTTTTTGTCTTTTTCTTTTCCGGTCGCAGCGATTGAACAGGAGAAGCAAGCAGGCGAGTCGTAATGAGGCGTGCGCCGCCAATATGCACTGTACATTCCACGAGCATTGCCTTCTTATTTTACTTCTTTTAGCTGTTTAACTTTGTAAGATGCAAAGAGGTTGGATCGTTTAAATGACTGTGCTGCCCTTTTTCACATCAAAGAATGGAGGAGAACTACTGACAACGAAGGCCGCGCCTGCTTCCCATCCGCCTGTCTGGCTGGCAGGGAAGGAAAAGAACTTGCATGTTGGTGAAGGAGGCTGGGTGGGACGACAGTGAAATCTAGAGTAAAGAGCAAGCTGGTCCAAGGTGTCCTGCGGGCTGTAAAATGCAGTTTAATCAGAGTGCCATTTTTTTTTGTTGTTGTTCAAATGATTTTAATTATTGGAATGCACAATTTTTTTAATATGCGAATAAAAAGTTTTAAAACCTGGTTGGTGTGACGGTATGGTCTCTGAAAGGAGCATCTTATTCAGATGAAGCCTTTGCAAAAGGGTCAAAGGTGGGTGCCCTGGGGAGCGATAGATGACAAACACCTGGTCATTTGGGCAAAACGACACAGAAATGGGTTTCATCCAGGTATGTGAAATAGCTCGTCTACACTAGGTAATTAGGAGATCATTTTCTTAACGGGCAATGAATTCCTAGTATCTAGCGTTGAACGCAAACTTTGATAGAAACATTTGCAGTGCTTAACTGTTGAAGGGTCTGTTATTAAGCCGACACTGAATTTATTGCATCTGATCAAGAAAATTAAGGTGGTGGTAAGTCACAGCACACTTTCAGGTGTCAAACTTGAGTTATTTAGACAATTATCAGTCCTGTCAGATAAGGAGAAAATGACATTTTTAACAGCTGCTTTATAAAAGGATTGAAGATACGTGCTTCCTCTTTGTCTAACGGCTGGTTCAAATTCAATATTTAAGATTGCTTTTGTAAGTGCACTTAACGGTTAATGAATATGACTTAATTCTCAACTTGGATACTGAAAACTGTCTTTGGATTTAAAGGACACCAGCCGGACAAGAATGGAATTTGTGCTGTTGAAATCTGATACGATTTAATTGGCTCACCTACAGTCAGGCCTTACCTTCCTTGAGTCCTTGATGACTTCTCAATCATTTGAAATGCCTATTTTAACTGGTGGGTAAAAGCCAAGCCCTTGTTTTGGGGGGCGTTTAATGTGCAGAAAGAGGGAAATAAGAGTACCAAGTTTTTAAAGGAAAAGTGGTGTCTTAACAAACGTCTTTAATGGATTCTTCCCTTATATAAGGAAGGGTGCAAAAATTTCAAGAATAATTTTACTAAGTGGAAACAGCATTTAGTGACTAGCTAAGATTTACAATGCAAATGTTCAAGACGTTAAACTCGTCTGCCGTCACGCCCCCCGCTCCCACAACTGACTTGCAAAAATATCCATTTTTAAGGAGAGGGTGGAGGGCAGATTGCTGATTATTAAGCCGGTTGATTTCATTTCCTTGGCTCGACACTTATTTTGAGAAATGCACAGGAAACCATTTTATCTGTGGTTTAGACAATCAACCAGACCGTCACCTAGAAGACTCTGCATTGCAAGGAAAGGGGATGTGTGCAGGCAACTGCCAAACCTGAGAGGCCTCAGCCTGCTGGATTCATCGAGAAAAGAGCAGTGAGCACACAGAGGTCTGGGAGCCTTCTCAAGGTGGAGCCTGGCCCTCCAGCCCTGCATTTTCTCCTCCTGCCTGTAAGGAAGGGTGTGGGCAAAATGAAAATGTCCATGGCACAAAGATAAACCAAGCCCACGTAGCTGTTTGCTCTGCATTTTTCAAACAATGCAGAGATGAAATCAGATTGTAAGGAATGCACACAACTCAACTGTTCCTCAGCTTTTAAATAAAAGTGAGCGTTAAGGGGAAAGGGGTGAATCATGAAATCAAGTGATGGGAGAGAAGACCTTTCTCCTGGGAGGACAAAGCTCAAACGTAGCTCCCTCGCCCCCCCCAAAAAAAAGAAAGAAAATGAAAAATCTGGTAAGGATTGGCGCTTGGTGTGTGGTATGGGGAAATTGACAAGCTTCTGCATGTATCACGTTGTATACACTTCGCTGCTGCACCTGGACACGGATGCAGGGTGGGAGTGGGGAGGAGAGGCTGCTTTTTTTTTTTTTTGATGGGGGAAGAGTTCTTTTTTCTTCCCAAGAGAGGGTCTTCCCAGATGGCTGGAGTATTTATGAATCAGTATGGGGATTTATACCCCTGCTATTGAGCTTCGAGTGGACAATGTTTTTCACAAGCACGAAGGGGACCTGAGGGTCACCGTTAGAATGAGGGATCCTTCCAATTGCAGGAGACCCTAGCCACCGCATCTTCGACCCTCTCCCCCCGCAAACCCCCAGGAGGAAACAGGCCAAGGGAGTTTATGTTCAAGCCGAAGGTCATACAGTCAGGTCTGGGCTGGGACTTAAGCAAACTTTGAATTGAGCAGGAAGAATAAAGCAAAAAGAGAGGAAGTAAAAGAGGCTTGTTTGGGACAGTCTTTTCATTTCTAAACCTCACAAATTCCTCAACCATCACAGCCACACTTTTCAGTCTTCCAATAGATGGAATTTTCAAGCTATTTTTCCAGGAGAGCAGCATAGCTTTGGGGCTGTATCTCTGAGGATTGTGTATATGGGGGAGCTGGGGGGAGGCATACGAAGTCTTAACAAACCCTCCCCGGTGCAGGGTCTCTTCCACCCCTGATAATCATTGCATCCCCTCCCACAGTCCTGTGAGTTAGATAATATCTCCTTGAAATATACCGGGAAGATCTCTTTATTTCCCTAAAGAAGCATCTTAACACCTCAAGACACAAAATGAAATAATTTTCTATTCTTTCTAAACATATGGGGCCAATTTTGTGCTTACTAGAAAGAGCAGCACGTTTTAGAAACAACATTATGGCCAAAAAAAGAAAAAGAAAAATCTTGAGCCTTTTTGTAGTTCAATAATGCAAACTGAAAACATTGTTTCATAGCATTGAAAGCACTTCACACTTTTTGAGAGTGGCTTACACACCAATCTAAGAGAATGAAACATCAATTTGAAGTTCAATTATATTTTATTTACAGGTAAGGAGAAGGGCCTAAATTAGAAATTTAAGACACAGATGTGCCATGAAATAAGCTAAGAAGAAGATACGTTTCTAAGACCTATATTTACCATGGCTCACGGGCCTAGCCACTCCGTGGCATGTGGGATCTTCCCGGACTGGGGCACGAACCCGTGTCCCCTGCATCGGCAGGCGGATTCTCAACCACTGCGCCACCAGGGAAGCCCCACATTTGTGTATTTTTTCTTCTACATCCAATAGTATGCCTTGCATAGTAGTGGACAAATATTAGGGCTTCAACAGACTCTCTTCCCCTCTTAATTGATGGGGACCTCATTTAACATGTTTTTGAACATACTTTTGAGTATGTGAATATCATGCTCGATAGCACAATTTTTAAAATATATATATTTAATATATATATATAGTTTTTAATCAAGGAGACTATATAGGGACATTCTTCTCCATACTTATTGCTAATATCCACCTAAATATTTATAAAAAGGAAATTCACAATGTGGAATCTCCATTTGTGAAATTTAAGAATTCTTTTACAAATATATTTAAAGAGCTTTGAATGCTAATTTGCCACCATCCTTGATGTGTTGATTTTGAATCAACGCTTACAGTCAACTACATATTAATAAGCCAGAGCACTGGGTCATTCGTTCACTCCACGGGTGTTTATTGCCTGCCCGGTACATGCCAGGTACTTTATTTGCCACAAAGAGAGTCGTAAATAAAATGTAGTCCCTGGGCTTCCCTGGTGGCACAGTGGTTGAGAGTCCGCCTGCCGATGCAGGGGACACGTGTTCGTGCCCCGGTCCGGGAAGATCCCACATGCCGCGGAGCGGCTGGGTCTGAGCCGTGGCCGCTGGGCCTGTGAGTCCGGAGCCTGTGCTCCGCAGCGGGAGAGGCCGCAGCGGTGAGAGGCCCGCGTACCGGAAAAAAAAAAAAAAGTGTAGTCCCTGCCCTTGCGTGTCTTCCCTTGGCTTAAGATGCCCTTTTCATCTAAACTTGAGTGGAAAATGCTAAGAAGTTATTCTTTTCCATTTTTAGGGTGAATGTCAAACCTAAGGGCTTTGTGTTTTCAAATGAGTGCGAAGATCTCTGCTCTGCTTTGGTGTGGACTTTTTTCCAAATGTCTCTATAATGATTCCATTCAAATCTCTTCGAAAACTCAACGGTGAGTGACATTTGATGGAAACCACCGGATTCTTTGCATCACAATCAAAAATTTTATCAGCATAGAAAGATTGGGCATAATAACTCCTGCCTCTTATCTTTTGACAATCATTTATGAGGAATGCCCAAGACTTAGGAATGGACTGCCTGGGTATTATTTTAAAATCTATCTTTTTCTAGGATTTTATCATTGAGATGCTGGATTTCCAGAGAAACACTTCTCTCTTTTTTTTGAACTTTATTTTATTGAAGCATAGTTGATTTACAATGTTGTGTTGGTTTCAGGTGTACAGCAAAGCGATTCAGTTATATATACATATATATCTATTCTTTTTCAGATTCTTTTCCCTTATAGGTTATCACCGAATACTGAGTAGAGCTCCCTGTGCTGTGCAGTAGGTCCTTGTTGTTTATCTATTTTATATATAGCAGTGTGTGCCTGTTCATCCCAGACTCCTGATTTATCCCCTCCCTTCCCCCCAGCTTTCTCCTTTGGTAACCATAGTTTGTTTCTTATGTCTGTCCAGAGAAACATTTCTTATTGCTAAATCCTTACCCTTCCTCTGTCAACCTTCCTTCTCCAATTTGACTAAGATTGTCAGAGGCAAAAACAGTCATTCAAATTTTGAAATCCGCAGAGAATGTAGCAAAATGGCGACCACGTGAGGATATCGGTAAGCCTAGCACCTGGCTGGCGGATGGCTGGGTCACTTCTGTTTAGTAGGACTCCAGAGCTTTGAACCTCAACAGAGAGGGACAGGTTACGTTCATGATCTATTCAAAGCAGTTGGAGCTATTCCTGTCCCATTATTGTCAAGCCACAGGAAATTATGCCTTTCCTCATTACCATACTGAGCTCTGTAAGTGGCTGGTACCCTCTGGATACCCTTTGGCTACACAGAGACCTTGTGATAGTGTTTTCCCAATCTAGAAACAAAAATATTTCGTAAGATTAAATATATATACTATTTATATATACATAATATTATATATATTGACTGTCATCCATTTATTTCAACCAAATGTCATGGCTTGCATGGAGGGTGGAAAAAAATCATTCTTTATTTATTCAGCAAACATGTATTGAGCATCTCCTGTGTACCCAGCTCTTTCCTAGCCGCTGGGGATAGGAATCGGAATTCCTAGGAATCAGAGCCGGGCCTGATGGGAGAGGCAGACCCGTGTGAGCGAACAGCCACATACAGCATGAGCCATAGATCGGTTTGTTTACCCAAAAAATTCACCGAGCTCCATGTTTGCCAGGTAATACTTTGGGCTGGGACATCCACAGCAAGCAGATTGTAAAGGGCCCTCCTGCTTGGCTAAGGAGTTTATTAACTGCTCTTTGGCAACTAGGAGCTATCAGAAGTAAAATCCCTTAGCGCACTTACGACAGTTTGTAGATTCTTCCTGTTCGGAATGAAGCTACCTGGAGGGTAGGGCAAAGAAGTGGCTACCCATACTTGTCATCGACAAAGCCGATTATCCATGTGACATTAACTGAGTATGAGAAGGTAATAAATCAGACTTTCATTGGTATTTCCTGGTCTACATTTCAACAAGACAGGCTGTCACACCTCCATATTGGAAACACTTTTCATGTTGACTTGCTTCCAATTTTTATACTGGTGTGGACAGAGGGTTAATATATTTGAAATGGTTAAAATGACTTTTTTTTTTTTGGTGGGATCTCTGAGGTTTGCAGTGCCTTATCCTAGAGTTTGTACTTTAAAAGCTAGTCTTCAGGGCTTCCCCGGTGGCGCAGTGGTCGAGAGTCCGCCTGCTGATGCAGGGGACGTGGGTTCGTGCCCCGGTCTGGGAAGATCCCACATGCCGTGGAGCGGCTGGGCCCATGAGCCACGGCCGCTGAGCCTGCGCGTCCAGAGCCTGTGCTCCGCAACGGGAGAGGCCTCAACAGTGAGAGGCCCGCGTACCGCATAAAAAAAAAAAAAAGCTAGTCTTCAATCATGTATGAGTTTCTCCGTGTCTTCTCCTCTTCTTTTCTCTTCTAAGGACACTTGCCATTGGATTTAGGGCCCACCCAGGCAATCCAGGATGGTTTCATCACAAGATCCTTAAATATGCAAAAACTCCTTTTCCAAGTAAGTCAATATTCACAAGTTCCAGGGATTTGACGGGGATAGAGCTCTTGGGGGGCCACCATCTAACCCACTAGGAATCATGACCCATAGATCTAGTTACACCACAGTGGTTGAAGTGGTAAACTGGTGATCAGCTCTGAAGTGGTAAACTGGTGATCAGCTCTGTGGGCAGAGACATTTTACTGAAGAAGTGGGTTTGTGGGAGGAGAGAGGATAATTGCAGTTTTTTCATATTTATCAGAAACTTACTCCATGGTATAAGGAGTCCTAAGAAGAAACTTCTAGGAGCTGTGAGTGAGTGGGGACCAAGGGGAATGGAATGGAAGGAACATCAAAGGTTGGCGATTGGTTGTATGTTTACTATGATGACAGAGGTGAGGAACACAGGTGGTCATAGGATAAAACAATTGTTCTGGTACAGTAATTGGAAATGTCCACCAGGCAAATGCAAAATACCATCTGGGAAAATAAGTAAATATAGTAGTAGAAGTAATTGGAGAGGCCAGTCACGAAAATTAAAAAGAAAACAACAAAGTAAAAAGAATATAAACTGGGTTATTTGAAGAAAGGATTGTAATATGTAACCCTGACGTTATCATTTCAAAAATTATTGTTTAATTTCAGCTAGGAAGACAAAAGCACCGTGAGTTCTTATATCCAAACATAAATTCTTGAAGCCAAACAGATATGCCTAATGTATTCCTCAAAGATTCCACTGACTTTCTCTTTAAAAGCCCCATGTTATCCCAGAGATGCATGAATACATACATGTGCCAAGAACAAACATATTGGCAACTAATGTTTTGAACCTTCATCTACTCAGGCCTGCTTTTCTGAAATAGGTTATGAAGTTTCCCGTCAGGAGAGATGGATACGAAAAAGTCCATCTGTTTAGGTCCTCAACCCAAGTAGCAAAGAATTAATTATTCAGATCGGAAAGAGGTGAGGTCAATTGACGCTAACCCAGACATTAAGGACTGCCTGCCCCAAGGAAGGCAACGCTTTTGACCGTATCCCCTTGAAACAGCTATGATGTATTTTCTTTCCTCTTCTCCTGGAAGCTGACGCCTATGTATGTTGATGTCTATGTATGTTTAGAATTTCTCAGGTATTTGGCTTGACCAAGGCCAGTTGTGACTTGGGGCCCTGCTGTCATGCTTGGTACTACAGGTGTTTCCAATTAGGGCTTCATTAGGGTGCAGGCGTGGTTAAGGCTTTGGATCACAGGACCAGGCAAACAGAGCTGTGAGGGGCTTAGGCTTAGCTGAGGAAAGAAAGCGGAAAGGGTGGTCTCCAAACTAGAGAGCTGACTGCTATTCTAACCTTGACTTCCCCAATCCAGCGCCCCCTCAAGCTTGGGCCACACCCTAGAGCCTGGTTTTCAAACCACAGCCACCCCGTCCCCTTCCAGTTTCAGGAAATCAGTTTAGTTGATTCTTGCCAGCATGAAAAACAAAGCAAAGCAAAAAAAATGAACAAGCCAAAACAAATCACTAAAGAGCAACAGAACGGGAAGGACCAGGCTCTCCTGCATGGTAAAGGTAGGTTACTGTTTAATCAAACTTTGTTTCAGTTATTTATGTGAGAGTGTGTATGTGGGTTCAACCAGCCTGTGATGTAAGATGTTTTCTCAGTGTGAGTCAGAGGCACATTTATCAAGACATCCATCCCCCAGCCTCCTGCCTCCTCATGGCCTCGTTTCCTGCCTTTTCTCAGTCTAGCCCCCACTACTCATCAATCACTTGGCATTGATTTAAAACTCTCACCTCCCCAGGCCCTTCCCAAGTCGCCCTGTACACCCCAGTTCTGACACTCCTCCAAGGGCCTCTGTTTTCCATTCCTTTGTCCAGCCTCCCAGGTACTAATAGACACAAGATACAGTCTTCCATGCCATCACCACTGGACTTGTCTCTTGTTCCTGGTCCGCTCCCTATTAGCTGTGCAGCCTTGCATATGCTTCATAACTGCTCTGAGCTTCTCTTTTCTCCTCTGCAAAGTGGGGAAGGGGAATGGTCCCAACGTGTGGCCTTCTCCTGAGGGCTGAAGGAGATATGTGCACCTTGTACGTTAAAGGTGTTCAATACACGGTGGCTTTTATAATAAGGACGTTCTCCTACAGAACCACAGTACCAAGATTGAATTCAGGAAATGGACCATCCAGTGTACTGCTATTATCATCGAAGCTGAAGCCCAGATTTGAATTTTGCCAGTTGCTCCGTTAATGTCTTTGCCAGCCTTTTTTTTCCTCCTCACCGGGATCCAGTGCAGGCTCACGAGAGGCATTTAGTTCTTGTGCCTCTTTAATCTGAAACCATCCTTCAGCTGTTCTTTGTCTCTCACATTTCGGAAGAATACAGACCAGCTGGTTTGTCAACTTTCTCTCAGTTGGGTTTGCCTCCTGTTTTTTCACGGGTAGAATCCGATCATTTTGGTAGGAGCGCCCGGTGAGGGATGTCGTGTCCTCGGTTTTTCACAGGAGAGGCACGTGACGTCCAGTTGTTGCCATCGCTGATGGTGACGAGGGACCGCTTGCTTCCAGGGTTGCCACCAGCTTTCTCTGCTGGGAAACTAGCGTTTTCCCTTTGTCATTAATAACCTGTGGGGAGATACTTTGAGACTCAGGTCTCCTGTATCTCATCAAACTTTTACCACGTGGTTTCAGCATTTATGGGTGATGCTTGTCCGAACCCGTGCTATCTATGATGTCAGCAAAACGGCGAATCTCTAACTCTGTCATTCCTTCTAACATGAACATGATTTTTATGTGTTCCACCTTAGACGTCTAAACCAATGAATGCCATTTTGAAATTTATATGCCAACAATATGGAAAATAAAAGCAACTTATTTATGTAGGCCTGTGGGCTTGTTCTGCTTGATGAGACTCAACATTGTAGAGATGTCATGTTATAGGGAATCTTTTCAAAGGCCCTGTCAACATACGGCTGATGCATGTAAATCAACTATACTCCAATATGATATTTTAGAAAATTCTTTGGGGGTTGCACCGCACGGCTTGTGGAATCTCAGTTCCCCGACCAGGGATTGAACCTGGGCCTCTGCAGTGAAAGCACCAAATCCTAACCACTAGACCATCAGGGAACTCCTTAAAATAAAAATTAAAAAAAAAAAAGAAAAGAAGATATGGCTGGACTTCCCTGGCGGTCCAGTGGCTGGGACTCCGCGATTCCAATGCAGAGGATGTGGATTTGAGCCCTAGTCGGGGAACTAAGATCCCACATGCCGCAGGAGCGGCCAAAAATAAATAAATTTTAAAAAGTAAAATAATCTTTAAAAAAAATGATACGGCTGATGCAGGCCTGTGCTGTCATTTCATCTTTGAGAGTCATCTTAGGGCTTGTTTGCAATCAACACTCTCACGTGTCACGGCTGTGCTTTTTCAAAAGATTACAGAGGCATATGTGTAAATCGCATTCCCATTCAATTCAAACTAGATCTTTAACATTAATTTTGATCAACCGCACATCTCATGGAGTTCCCATGATTGGCAGAGAAATTGCTCGTCATTAGTGGCTCCAGCAAGGGCTTGTAGAAGGACGGGAGAGGCAGATGCTTTTCGGGTTCCTGGTGGACAACAGACGTTGGCGTGATAAAGGAAAACTGCACCGCTGGAATCATTGGGCGCGGCCTTCAGCACTTCTGCTTCTGCGCCGCGGGAAGAAGGTTTCTGCTCTTTGAGAACCAGGAAGTGGCTTCAGAATTTTGGCTTTGAATTCGGTCAGGTGCCTGCCTTTCAGCAGTCCTTGAACAAACATCACCTGTTGATTAGTCAAACACACATTTCCAACACTAGTATGAGAGGAATAATGGATGGATAGAGCTTCAAGAATGTCTGGCCCTCTTCCACTTTCTACCTGGAAAAAATGTCTTCACCTGAATACTGTTGTTTGCTTATAGCCGTGGCACCCTACCTATCTGAGTCGTGAGGCCGGTGTTGATGCAGCTGCCTATCCGGGCAGTGAGTCGCTCCCAGGAGCATTTTCAAGATGCCCTGGCCACATATTTGTCATGGAAACCAGGAAAAAGTCTCTGCTTTCAGTGGGAGCATGCCCTCAGGAGAGGCAGAGTCTCCAGTATGTAATCATAAACAGTACAAATTTTCTCCCATTTTGGGGACGTGGGGGATAGAGGTTGACTTTTTTTTTTTTTTTTTTTTTTTTTTTGCGGTACGCGGGCCTCTCACTGTTGTGGCCTCTCCCGTTGCGGAGCACAGGCTCTGGACGCGCAGGCTCAGCGGCCATGGCTCACGGTCCCAGCCGCTCCGCAGCATGTGGGATCTTCCCGGACCGGGGCATGAACCCGCGTCCCCTGCATCGGCAGGCGGACTCTCAACCACTGCGCCACCCGGGAAGCCCGAGGTTGACCTTTTAAAAGTATTTTTATTTGTAGTTTTTATTTTTAAAATTTATTATATTGAAGTATAGTTGATTTACAATGTTGTGTTAATTTCTACTGTACAGCAAAGTAAGTCAGTTATGTATATGTATACATTCTGTTTCTTATTCTTTTCCATTATGGTTTATCACAGGATATTGAATACAGTTCTCTGTGCTATACAGTTCGTCCTTGTTGTTTATCCAATCTCTATGTAGTAGTTTGCATCTGCTAATCCCAAACTCCCAATCCATCCCTCCCCCACTGCTAAAATTATTTTTAATTATTAAAATTGTTTGAACAGAGACCACATTTATCTGGTTCAAATATTAAAACAATATGAGAAGTATATTTCCCTTCAACAGATTTCCCTTGCTCTCTTTACTAGTTTCTTGTTTAGCCTCCAATGTATACGTGAAAGCAAATATATATTTTTAACTCTCCTCTCGTTACACAACTGGTATTTAATATGGTATTCTTAAACTTTAAAAATTATTATACAGTAATACACATCTGTTTATTTAAAATAAATCACACAGTATAGAATAGAGTGAATGAAAAAGTTCTCCGAACCTCCAGCCCATGTTCCCGAGGTAGCTAGTTACCAGTTTTTTGTGAGCCATTCCAGATGTTAAAATTTTTTTAGAAACTTGAGAGCTGCTTGCTAAACACAGCCACTATTAAAAATTAAATGATATAAACGTACAACAAAATAAATTATTAAAAGTAAAGGTCATAGATACTCATAGCTCATCACTGCCTACTTATTTTAACTACATTTTACTACAATCTATGCTCTCGAGGTTGATTATGTTACAGGTACCATCTTTATGGTGGAAATATAAAATGATGGCATATACAACATTGTAAATCAACTATACTTCAATCAAAAAAAAAAAGGAAAACGATGGCTACTGGTTATCTCTTCTCAACTCTTCTTGAGGGCTTTACACCTCTATTGACATAGAATGTAGAAGTTGCTTCATTGAAATTAATCAAAAATATGAACTTAGGAAATGTAAAGATGCAACAAACGTGTCAACACTGTGATTTTTAAATTTAAAGAAAATCGGCATGAGAATAAATGACATTGCTTAGTTAGGAAAAATAAATGGCTACTTCTCATGGATGTCCAGGTAGCCTTTCCCTTTTTTTTAATCTAAATGGCCAAGTAGACAAGGTCTGTCCTCCCTCATCCTGGAAAATTTCATCTCTCAGCCACCTGTCACTGTTTGGATGGTCATTCCAGTGTCTCCCCTGGTCCTAAATTCTCCTGCTTCTCTTCACTCATTTTTTTCTCTGGCTGTACTTCTTCTATCCCTTAAATATTGGTTTGTGCAATGAGCCAACCTTGAACTTACACTCTTCCTCGTCTGCATTCTTCCTTGTCTATGCTCTTCCTTTCCCCATGGCTTCACCTAGTAAGTTTCTTTAACCTGATGACTCTAGGATTCCTTTGGATTCCATCTGACTCTCTCTTGGGCTCCATCTGGCTAGACATCTCCACGTGATCATCGCTTAAAGTCATCCTGTCTACAGAACTTGTCCTCCCCACTTAGTCAATGGCATCATTATCATTCAAGTAACTTGACAAGTCAGCTGTATCTTGTGACTCACCAGTCACATCCATCACTCACCAGCAGTGGGAATCTAATCCAAACATTGCTCTACAACCTCCAGCCGTGTCCTTGGGTTCAGACTTTCCCTTCCATCAGACTCTTTCTTCCCTCCATGCCCCAGCCTCATCCCAGTTACCTTCCAAGGCCCAAGTCCTTTCACATCCTCCAAGAAGTCTCCCTAGATCCTCGCTCAGATTGATTCTGTCTTCCTGCAATCCCCACTGCATTCTGCTGGTACTTTCTATGAAGACTTAGAGTCTACCCCTCTCTGGAGTAGGGTAATTACCTAAATCTCGATTTCCCTCCCCCAGATTGGAGGCTCCTGGGCTGGAGAGGGACAGAAGAGATCCTAGCATGGAGCTCTGCGGAGTACGTGCTTGAGAAATGTGAGTTGAATCGTTTTCTATCGAATTTATGCACAACGTATAGGAATCTTGCCAGTGAAAGGTGTAGGAAAGAGCTAGTTTTCCCCACCCCAGGGGTCACAGATTCATGTGGTTACAGGTGCCCGGCACAGGTCACATAAATAACTGGAGAGGTCAAGCTCTGTCGAGAGAGGAAGCAGCCCCTTCTTAGCTCAAGCCACTTAACCATAAGGAAACACGGATCCAGTGTTGCCAAGTCTTCCAATTATTCAAGAGAAGGCAGAGATAGGGATTTTTAAATGTGCAATCTCCCAAGTTATAGTTATTGGTAACTAGAGACATTTTAACCTTTTATTGTAAAATCGAAAAAAGGAAACTGCAAAAACCCACAAACATAGAGTTTAATGCGTTATTATGAGGCAAACATCCAACTCTTCTAATGGAAACTCAGGTCAAGAAATAGAACTTGGCCACCTACCCCAGGAGCCTACCTGGGCTCCATTCCAGTCTCAGCACCCCCAAATGAACCCCTTCTGTACATTTATACGAATAATTTGCTTTCATTTTCTTATGGTTTTAGCATTTGGGTGTGCACCCCCAGGTGCTATACTCTAACTGAACGCAAATTGAGTCTGAGTCATTTTTTAAAACTTGTGTCTTTTCATCTGCAGATCCCCCCTCTGGCGCTTCCCTTTCCTTACAGTTTCTTTTTGTTGAAGTACCTGGGGTATTTGACTTGTAAAGTTTCTCACAGTCTGGATTTGTTTACTGAATGTTGCAGCTCATCATGTGGTCGGCACTTCCTGTACTTTGACATCTAGATCCACAACTTGTTCATTAATTAAAACATTGTTTTCAATTGCGAGTGTCATCCACTGGCAGCAGCTTATCTCTGCATCCTCTACCTTGCTCTGTCTCCTTGTTTGTTTCTCTCGCTACTTACTTGGCCCTGACTGTGAATAGTCAATCAACCTCTTTGCCACTTTCCATGTTGGGAGGATGGAGATGTATTCTGATCTAATAGAATCAAAGTCTTCATAATTATCACATTGCTGACCATAAACGTTGGGTGTTGTGGCTCCTTGGATCCTATAACGTGGGCCACGTAGGGATGCTTTAAAAGGACAAAACCAGGCATCCTCCCAGAGACTGATTTGTTGCCTTTTCAGCCAGATGGTTCACCAGGTGGGTTGCAGCCAAGTCACTAGTCTTTCCCTCACCAGACGACAGGATTTCCTCTGACCACGGCACCTGCTAGTTTAAAAGGGAAGTCTAGAACCACTTCCCACACGGGGGAGGGGGGTGGAGGCTGGGTGTGTGTGTGTAACTCTGCAGGTGCCAAAAGTCAGCAGAGTTCTAAAGGCAAGTAACCCATGTCTTCCATGGGGGTACAAAGGGGTAAAAGAAAACAGGATTTGCAGAGAGATTCCCCAGGATAGTAAAGCTCTGGTGAAAAAATCTATTAAGAAATCTGTAAAATCCCCTGGAAAAATACATAAGAAAGGGAGAACAGCAAAAAACAACAAAATGAGAAAGAGGAAATAAAAGGAATCTAGACAAGAGAACCAAGATGTTGACCTGTCATATATCAGAAAACATTTTCCTAGTCGATGAAAGGGCTTGGTGAACAAAGCTAAACTTGTGCATCCATGGTAATACGTGTAGTTGATTATAATTGTTTAAACCACTTAATCATTTCAGGTAGAGTTTATCCATAGTGGTAGACTGGGTAGACTGACACCCAAGTAAAACCGTTTTTGTTACAAGTCAGAGATGCATACATTTGCATCAAATGCATAAGGCATAATGGCTGTTGATTAGTGGACTAATAACCAGGCAAAAACCTGTCTCTAGGTAAGTTGACCTGAACAGCTAGTGACCTGGGAGGAATTCCCTCCCGCTGAGTGGGCATACGTGGCAGGGAATAACTCATTACACCAGTGGGTGGGCACTTCAGCTGGCCTGACCCTTTTTCTTCTCCTTTCCACCCTCTTCACTCCTTTTTTCCCTACTCTTTTGTTTCTTATTCTACCTCAAGTTCACTGTTAATTAGATAGTGAAATGTCTCATTTCTCCTAGATGGCGAGGTGAAATTTTCCTAAAAACAGAGCATTCAGTGTCTGGCAATAATTGATTTTCATCATAATGGCTCTCTAATGAACTGTTGAGTTTCAAAAGAAGTTTTCTCTGAATGAAAATTTGTCTGGTCACCATGCTTCGGGCGTGAAGAGATAACATCGTAGGGGAGAAGAGACACATCTTCCTTACAGAATAATTCCAAGTGATGTATCTAGATACTCTCCATCCAAGAGGGCAAGATTGGGCTTCCCTGGTGGCGCAGTGGTTGAGAGTCCACCTGCTGATGCAGGGGACGCGGGTTCGTGCCCCGGTCTGGGAGGATCCCACGTGCTGCGGAGCGGCTGGGCCCGTGAGCCATGGCCGCTGGGCCTGCGCGTCCGGAGCCTGTGCTCCGCAACGGGAGGGGCCACAACAGTGAGAGGCCCACGTACCGCAAAGAAAAAAAAAAAAAACTGAATTGCAAGAGGGCAAGATTAATCCCTCCCCAGCTCCCACCCACACTGGGCTAGATTTAGTGACTCCTTCCAAAGAATAGAGTATGGACAGGGAAGGGAAAAACAGCAGTATTATAGTGGAGAAACCTGGCAGACAGCACCTTAACCAAGTGATGGAGGGTAACATCCTCAGTGATGTCATGTAGATATCAGGTACCTGCTGACATGTTATGCAGAGAAGGGAACTTTGGCACTTTCCCAAAATGCATAACATAACCTCAGTCTAATGAGAAAAACATCACGCAAACCCAAATGAAGGGACATTGTATAAAATTCCTGGCTGACACTACTGGAAATTGTCAAGTTCATGAAAAAATATGGAAAGATGCAGAAACTGTCAGCCCAGAGGAGACTAAGAAGACTTGATGATGAAACGCAATGTGGAATCCTGGATTGAATTCTCAAACAGAAAGAGGACATTGAATGGAAAAACAGGTGAAATTGGAATGAAGTCTTGCTTTAGTTAACAGTAACGTAGCCTTGTTAGTTTCTTAGTTGTGACAAACAATATAAAGTTTATTGAAAGAAAGTGAACAAAAACAGCAAAAGATAACATCTTTTAATTGGCTACCAAGTATTCGACCTAGATTTTTTTTTTTTAGATTTTTAAAAAATTTATTTAATTTATTATTTTTGGCTGTGTTGGGTCTTCGTTGCTGTGCGCGGGCTTTCTCTAGTTGCGGCGAGTGGGGGCTACTCTTCATTGCGGTGCGCGGGCTTCTCTCATTGCGGTGGCTTCTCTTGTTGCCGAGCACGGGCTCTAGAGCACGGGGCTTCAGTAGATGCGGCACGTGGGCTCAGTAGTTGTGGTTCGTGGGCTCTAAAGCACAGGCTCAGTAGTTGTGGCGCACGGGCTTAGTTTCTCCGTGGCATGTGGGATCGTCCTGCGCTCGAACCCTTGTCCCGTGCCTTGGAAGACAGATTCTTAACCACTGCACCACCAGGGAAGCCCTAGATTTGTTTTTAACATTTCAGTACTCCTCATATCTTGTTAGTACACGGACTATCTGTTAACATAATGAAGTGTTCTGTTTGTAACAGCTTATGACAGGCTGCTTGGTGTATAAAGCAGCTAAAATCAAGGCTCTTGATTTGACATGACAGCTTAATTCTGTGTATTTCTGTAGATGTGGTCTCGGTCCTATCTTTGTCTAGAGAGATCTTGGGCAAATGTATGCTGTTTGAATCGGGATGGGTAAAATATTCAGTGTGGTTACCTCCACCCCCAGAAAATAACTGAAAACACGTGGTCTCTGGAAGGTGAGCCAGCAGTGCCATCTTTCCATATGAAGACCTGCTTGACTATAATTAAAACTTTCATTTGACTATTAAAATTAAAGAACAGCTATAAATTAAAGTAACAATATTAAAACCTCCGGGGGGTAAGTCTAAAACTCCTCTTTAATTAGAGAGCTACAAAACCTAAGGAACACTAATTCTTTTCGGCATCTTACAAAGAAGCTGGTATTTTGTAAATCACAGCTCTTCCAGGGCTGAGGACAAATTTTGGTTCTTGCTTGGGATTACTGCCTGAAAGATTTTGCCCTTTAAGAACTAGGCTATAAGTTAGAGAATACTAATTTCTTATCCTGATTGGACATATGAGAATCTGGGTGGTCTTGGTCATGTCATGACTTTTCTAGATTAGAGTTTCCATAGTTCTATAGTTAGATGTTGGGTTATTAATTTTATTTGACTGTTGTAGTTCAAAAAGTTTGAAATTTTTATTGCAATAATGAAAATTGTAGCCCTTCTCCTTAAAAACGGAAGGCATTAGTAATAGGTGGTGGATTCGGTTTTTAATTGTATATTCTTCTTTGTACTTTTCTGTATTTTTCACATGTGTGTATCTGTAGTCATATAAACAGAAAACTGTATTTGAAAGCACTGTAAGGACATATACTAGTAGATTTTTCATTAAGACTTACTGAGTTTAAGATATTGTGCTCAGGTGGGCCTTAATCCTTCACTTTAATGACAGTTTTGCCAGGACAATCTGAAAGTTGAACTTGGCTTTCAGTTCATCCCCGGACTGCCCTTCTCCATTTGCCAGTCTTAATATTTGTGCTTTTTGTTTATGGATCTTATTCCTCAGTTTTTATCTTTTTTTTCCCATTGGATTAAAACAAACAATGAGCTTTAAAAAGAACACTCCTCGGGGGTCTCAGGCGGTCACAGGAGAGAATCCAGGTCCTGCTTGGAGTCAAGGTGAGAGCACTGAGCGAGGACTGAGGGGAGCCTTGGACCCCAGAACAGAGTTGGCCCTTGGAGACCATAGGGCAGGATGAACACGTGCAGCACTTCCTGACATCCGGGTCTCAGAGACGCTGGGGAGGGGGAGTATGGGGCGGGGTCTCAGAGAGGCTGGGGAGGGGGTATAAGGGGCGGGGTGTCTGGTGTGCACAGGAGAGAATCCCAGGTCCTGCGTGGAGTCAAGGTGAGGGCCCTGAGGGAGGACTGAGGGGAGCCTGGACCCCAGAACAGAGTTGGCCCTGGGTGGCCATAGGGCGGGATGAGCACGTGCAGCACTTCCTGACATCCGGGTCTCAGAGACGCTGGGGAGGGGGAGTATGGGGCGGGGTCTCAGCGAGGCTGGAGAGGCGGTATAAGGGTCGGGGTGTCTGGTGGGCCCGAGAGAGAATGCTAGGTCCTGCGTGGAGTCACGGTGAGTGCCCTGAGCGAGGACTGAGGGGAACCTGGACCCCAAAACAGAGTTGGCCCTGGGAGGCCATAGGGCGGAATGAGCACTTGCAGCACTTCCTGACATCCGGGTCTCAGAGACGCTGGGGAGTGGGTATAAGGGGCGGGGTGTCTGGTGTGCACAGGAGAGAATCCCAGGTCCTGCTTGGAATCAGGGTGAGAGCACGGAGGGAGGACTGAGGGAAAACTAGGCGCCTGAACAGAGTTGGCCCTTGGAGGCCATAGGGCGTGGTGAGCACATGCAGCACTTCCTGACATCCGGGTCTCAGAGACGCTGGAGCGGGGGGAGTAAGGGGCGGGGCCTCAGAGAGGCTGGGGAGGGGGGTATAAGGGACGGGGTCTCAGGCGGGCACAGGAGAGAATCCCAGGTCCTGCGTGGAGTCAAGGTGAGGGCCCTGAGGGAGGACTGAGGGGAGCCTGGACCCCAGAACAGAGTTGGCCCTGGGTGGCCATAGGGCGGGATGAGCACGTGCAGCACTTCGTGACATCCGGGTCACAGAGACGCTGGGGAGGGGGAGTATGGGGCGGGGTCTCAGAGAGGCTGGGGAGGGGGTATAAGGGGCATGATCTCAGGCGGGCACAGGAGAGAATCCCAGGTCCTGCTTGGAGTCAGGGTGAGAGCACTGAGGGAGGACTGAGGGGAACCTGGATCCCAGAACAGAGTTGGCCCTTGGAGGCCATAGGGAAGAATTAAAAAAAAAAAAAAAAAGAACACTCCTCATGGTAGATATCTCCAGAGAGCTTATATTTACTCTAAACTGAGTTTTGCCAGACCATCCAAGTGGATACTCCTGGTTTTTCCTTACCCATCAACACATTACACTGTAGAGGATACAGTGGCATAAAATTGGTGTAATCCGGCAAAGCTCTGATATGCAAACAGGACAACACAAAATCATGAGAATAGTTTTCTATCTAGTTCTAGAAAAATGATTCATATTTTTCCTCCCTTCTTTCTTTCGAGGTTTGTAAAAAGACAAAATTATATATATATAGTAATTCGGTGCCTAAAAGTTTGAACTCTGGAAAATGGGATTGCCACTCTCCATGTTTCCCATTGGCTAAAGAGATGCTTTCTCTAAGAATATGCAAACTCTCTAGTCCAGTCTTTTACATCTTTAAAGTTATACCTGTTTGTTTTGTAGCATAATGGCACATAATGTAGCATAAATACCTGTTTGTTTTGTAGCATGGCACTACAGTCAGCTGTATCTGAGAACAAAAGTGTATATCTCAATGTGATGAACGAGGACATAGGAAAACTTGGAGAGTTGAATGTTGTCCATGGTTATCTGAAGGTGGCAGAGATCTGGATTTGGTTGAGTCACTTCCGGTTTGATTATCTCGGCTGTTTGCCACCAATCACATTTAAGGCTTCTGCCATCACATGGTTTATTTTTCATACATGCTGATGTGTGTATGTCAAATAGTGCAAAGGACTCCATGGTAATTTTAACCTACTACCTGGGTCTTTAGTTGTGAGAACCACAAGGTACGTCCCGGTTGACTGAGTTTCTTGAATGAATGAAATGCACAACAAGTTCCCTTAGCAAAAGTAAAATCAGCCTCCCCTTTGAAGATGTGGCATGATTTGTAAACCTGACCACTATAAGGACATCTTTGCTAATTTAATACACATCTATATACTGCTGCTTTTTCATTCAGAAAATTTTCATTTCAAAGAGAGAAAAATCTTCTATAATGATTAATTCATTAACTCTGATAATATCTCTCTACATACCAGAGTCAGCAAACTCTGGCCTGAGGGCCAGATATGGCCAGCTACCCGTTTTTCTACAGCCTGAATGCTAAGGCTGGCATTTGTATTTGTAAAGGACTGGAAAACAAAAGAAGAATACTATTTCTTGGCGTGTAAAAATTACATGAAATTCACATTTCAGTGTTCATAAATCAAGTTTGATTGGCGCCCTCATTCATTTGCAGCTTGCTTCTGGCTTTCATGTTCAATGGCAGAGTTGGGTAGCTCTGACAGAGACTATATGGCCTGCAAAACAGAAAATATTTACTATGTGGCCCATTTCAGAAAACGTTTGCTGCTTCCTCTTCCAGACAAAGCTATTTTTGGAAAGAGAACTGAGGCCCAGCATGAAGTGGGTAGACATAGCAAGATCACTGCAATGAACTGGCCTGGGATGTAAACCAAACTTCTCATGTGATGTAATTTCTAGCGAAGCGTCTTGCATAAGTGGGGGAAATTAAAATCTGGAGGTGAAAGTAGAAAACAAAAATCTAAATTTTGCATAGTGGGAATGTTTGAAGGCTAGAGCCCAAGGATCGAGGGCGTATTTTATCTATTGCCAAAATGCGCTTTTTCTGGAGTAGCATGCTTCCCTTCCCGAAAGCAGAGCCAGGCAGCCCTAGGCCATCACAAACCCTTGCTGATTGATTGCTGGATGAGGGTCACGTAGCTCTGACTTTGGTCGGTGTAGGCAGTGATCAGGATGACCTTTGAATGTTTAGGGTCTCAAAGCACACATTCTTTGAGGGGGGGGGCCCATAAAAAGGCTGAGTCTGTGTCCTTCCATGAATGGCCCCCTAGAAGTGCTATAGTCAGGTTCTCAAAAGCCTGCCTCTTCCTTTTATTTTGGGCAGGTTTTAGTCCATTTGTGAGGGGATAATGAAGGTTAGAATTTCAGTACTTGTTACAACCTTGTCAGTGGTGGAGGACGGACGTGGCTAAGAACAATGGTTATAATTTCTGGTTTGTGTGTGTATGTGGCTATCTAATGTTTTATTTGGGGGTAATTTCGTGTATATAATTTATAAATACATAATACATTCTTTACATATTTGTGCGATCAAACTTTTAAAAAAATTTTTTATTGAAATATAGTTGATTTACAATATTGTGTTTCAGGTGTACAGCAAAGTGATTCAGTTATACATATATGTGAATATATATATTCTTTTTAGATTCTTTTCCCTTATAGGTTATCAAACTTTTTTTTTGGTGGGCGGGGCCTTGCCGCGTGGCATGGGGGATCTTAGCTCCCCGACCAGGGATTGAACCTGTGCCCCCTGCAGTGGAAGTGTGGAGTCTGAACCACTGGACTGCCAGGGAAGCCCCAGACTTTTTATTGATAGTTTTATTTGTGTCATCAGATAATTCACATACTTGTTTTTTGCTTAATTTTCTACTGTTGTATAACAAATTACCACAGATTTAATGGCTTAAAGCAACACATTTATCATCTCACAGTTTTTATCCATTAGGAGTCTGGGAATGGTATAGCTAGATCTTTGGCTCAGGATATCACAGAGGTGCAATCAAGGTGTCGGCTGGGGCTGTGGTCTCATCTGGAAGCTTGTGTCCCCTTCCAAGTTCGAGTAGTTTGGGGGCAGAATTCTTTTCCTTGAAGCTATAAAACCCATGGTGGATTTCTTCTTCAAGGTCATCAGGAAAGAGTCTCTGACTCAGAGAAGGCCTAAGCCCTCTTTTAGAGGATGCCCAACTGATTAAGTCAGACCCACCCAGGATAATCACTCTTTTGATTACTTAGAGTTCACTGATTTGGGACCTCAATTACATTTGCAAATTCCCTTCTACCTTGCCATATGATGTCACACAATCAAGGGAGCGACATCCATTGCCTTTGTCATATAACATAACCTAATCGTGGTGTAACACCAGGGGGCTGAGATCATAGATACCATGTTAGAATTTTGGCTCTCACACCAGGCAAGGGAAGCATGACTCCAAGAGTTGGAGGGAGCCAGTTTTGAATCTTACCTCTTCCACTAACTAGCTGTGTGAATGTACAAGTAATTTAACTTCTCCGTGCCTCCGTGCTCTCAACTGTAAACTGGAGATCTTTATAGCATCATTTTAGCGTTCCAGCATCTACCACTTCAGGCTGGTGCCAGAATTCAATAAGATAATACTTACAAAGGGTCTGGAACTGTGACTGGCAAATAGCAAGTGGTGAACAGGTGTCAGATATTTTCATTCATTTTTATACATACAGACGTTCTGTTCATCCAACGGAAAAACGATATTGGACATTGCCAGAACGTGCATCACAGGATCTTCAAGAAAGCAAGACAAGAGGAAGGAATTAGGAATGCAAATTAATCCTGGTTTTATAGTAGAAAGGGCTTACTGAGAGCAAGCTAGTTCAGTAAATGGTGCTTGAAAACAAAGTGAGATAAGTCTGTGAAAGCGTCTGCACCGAATAACTGTTGCTTGAATTTAAATCTGGACAAAAGTACACGCTTAATAATTGTCTGGGGATTAATGGATGTGATTATCTTCTTTTTAAAGTCAAATCACTGCTTAACCAAATTATTTTTTTCTCTTTATTGTTACCCACAGAACTATTTGAACCTGACAAACATTTGATCTGTCCACGTGGCCCCTGCGTTCTTCCCCGATCTAAGGTAAGGTCTGTTAATATGAAACCAATAGAGAAAGTCAGAGTGTAAGAACGTTTGCCAAAGATCTTGATAAAGTATTGTGTAGCAAATGGAGAAATACAAATATCTAACCCAGGACCTGTAGTTTCTGTACTGAGTGATAATTCTCACCTACCTCCTAGTCACAAGCTAAAGGCCTGTGTTAAGCCGTTCCTCTCTGAAGGGAAGGAGAGAGAAAACAAAAACAAACTCCCCCAAACAAGGTGACCCCCCCCCCAGAAAAACACCACTCTCAATTTGCTCGTGTCCTTGGAAGTAAAGACAAAGAGATTCCCTTGATTACAGACTTGCTGATCTGTGGAAAATCCACAACCCCACGTTACCTCGTGCTTACAACAATGGGCAGACAAATCACACACTGCGGGCTTTTGTCTTCTCCTTGTATTGGCTTCTTATTCTCCAGAATGGCTTCTGGTCTGGTAACAGGGAGAGGGCCTGCTGGCTGAGGAACGCTCTGCAGAGTGGCTGGTATGGCTGTGGGTGGTGCCTGGGGAGCCTGGGAAAGGAGAATTCCTGGGAACCGGGGCTGTGCTGTAGGTCCAGTAACTCAGCCATCCTGGAATTCTCGGACATGCCTGGTGCTTTGGGATCCTCGGAGCTCCTATCAGAGTGAACCGAAGAGCTAACTATTCTAAAATTTTACAGAAAAGAGAGGGGGGAGAGAGGGAGGGAAATGACATCAACATACAGCAACATTCTGAGTCTCATTGTCAAGTACTAGCAAACCATCCTAAGTAGCAGATCCAGATCTTGCTAAATTTTTCATAAAATAGGAATTATTTTAGACCGTAGGAGCAAAAGGACTATAGGATTGGTAGATCATTTATTGTCTTACTTCAGAATCTGTCTCTGTATATAATCTACTTTTATCATTAAATCACTGGAGGAACATAGAATAATGGAGGCAACCATCCAGATGTTTCCAAGCATCCAGGTGTTTGACAGTGTGGAAGTCTATGTGGACACAAAGTGTCTGGGCTTCCCATGGACTCACTGTTTATCCTTTTGATTTATTTGCTTATTTATATGTATGTATTTGGAGGGGTGGGATGGGTGGGACACGAGCAGATTTCATTCATTCACACACACTTAGGAAGCGCCTGTTATGGGGAAGACACTGAAAGACACACAAAGGAAACACAGAGGGGCTTGGGCCGTAAGAGATTTGCAGTCCTATCCCAGGGACTAGAAATCTTGTGACAAGCATCGTTCAAAGTTGTATTGACTCCCATACGCCTAACTCATCTTCTGGCAAAGCTGGTCAGAACCATTCAGCGGGTTGCCGAATTCTACAAGAGAACAAGAGTGAGGTTGAACTGACTGGTCATTCAGCAGATGTGGTTAACTCGATTTCCAGTTTACCAACGGCCAAACCAAAGGCTTCTAGTAGGAGTAAGCCAGATTTCTGTCAGTCTCTTCCGTGTCTCTTGCGAGGGAAAAACTGCCATCTGGAAGGCGAAATTGCAAGCAGCCAGTCAGATGCAGTTTTCACCTCTGAACCAAGTGTTCAGTTTCGCCCACACGTTTCCTCCAGCGTGAGTTTCTCATTCAGTGATCCCCAGCTGTATTTTTTCCCATTCAGCTCATCTCACTTTCTTTTTAATCAGTGACAAAACAGGATAAAACACCTTTATTATTATTATCTGAAGCTCAGCATCACACCTAGGATTTATCTCTTTAAAAACTAGGAAGCCATGGCATTTATCAAAAGCAGAGAAGCGGTAGATGTGACTAGGGGTTCATATTGCCAATGGGTATTGCAAATTATACTAAGAAAATCTGAGAGTGAGTATCTTGTGTTATTAGCTTCTCAAATTTGATGACTACTATTTTATGAGTGTCTTCTTTTCCTTCTAGACATTTGTGGCATTTTTCTTAATGACCAGATATAGATATGTAATTTGTACCACCTGCAGCATTATTGTTAAGAGGAATAATCCACGTGGTACTGATGCAATTTTAGTCTTATATTTCTGGACTCTTGGAACCATTTAAGCAGCTGGCCGGTGGGTGGACTCCTTAGAGCACATTTGAAAACCTTATAGAGAGGTACATTTTACCCATGGCTGCACCATTTGGCTGTCAGAGTCCCTGGAATGTTCGGGAAAGGATGCTAAGTCAACACTCCACATGACTTAATTGGGTGTTTCCATGAAAGATATAATAAACCGTGCTTCTCTATACTGTCTGAAGATGGGTCACGTGGCAGGGTCTCTGTTGACAAAGGCCGCCAGCAAGTGACTCTCTCCTCCCCAGAGACACCATTTTCAAGCTGCTCTTTTCTGCTCAGTAAAGATTAAAAAGGAAGTGAAACCTTTTGCACTCTTCTGCACTGTTGTTTTTTGGTGTGTTTTTTTTTTTCAGACAGAGCAGGAACGCCTGCTCATACATTCTTCCAAGACTTGCTAAGAAAGGCTTGAAAATAGCAGGCAGAAAGTGTCTATGTTTGCTGTCTGTTCTTTGGCTATGGAATAAAAACAAAAAAAAATGACATTGAATCTGGTGTTTGAAATGGCAGTGCTGTTGTGGCTATGATGACTGGCTTGACAAGCCCACAGTATTCTTGAAGCATGAGCCTGTCCCAGGAGCCAGCTCAGCTGTTTCTCAAGAATGAGACGGACTGGGGCCCTGCAGCAGTGTTTCCTCTTGCCGACCTTTCAGCCGCTGGGCAGAAACACATGCAAATAAAAATCAAGAACCCCAGAGAGCAAGCAAATCATTTCCAGACAGGCTGATAATGAATTTCAAGCCTTCAGCTCCAATATCACTGATTGAAATCCATTTGTTTTAGCTCTTTAATAGAATATGAGGTTAAATACACAAACCTACGTTTTTAGAATTCTCTCTTGTATTCATACCAGCGTGCGATTTTTTTTTTTTTTTAAAGACAACATAAAATAGAGTGACTTTTTAAAAATCTAGCTTTTAAAAAAAAAAAAAAAATCTAGCTTTTACGTCTTAATAAAGCTGGGGGGGAAAAAACTAGCATAGCACGAGAAAATAGAAAATGCTTTCAGATTTCCTCTCCCTGATTTTGAAGGTTTTCTTTTTCTTTTTTCCTTTATTAATAAACCTTAAAGATTTAAAAATGTAAGCCAGGTGTGAGCTCTGAGGGAGAAGGTGCATTTTATTCACCTTTGTGTCCCAGACAACCAGAGATGGTGGGGTTGGTGTTTGTTGAACTCAGGAATCTTCTCCCTCCCATAACAGGGATAAGTCCCTTTTATAACTGTGAGTCTGCAGGAATCTGAGACCCAGAGTAGAGAATCTCTGCTTATTTTTCTAATCTATCTAATCTGTCCTTCGAATTCTTCTATTTTGGATAACGTTAGATTTGAATCACGAGTTCCTGGGTCCGTAGTACTGTTTGTACTCCTGAGATTACATTGAGAAGTTTACTAGACCGTGCATCTCTAGAGCCTTCCTTTTCCTTTTTTCCATGTGTCTGGAGATGTAGTGAGAAAATCTGCCTTCAGCTACCTCAGTGGTTTGGCAGCCCTGACTTCCTGTTCATCATTTGCGTTTCTATGACCTTTAAGCTAAACGGTTCAAAAATGTAACGATCATTTCATTAAACTGTACTTCTCTGTCTCTGGAATGAATATGACAATGTTTGGGTCATTTCAGAACCGGAAAATTAAAGCCCCAAAGTTGCAAAGATTTTTCTCTCTTGTCATTGTGCGTATATATGCAGTATATGAATAAATCGTTTAGTGCTGTAAAAAAGTTTCAGATTTTTTTCCCTTTGGGTTGGAAATAAAAGCCCTTTTCAGAGACTTCGATGATTCTTCCTCCAAACCTTAGCCTTATTCACACATTCTGCTAACCAAACCGTCCTTATAAAACCAGTAGAACCCTCTACCTTTGGGATGGGGCGGGGACCACAAAGAAATTAGCTGAAGCATTCAAATTCTCCTTTTCTGGGACTTTCATCCTCATTCTCCTCTATGACAATCCCTTGATCTCTCCTCGTCCATATATATTTTTCATTTATATTGATATATTTCATTTCTATTTTCCATTTATATTGCTCTATCAGCAGTTCTGTACTTCTTTAAAAAAGCGACCCCTTTTTGTTATCCTCAAATTTTTGTGGCCTGCCGTAAGATACTATGATTATTTTTACAATTTTGAAACTTATTTAAAAAGAATCTTCTGGCTAGGGCATTGCATTCTTTTGAGTGGGAAAATACATATTTGATATTGAATCTCTCAGTCCCTGTTATAACTGTGAGTCTGCAGGAATCTGAGACCCCTAGTAGAGAATCTCTGCTTGTTTTCACTCAGCCACTTGGATGCTTCCCCGCCTTGTTTTCTAATTGCTTCTCAGCATCTCATTTCAGGGGGTGGGAATTAAGCCGTCTTTTCCTCTCACAGGCAGAGACCAGCTGTTCATGCATTGCTTGGTTCATCCTCTTGATCAACTTCTGCCTGGGAAGATTCACTGCACTGTCCCTTCAAACACATCTCTGGTTGCTGCAACTAATTTTATGTTTTAGTACAAAGTAAAGGACCTCTGACCTCCATCTAGTAAGAATCTGACCAAATGTTCGTGAATTAACAGTTTCCATCTTTGCAGACTTTGGCCTTTGAAGCTTGTTTGGCTTTCTTTTCTTACTGTTGCAGAGTCTTTCAGTTTTCTTATGAGCATAAAGGTTGCAGAGACCTATTCCCTCCTGAAAGGACCATCAGGGCTCCTTGGCTGGGTGGATGAAGGGTCCAGGCCTGACCCGTGGGCTGCTGGAATAGTCATGTGAAAAAAAAAAAAAAAAAAGGTCCCATCAACCACTTTTTCCACCTGTTCTTTAGTCTCGCTTGAAAATCGTTTGTTTCTAATGTCTTTTCATCACAGTTTTTACAGTCATCTTGTCAACAAGTTATCCTAAAAATTGTTGAAAAGGCCCCATCCATTCTCAGCACAGAAGCTCCCCTTTGGATTCCTTTGTGACTGTTATTTGGCTCTTAACATGTGGCTGGTATGAACTTGTTTGGAAAATCCCGACCCACTAGAGTCACCGAGACCTTCCTCATGGGATGGTTTCTCGGGACTTCTTCATCTAATTGGCAATGACCCCAGAACCTTACCTCTACCAAGAAGATGTCCCAGTTAACTCAGCTCCCAAGGCTCCTCAGTACTTCACTTCTCTAGGTTGCATGATGTTGAACGTAAGTCACCTGAACTGCGGTTGCATAGAATTGGTTGGGAGTCACACAGATCTCTCTGTATAAGAACTACTAAGAACTCTTCACTAGGTCTAGATCCTGGCTTATGTTGCCTTCTTTGAAAATAGGTAGAGATGCTCTTTCATATTAAGTAGTGTGTGGGGACTTGCCATTGGCTTCAAGGTTTTTTTTTAATTGCATGGTTCTCTGATCTTGTTGGGGAACAGGAGACCAAATAGATCTAGATTAGGGCACCCAACTGCAGTCAAGATGTATGGGTCTGCTCTTGGCTTCTAATTCGCCATGTGACTTTGGGCGGGTCCCTCTCTCTGGCTTTGAGTTTCTCATTTGTAGAACGATGGAATTGGATCAGGGTCTTTCCACCTCTAAAGGTCTGTGATTCATAGGCGAGCCACAGTATCATGGGTTCCAGCACAGCACCCCACAGCCTTCTCGCTCACCCTTCCTGGCACACACACACATCTCCCTGTAGGACTCCCTAGTTTTTAAAGAAGGGCAAATGGAAAAGGAGACCTGAAACCCACGTAGTTTCAGTTCTGACTTAGTGAGTTTTGAATTTAAATGCTTTCGCATATGAAACAGTGAGTGGGCAGAAGAATCCTACAAAAAGAGCGCCCTGAGGTTGGATGAGCAATGCACAACCCCTTTCTTTGGTGGTTCTCTTTTGGAACAAAACACATCATTGCTCAAAGCCAGAAGAGAAAAAATAAGAATAAGCGGAGGCATTGTTGAACAAAGAGAAATAGAACATGGTGGCCTGTGTATCCACGTAGGCTCTTGGCAAACCTACCTACTTCTATTTTTTTTTTTTTTGCTTTGTCATATTCCCTTTCTTTTTTTAAAAATTGAATTGTAGATGATTTACAGTGTTGTGTTAGTTTCAAGTGTACAGCAAAGTGATTCAATTATACATATGTACATATATATATTCTCTTTCAGATTCTTTTCCCTTATAGGTTATTATAAAATATTGAGTGTAGTTCCCTGTGCTATACAGTAGGTCCTTGTTGGTTACCTATTTTATATATAGTAGTGTGTATCTGTTAATCCCAAACTCCTAATTTACCCCTTCCCACCTTTCCCCTTTGGTAACTATAAGTTTGTTCTCTATGTCTGTGGGTCTATTTCTGTTTTGTATATAAGTTCATTTGTATCATTTTATTTTAGATTCCACATAGAAGCAATATCATATGATATTTGTCTTTGTCTGGCTTACTTTACTTAGTATGATCATCTCTAGGTCCATCCATGTTGCTGCAAATGGCATTATTTCATTCTTTTTTATGGCTGAGTAATATTCCATTGTGTATATGTACCACATACTTATCCATTCATCTGTCAATGGACACTTAGGTTGCTTCCATGTCTTGGCTATTGTGAATAGTGCTGCAGTGAACATAGGGGTGCATGTATCCTTTTGAATTATGGTTTCCTTTTGATATATGGCCAGGAGTAGGATTGCTGGATCATAACGGTAACTCTATTTTTAGTTTGTTTTTTTTTTTTTTCGGTACGTGGGCCTCTCACTGTTGTGGCCTCTCGCATTGCAGAGGACAGGCTCCGGACACGCAGGCTCAGTGGCCATGGCTCACGGGCCTAGCCACTCCGCGGCATGTGGGATCTTCCCAGACCGGGGCATGAACCCGTGTCCCTTGCATCGGCAGGCGGACTCTCAACCACTGCGCCACCAGGGAAGCCCTATTTTTAGTTTTTTAAGGAACCTCCATACTGTTTTCTATAGTGGCTGCACCAATTTACATTCCCACCAACAGTGTAGGAGGGTTCCCTTTTCTCTACACCCTCTCCAGCATTTATTATTTGTAGACTTTTTGATGATGGCCATTCTGACTGGTGTGTTCAACGAAGTTTTAAAACATCGTCAGTTTTGCAAAGGTACCTAAAGAAAACATGACATACAGATTTGTGAGTAAGGGTTCAAGGGAAGTCAGACCTTATGCAGAAAGTAACATAATGTGATGGTGTGCAGGGATGAATGAAGAGATGTAGCTAGAGAATCATGAAATAAGAACTGAAAGTAATGTTGGTTTTTCTCTTGGGCTTAGAAAGTTTGGGGAACCATTTAATAACAAATATTCATGATTCTTCTTGGTGCGTTAGAGATGGGAAAGGTTGATTCCTACCGCTTGCTGTATGCTTGGGGCTTTTCCAACTTTTGGAGTTAAACAGCGACTAAAATACAGAGTTCCTGCCCCAAGGGAGCTTGCATTCTAGCAAGGAGACACTGACCGCCCCCCACCCCGAAACAAAAGGAATATATAATATGCCAGGCATGTTGATAAATGCTTTGGAGAAAAGTAAAATAATGTGAAGGAGATGGAGAGAGAATGGGAGCGTGGGGATCCATGCTATTTTATTAGACACATTATGATTGTAAGAATCATTAAATCTAGTCACCATTCTACCTCTGCACAGATGAAGAAACGGGGGCACTGAGAGATGGCCCAAGGGCCCCCAGCTGGCTATGCCCCCTGGGAATAAGACCCAACTCTTGTGACCCAAGACCAGTGCTCTTCCCTTTTGCCTCCATCCTCGGCTTGCCCCCAGTTGGAAATGAGCTGCTGCCATCCGATTTTGAAGTCTTATCATTTCTTCCCTTTGCAATCAGTTTGTATTGATTTTCTTACGAGTACAAAATAAATTGTTCAACACTATTCCTGTACCAACTTGTGCCAGCAGTAATGGTACCTAAGATGTAGAAAGGGTTAATTTACCAGTTGGTGACTTCGGAGTGGTCTAGAGTTGACCTCATCAACTCTGTGGTCCTTAAGCACTCAGGACACTTCCTGCTTTAATGTGCGCGAGAGTCAGCTGGGAATCTTGTGAAAATGCAGGTTCCGATTCAAGATGTCTAGCTGGGGACCGAGATTCTGCATTTCCAGCAAGCATTCTGGTGACGCTCATATTAGTGGTCCATGGACCACACTTGAGTAGCGAGGGTCTAGGCGCCTCTGCTCCACTTTGCTCAGCACAACTGCAAGAGAAACCTCAGAGTCAAAGCTGGCATTTCCTTTCTTCCCTTCCCTATTGCCCTACTCCCCTCCTTTGGAAGAATCCAGCTTAAAAAAAGAAAACGTTATGGAACACCAGTGCGAAGCCTGAATTACAGTGTTAGGCACGTAATTATCTGGGCAAAAAACAGATGTTTCAGACTCGGGGTTAGCTCAGCCCGCTGCCGGGGCCACATGGTAAAGTCGCTTGATGGAAGAGCCAACCAAGGCCACACAGTTTATGCCAAGAGAAAAAGGGGTGCATGTGTCTGAAACTCGGGGAGGGGAGAAGTGAGTAAGGGTTACCGTTGCATAAATAATATAGGAAGCGTCTCCCCGCCAGATTGCAAGCTGAGACTCCTGCGTGCTAATCTCGGGTGCAAGGGTGACTCGGTCTGCGTCTGCAAATGAAAGCTTGCATCCTTGGCTGGGAAATAATAATAGGAAAAAGCCTGCCCCATGCTGGAGCTTTTCCTCTGTGAGGGGCTGCCGCTATCCACTGTAAAGATCCTTTGATTGAGCCATCCTGAAGGAAGGCGCAAGCGTGAACCGGGACTTGATTTGGGAAAGGTGGCAGTAACAGTCTGTAGAGAGCAGGATTCTTTATTTTTTTAATTAAAAAAAATTTTTTTAAACATCTTTATTGGAGTATAATTGCTTTATAATGTTGTGTTAGTTTCTGCTGTACATCAAAGTGAATCAGCTCTACATATACATACATCCCCATATCTCCTCCCGCTTGTGTCTCCCTCCCACCCTCCCTATCCCACCCCTCTAGGTGGTCACAAAGCACCGAGCTGATCTCCCTGTGCTATGCGGCTGCTTCCCACTAGCTATCTATTTTACGTTTGGTAGTGTATATATGTCCATGCCGCTCTCTCACTTTGTCACAGCTTACCCTTCCCCCTCCCCATATCCTCAAGTCCATTCTCTACGTCTGCGTCTTTATTCCTGTCCTGCTTCTAGGTTCATTGGAACCTTTTTTTTTTTAGATTCCATATATATGTGTTCTTCCATATGGTATTTGTTTTTCTCTTTCTGACTTATTTCACTCTGTATGACAGGCTCTAGGTCCATCCACCTCACTACAACTAACTCAATTTCGTTCCTTTTTATGGCTGAGTAATATTCCATTGTATATATGTGCCACATCTTCTTTATCTATTCGTCTGTCGGTGGACGCTTAGGTTGCTTCTGTGTCCTGGCTATCGTCAATAGTGCGAGAGCAGAATTCTTGCAAAACCCGCCTTCTGTGGCTCTTTACAGAGCCTACAGTAGCACCTACTTGCTACCCGCCACGGCAAGTCTTTTGTCCACCACCTGGGCTGGCCCTGCGCGTATGAACGCGTGTTCTGGGGCCCCAGAGGGCAGCTCAGGAGGGAAAGGCCAGCCCCTGTCCCCCCACCGTGACCTGGCTGAGCTAGGGAGAACTAAGCCCCCAATTGCGAGCTCAGTTGCTTCTCAGAGGAAAATGGTGTAACAGTCATGATAAGAAAAAATTGAATTCACATCTCTAAGTGGGCAAAGGCTAAACAGTTCCCATTATTCTTGGGGAGGCAAAAGCAGTTCTGGCGCGCCTAGGGTTTCACAGCTCCGTGGGGCGTCATCTCAGTCTGAGACTTTGGGCCATTTAGTCTGTGTTCAGTAAGATCTGGCGGAGGTTGTGAGGATGGGGTGACGAGTGGGTGACAGATAGCTGACTTTGGATTTCTCGGCGTTTGCCAGAATCTCAGAGGCTGCCTTACTCCTTCTGTAGTTAAGACTGGTTTCGCTGGGATGATGATCGCTCCCCAGAGGACAGTTGGACTCTCCCTGACCCTCTCAGGAAGGACAAATGGAATGCTCTGAGTCCCCAGGAAATGGCCCGGAAGGTTGGACTTCATTCTGGGAATTTTCACTGGTCTCTTTTGTTTGAAGTTGAGCTAAAGGGGTGGCAAGTAGAGGTGCACTTCTCTTATCAGTTACTAGAATGTTTTCTACCAGCTGGATAAGCCACCCAGGGAAACAAAGGCTAGTTTCCTGGTCAATATTAGGTCCAGTCTGTGACAGCCTCCCAGCCTTGGGGAAGGGAATAGTGAAGGCAAACGCCCTTTTCTCTGTCACCAAATCTCGGTCCATTGCAGTGTCTCAAGGATGAGGCTGTGAGGCAACCTAGCTATCGCAGGCCTGGCTTTTCTTTTTTTTTTTTATGTTCTTTTTTTTTTTTTTTTTTTTTTTTTTTTTGCGGTACGTGGGCCTCTCACTGTTGTGGCCTCTCCCGTTGCGGAGAAACAGGCTCCAGACGCGCAGGCTCAGCGGCCATGGCTCACGGGCCCAGCCGCTCTGCGGCATGCGGGATCCTCCCAGACCAGGGCACGAACCTGTGTCCCCTGCATCGGCAGGCAGACTCTCAACCACTGCGCCACCAGGGAAGCCCAGGCCTGGCTTTTCTGCGTGAGACTGTGATCTCGGCTTCGCAAATGCCAACTGTTTCCAGAGGGAGATTCTGGGAAGTCCAAGGAAAAAAAAAAACCTTTTAGTTCCAATGACCCTTCTCACCATCACTTTGAATGGCTAAATCTTTTGTACTTTGAATTGTCCACATTTCCAGATGTGGCATATTGAGCGGACACCCACTGATAGGGCCACTCTATACCTCTACCCAGTGAGCCAGGCCCCAGGAGGGGGGTGAAGCAGGGAGGGGCCGGGAAAAGTTCAGTCCATTTTTCTTATTGTACCACTGATCTTACAATGTCGCCATGCCCTTAAAGCCAGTGAGCATACTTGTTTTTGTTTGAGTAAACTTTTTGCTCTGGGATTAAATTTGCAGAAAAGTTGCAAAGATAGTACAGAGAGTTCCCATATACCCCTCATCCATGTTCCCCTAATGTTAACATTTGACATTTCCAACTGTTTGTCAAAACAAACTGATATTGGGGCAATGCTATTAACTAAACACCAGACTTTATTTGGGTTTCATCAGCTTTCCCATTAATGTGCTTTTTCTATCCCAGGAGTCAATCCGGGGTATAATATTGCATTTGGTAGCTTTTTTCTAGCAAATCTCCACTTGCACAAATGTAGCTGATCTTTCACCAGCCTCCCTGAGCACCCGTTCTGTGCAGGACCCTGGCTGGATTCTGAGAGGCAGAGATGAAATGTCCTCAGGCAGTCGCTGTCTGGCTGTCGAGGCTGATGTTCACATACCACCATGGGATGCTCACAACCAGTGTGCTTCACAAATAGAGCCTCTGGGTTGCAGAGCAGAGGTATCGGTGAGGATAAATGTACTATGCGCCCGGGAACGTCAGAAGTCATGCCTAGCTAGCGAGTGGGCTGGGAGGGGGGTCTGGGAAGGTGATAAACAGGGTTCTGCCCAATTTGACTTCAGTAGGAAAGAGAAAATACTGCGGGGTGCTGAGCTAATCATTGCCCCATTCTAAGCATCTATATTGCCAATGTCCTGGTCTCCAAAAACAATGAAACGAAGTACCCTAATACTGGGAGAATGTGTGTGTGTGTGTGTGTGTGTGTGTGTGTGTATGATTTCAAGCAGGGCTCATTAGGAAGAAACTCCACCAATCTTTCTTTTCTTTAGCTACATGGTAGCTGGTTGAACTATTTGATTTTATAGCAAAGAACTCACAAAAAAAGTGCCTTTATCCCCAGGCTGAAAGCACAAGAAAACACCCCAAAACCTGTACCATGTCAGCGCCCAGATAGAAAATCATTCACTTTCAGTGTTGGTTATTCGTTTTGTTGGTGGGAATCATCTCCCCTCTTCTCTCACACTAGCAGTGCTGACTCTTATCCAGGCAGAGGCTTGACTAGTGGGGCGAGGACCCACTTCCTCCATTGAAACCAAATGACTGCAGGGAAGCGGGGCGGCTGAGTGACACACGGCCTCAGTTTGGTCCCCAGAGATGATCCTGGGGTGTCTCAGGGAGAGAGACCCGACACTGTTGAAAGCAGTGCTCTGTCTCCAAAAGCAGGGTGTCCACTGATGTCAGAAGAAATTGCAGTGTTGAAAACCTACGGGATTTCAGGTCGGGTTCAACCAAAGTGTTCCCAAGTTCTGCTTTCCATATTCAAAGCTTAACTTCTGTTCTCTCATGAGAATTTGCTTTCTTGATGTGGAGAGGCCAAGATGTAGCATCAACGCTCTGGTAGTCAGGTCTTCCACAAAAATTCTCAACGTGCACAGGCCACGAGCAACTCCAGACTTTAGTAGTAGAGGTGGGAGTGGGGTAGGGCTGTTGCCGAGGGCCAGGCAGGACTGGGAGGGCTGTCAGCATTCCAGCTATTTAGCACCAGGACTCACTAGGCTGGTGGGCTTAACTTAAAGAGGAGAGAAAGGCGAGGCTCCAGAGTGGAGGTCCGGGGGGTAGGGCAGGCTTCCCTGGGTGAGGCCCTGGAGGCTGAGGAGGCGGGGTAAAGTGTGCCTTTCACAGCTGACTGGAAGCCAGTGTGACTTCACTAGCTGAGTGAACCTGAATCTTTCTGAAGCTCAGACTTTTTTCAGCCATACATGAGAGCATTCTCATGTGCAGTGTCTATTTTACGGGGCTCTAGTAAGAATTCAGAAAGCAGACGAATGTGCAGTAACTGTATTATTACCTGATACAATGAGTAATCGAGCGGCTATTGTTTTCACTACTTCATGTATCTTAAAAGAACACTTTTCCTGCTTTTGAATTCCTAGAAATATGGGGGTCTTGGCTCAGTGAAAAGAGAACTAACGTTATGCTACTAAGAAAAAAACATATAAAACAATATATATTGCCTGTTGTGGTAGAGAAAGTGATGGCTCTGCAAAGATGTCCATGTTCTAAACCCTGGAACCTGTGAACATGTTACGTGACGAGGCACAGGGGAATTCAGGCTGCAGGTGGAATTAAGGTTGCTAATCAGATGAACTTAAAAATGACCTGATGATCCTGGAGTGCTTGGGGGTGCCTGATGTAATCACAAGGGTCCTCAAAAGTGAAGAAGGAAGATGTGACTATGGAAGAGAGAACCAGAGAGGTGGCAGCATGAAAAGGACTTGGCCTGGCAGGGTCAGCTTTGAAGACAGAGGAAGGGGGTCGTGAGTGAAGGAACGCAGGCAGCTTTAGAAGGTGGAAGAGGCAAGGAAGTGGGTTCTCACGGAGAGCCTCCAGAATGTAGCATTACTTGGCCAGCACCTTGATCTTAGCCCAGTGAGATCCCTGCCAGACTTCTGATCTATAGAACTGTGTGATGAAAAATTTGTGTTATTTTAAGCCACTAAGTTTGTGGTCATCTGTTACAGCAGCGATAGAAATCGAATGCACCTATATAGAAATTCTGGAACAATGGCACATTCTTGGATATAGGAAAGAAATGTTTATTAGCTGAACGCTTTTTCAGGAACCTCTTTCCTTCTTCTCGTGTATAATCACCGACACATTAGTATTTTTCCCCCGTTTGCCTGGCATGAATTGTGAGCTTGAACAGCTATTTACAGAGCTCTTTTTACACTTTCTATTATGTTTGCAGAGATTTATATACAAAATACAGGGAAGCCTGCTTCAGCTTCCCTGGCTTGATTTTGAACAGGGAGTGCCAGGGGTAAATTAAAAGGGAAATTCCAACTCAAGGGCAAGGTGATGTTGATAAAGTCCTACTCAAAATATTTACAGAAGAAAGATGGGTACGGTCAAGTGGGCTTTTTCTCTATGATGTCAAGCTTTCCGTGGGAACAATGCAGATAATATTGCTTGTCCCTTTGCTTACTTATAACCTAAAAGGAGGGAGGGGTAAATGACAGAAGCCTGATTCATACTGTTGGACCCCTAAAGGAGCTCAGAAAGGGAGAGGAAAATCTAAACTCCTAAGTCAACATCTATAAAAGGATTTGGGACTGAGGATGAGGAAGTTCTGAGGCCTGCTAAAAGGGAAGGAAGGGCTTTATTTACTGGCCATGGACTGTACTTCCTGTTGTGACGCTAACGCTGTTTCATAACAGCTGGGAGGCTGCAGTACCTTGTGGGACAATGCGGAAGCAGCACTCTTGGTTCCTCCACATTACACAAGTGAATGACCTCTACAGTGCAGTGACACAGATGTAGGGAAAAGAACGGGACACTTGCACTGGCTCTTGCAGACACGATCAAGCTTTTATTTTAATTGCAGAAATATCTTTTATATATACTATGATCGAATATGCAGCATCTCCTGTGTTCTTACGAATGCTCTTTGCTTGTCTGGGGATTCAAAGGGCTGAAAGGGATAAGCACCCAGCGGGGCAGCCCTGTGGCATGTTATGAGTTGTCACTACACAGCCAGGAGCTACAAAAGCCAGTGTGGTCCGTGAAAGAAGGAATTAAGTTTATGTCTTTCTTATCACATAACTCTGTCGCAAACGCCATGAAAATCGTTTTTGCAGATTTGCTTGGCAGGTCAGCCAAGGAATTGGGAAACAACATTTCAAGCCTGATGGGAGACATCTTCACCTGCCTGTATTGTATCCTTCTGAGGATGAAGGGTACTGTGGTTAGGTTTGCACATGCAAAATGCAGTGACAAACCACAGAGACTTCCTGGATGTCTCATTGGATGAATACTCCAAAATTTAGATTTTTTTCAGCAAAAGGATCTTTCAGGTTAGAGGATAGAGGTGGGGCTCTGTCATCACACAGCGTGGTGTCAAATTCGGGTTGGACCACTTACTAGCTGTGTGACCTTGACTAAATTAATTCACATCTCTGTGCCTCAGTTTTCTCATCTTGAATGAGAGGAGTAGTACAATGTATGCCACGTGGTCATTGTGAAGATTAAGGAAGGCAGTATATGAGGCCAGTAGAACGGTGCCTGGTGCTTAAACTGCTTAACCAGTGCTAACTATTTTGCTTAGACAATATGGATATATATTCACGATGGCAGAATAAAAGGTACGAAAACAGTAAGTTACTACAGGGAAGGAAAGCACTGGAAGCCTTGGAAGCGGTGCACATCACCATGACACACAGTACCATTTGTATCCATGTTCAAGGCTCTGCACAGTCTCCGCCCAGCGTCTTTTCCAGTCTGCTTCCCCGCGATCATCCTTCAGGAAGCTTCTGCACCAGCCACCCAGGTCTCCAGGACTGGCCCATCTGCTTTCCTGAACTCAGACATTTTTCCCCCGTCATATCCATACCTCTGCCCATCAATTCTACTGAGAGTTCCTCTCTTTCCCTTTGAACTCTCCCTCCTTTGAGCTGACACAACTAAAAGTCAAAAGGCTTTTTAAACAAAATTATTTGAAGGGACTTCAGATGTCTTGCTCACGTTATACATTTAAAAATCTAGACCACAGAGCTTCAGCGCACGTCCCAAGCTGAGGTGTCAGCTCAGCCGTTTCACGAGGAACTCTGGTCTGAAGGGCTGGGGGCAAGGCCTGTGCACGGGGCCTGCTATGAGCAAGTGAAACAGACTAAGCACAAAGGGAAAAAAGGTGGATGGGCTAGACCTGAAGTGAGATGGCCAGATTTATGTCCTTTCCAGATGAAATGTGGATCCTCTCGCAACAGGAGCCGTGTGGCTGACAGGGTCTTGGCGCTCCAGCCGGGTGTCAGGCCTATGCCTCTGAGGTGGGAGAGCCAAGTTCAGGACACTGGTCCACCAGAGACCTCACGGCTCCACGTAATGTCAAATGGCGAAAGATCTCCCAGAGATCTCCGTCTCAATGCGAACACCCAGCTCCACTTAACGACCAGCAAGCTCCAGTGCTGGACACTCCATGCCAAACAACTAGTAAGAGAGGAGCACAACCCCACCCATTAGCAGAGAGGCTGCCTAAAGTCATACTAAGTTCACTGACACCCAAAACACACCACTGGACGCGGTCCTGCCCACCAGAAAGACAAGATCCAGCCTCAACCACCAGAACACAGGCACTGGTCCCCTCCACCAGGAAGCATACACAACCCACTGAACCAACCTTAGCCACTGGGGGCAGACACCAAAAGCAACAGGAACTACAAACCTACAGCCTGCGAAAAGGAGACCCCAAATGCAGTAAGTTAACCAAAATGAGAGAACAGAGAAATACACAGCAGATGAAGGAGCAAAGTAAAAACCCACCAGACCAAACAAATGAAGAGGAAATAGGTAGTCCGCCTGAAAAAGAATTCAGAGTAATGATAGTAAAGATGATCCAAAATCTTGGAAATAGAATGGAGAAAATACAAGAAATGTTTAACAAGGACCTAGAAGAACCAAAGAGCAAACAAACAATGATGAACAGAACAATAAATGAAATTAAAAATTCTCTAGAAGGAATCAATAGCAGAATAACTGAGGCAGAAGAATGGATAAATGACCTGGAAGATAAAATAGTGGAAATAACTACTGCAGAGCAGAATAAAGAAAAAAGGATGAAAAGAGGACAGTCTTTTTAAAGAAAAAAGAAGAATTGAGGACAGTCTCAGAGACCTCTGGGACAACATTAAACACACCAACCTTCGAATTATAGGGGTCCCCGAAGAAGAAGAGAAAAACAAAGGGACTGAGAAAAGATTTGAAGAGATTATAGTTGAAAACTTCCCTAATGTGGGAGAGGAAATAGTCAATCAAGTCCAGGAAGTGCAGAGAGTCCCGTACAGGACAAATCCAAGGAGAAACATTCCAAGACACGTATTAATCAAACTATCAAAAATTAAATACAAAGAAAAAATACTAAAAGCGCAAGGGAAAAGCAACAAATAACATACAAGGGAATCCCCATAATATTTACAGCTGATCTCTCAGCAGAAACTCTGCAAGCCAGAAGGGAGTGGCAGGACATACTTAAAGCAATGAAAGGGAAAAACCTACAACCAAGATAGCTATCCAGCAAGGATCTCATTCAGATTCGATGGAGAAATTAAAACCTTTACAGACAAGCAAAAGCTAAGAGAATTCAGCACCACCAAACCAGCTTTACAGCAAATGCTAAAGGAACTTCTCTAGTCAGGAAACACAAGACAAAGAAAAGACCTACAATAACAAACCCAGAACAACTAAGAAAATGATAATAGGAACATACATATTGATAACTACCTTACACGTGAATGGATTAAATGCTCCAACCTAAAGACACAGGCTCGCTGAATGGATACAAAAACAAGACCCGTGTTTATGCCATCTTCAACAGACCCACTTCAGACCTAGGGACACATACAGACTGAAAGTGAGGGGATGGAAAAAGATATTCCATGCAAATGGAAATCAGAAGAAAGCTGGAGTAGCAATTCTCATATCGGATAAAATCGACTTTAAAATAAAGACTATTAGAAGAGACAAAGAAGGACACTACATAATGATCAAGGGATCTATCCAAGAAGAAAATATAATACTTGTAAATATGTATGCACCCAGCATAGGAGCACCTCAATACATAAGGCAAATGCTAACAATCACAAAGGGGAAATTGACAGTAACACAATCATAGTAGGGGACTTTAACACCCCACTTTCACCAATGGACAGATCATCCAAAATGAAAATAAGGAAACACAAGCTTTAAATGATACATTAAACAAGATGGACTTAACTGATATTTATAGGACTTTCCATCCAAAAACAGCAGAATACACATTCTTCTCAAGTGCTCATGGAACATTCTCCAGGATAGATCATATCTTGGGTCACAAATCAAGCCTTGGTAAATTTAAGAAAATTGAAATCATATCAACTGTCTTTTCTGACCACAGCGCTATGAGACTAGGTTTCAATTACAGAAAAAAAAAAAGCTGTAAAAAATACAAATACATGGAGGCTAAACAATACATTACTAAATAACCAAGAGATCACTGAAGAAATCAAAGAAGAAATCAAAAAATACCTAGAAACAAATGACAGTGAAAACATGACAACCCAAAACCTATGGGATGCAGCAAAAGCAGTTCTGAGGGAAGTTCATAGCAATCCAATCCTACCTCAAGAAACAAGGAACATCTCAAATAAACACCTAACCTACACCTAAAGCAATTAGAGAAAGAAGAACAAAAAATCCCCAAAGTTAGCAGAAGGAAAGAAATCATAAAGATCAGATCAGAAATAAATGAAAAACAAGTGAAGGAAATGATCGCAAAGATAAATAAAACTAAAAGCTAGTTCTTTGAGAAGATAAAAAAAATTGATAAACCATTAGCCAGACTCATCAAGAAAAAAAGGGAGAAGACTCAAATCAATAGAATTAGAAATGAAAAAGGAGAAGTAACAACTGACACTGCAGAAATACAAAGGATCATGAGAGATTACTACAAGCAACTCTATGCCAATAAAATGGACAACCTGGAAGAAATGGACAAATTCTTAGGAAAGCACGACCTTCTGAGACTGAACCAGGAAGAAATAGAAAATATAAACAGACCAGTCACAAGCACTGAAATTGAGACTGTGATGAAAAATCTTCCAACACACCAAAGCCCAGGACCAGATGGCTTCACAGGCGAATTCTGTCAAACATTTAGAGAAGAGCTTACACCTCTCCTTCTCAAACTCTTCCAAAATATAGCAGAGGGAGGAACCCTCCCAAACTCATTCTACAAGGCCACCATCACCCTGATACCAAAACCAGCCAAAGACGTCACAAGAAACTACAGGCCAATATCACTGATGAACATAGATGCAAAAATTCTCAACAAAATACTAGCAAACAGAATCCAGCAGCACATTAAAAGGATCGTATACCATGATCAAGTGGGGTTTATCCCAGGAATGCAAGGATTCTTCAATAGATGCAAATCAATCAATGTGATACACCATATTAACAAATTGAAGGATAAAAACCATATGATCATCTCAATAGATGCAGAAAAAGCTTTTGACAGGGCTTCCCTGGTGGCACATTGGTTGAGAGTCTGCCTGCTGATGCAGGGGACACGGGTTCGTGCCCTGGTCCGGGAAGATCCCACGTGCCGTGGAGCGGCTGGGCCCGTGAGCCATGGCCGCTGAGCCTGCGCGCCCGGAGCCTGTGCTCCGCAACGGGAGAGGCCACAACAGTGAGAGGCCCGCGTATCACAAAAAAAAAAAAAAAAAAGAAAAAAGGTTCTGAAGAACCTAAGGGCAGGACAGGAATAAAGACACAGACGTAGAGAATGGAGTTGAGGACACGGGGAGGGGGAAGGGTAAGCTGGGACGAAGTGAGAGAGTGGCATGGACATATATACACTACCAAATGTAAAATAGATAGCTAGTGGGAAGCAGCCGCATAGCACAGGGAGATCAGCTTGGTGCTTTGTGACCACCTAGAGGGGTGGATAGGGAGGGTGGGAGGGAGACGCAAGAGGGAGGAGATATGGGGATATATGTATATGTATATGTATAGCTGATTCACTTTGTTATACAGCAGAAACTAATACAACATTGTAAAGCCATTATACTCCAATAAAGATGTTAAATAAAAAAAAAAATCTGGACCAAAAAAGTTGCATGGTTGGCAGTTTCTACCTCCGTACTTGGAAGATACGGACTATGGACAAAATCCCAGGTTTTCAACTCCCTTAACAGCGGGCCATACAAAATACTGAGGGGACCACTCTCCTCGCAATCGAAGTCTGCCCTGCTAGCTTCTTTCCTCTGTAAACTTCAGGATTTGGTTTCTTATTTCTCTTTTGGAATCTAAGTGCTCCAGGGCAGGCATCAGATGTAAGCCTTGTATTCCCAAGGATATCTTTCAAAGTTCAGATCCTTGAAAATGTTGAGAATCTTTATGAGAAGTCCTTCTTGACACTTGCATTGATTCAACGATGCGGTGGCTTATTCTCTTCCATTGCAAACGTCTGTAAGCGGTGGGCTCTTTTCCCCTCCCTGCAAAGTGCACCAGTCTCGAGTGGCCCCTGACTATTGTGACCTCTGGCTCTTTTCATCACAGCAGGTGGCATTCTGGACTCTTCCCCCAGACTTTGGCTCCGTCACAAAGCCTTAGCGTTCTGCCCACTGACAACACTGGAAAGGAAACCGTAGGCTCGTTTTTCACGCTGGGATTCAGTGGATTAGGAAGTAAGAAAAGGCAAAAAGAGAACAGACTTGCTTTGTTCCCTTTAACCTCAGGTTTGGAGGCTTGCAGAATTGGGGGCAGGCTTTGGAGGCCAGCAAACTATACCATGTTGCGTCCTCTGTAGACTCCAGGGAACGTGGCTACCGAGTTCTTTTGGCAGGGAAATGTAGGACAGTTTCACCTTTGGGCATCTTGTCTCGGAAACGTAAGGAAGGCAGGATCCTCCTCTGGTATGATGGGGTGCAGGGCCCAGCCAGGGGCAACTAGCACAGCATCTTCCCATGTCTCAACTACTTCTGGAGGAAGTTCATGCTGAAGACGTAAGAGGTCCGTTTGTTGAGGGAAAGTTCCCTCTATTGCCTCAATTAATTGCACATTACACTTGCCTTTCACAGACTGGAATTTAAACCTTCGGGGCCTTCTCTCTGATGCACGCTCATGGTAGAATTAAATATCACTCCTGGGCTTCCCTGGTGGCGCAGTGGTTGAGAGTCCGCCTGCCGATGCTGGGGGATGCGGGTTGGTGCCCCGGTCCGGGAGGATCCCACGTACCGTGGAGCGGCTGGGCCCGTGAGCCACGGCCGCTGAGCCTGCGCGTCCGGAGCCTGTGCTCCGCAACGGGAGAGGCCACAGCAGTGAGAGGCCCGCGTATCGCAAAAAAAAAACCAAAAATCACTCTTGTCACATCATTTATATTGACTGGTCTTTGACAGATTCCAGATACCTTGGGACTATTGTTCTGCCGTTGTCACCAGTGTCAAGGGGGAAAACCACAGCCAGGCCTTCTTGGAATGGCTCTCCACGGCCATTCATAGCCTTTCACCAGCTAAGTCAGGTCCCACTTCCCATCAGCTCAGAAATATTATTTCCTCATCCAAGTAGGATGGCAGAATAGAAGGACCTTGAGCTCATCTCTTCTCACGAGCACAACTAACTGCTGAAAAACCATTGATAAAACAAAATAACAGGTAACTGCTGAACAACCATTGACAAAAAAAGACTGGAACCTACCAAAAAACATCTACCACTAAAGACATAAAGAAGAAACCACAACGAGATGGTAGGAGGGGCACACTCACGATATAATCAGAAATATTATTTCCTCCCATCCCTTTAGAGAGAGAAAGTTGGACTCAATGGCAAACACCTATCAGTTCCAAAACCCTGTGCATCTCCTTTCGCTGGTGTGATGTGGTACAGGGAAAAGAGAGCTGGATTTGGCATCAGATTTGGGTCCCAGTGGCCGCGATCCTGCTTCCTGGCTGTGCGGAGTTAAGTGAGTTTATTTCTCCGAGGCTCAGTTTCCTCATCTCTAGAATGGGAAGGATAAGGGCAGTCTCAAAGTGTTGTTGAGAGAGCGTTAACGAGGTCATGCAGGCACAGCATCTAGGATGTTGCCTGGCACACGGGGAGGACTGAATGCATTTAGCTATTATCATTATTATTACAGTATTAATAACATTAGTGTCTTTTATGGGATTTAAAATAAAGAGAACTGGTTGGGTGAATCCTTACAGTGTTATGTTAAAACACCAGGAAAGAGTAAATGCCGTTCTCTGCCATCAGTCCACCATCTTTCTCCTTCCATTTTGGGGCCCAAATTATATCCCATTGTTACCGCATAATTCTGTTTTTTTTGGTCTGGTTTCCACCGTATTTCACTTTGGTACATATTCCACAGAGTCTGACAAACGGCTGTATGCATGGTCGTGTGTTAGAAAATATATAGCATCCTGAATGGATCATTTTTTATTTAACCAACCTGTCTCCTATGCAAAATAATCAGGAGGACAGTTTCCACCACTCTGACCCTTTATCAGAGTGATCTGATGAGCCATCGAGGTGTATTCACACTGAGCCGCTCCCCCCAAGTTTTCCATTGACAGTACTGAGGAGAGCTTTCGGGGCTACACGGACAGGAACAAAGCCATTTGGGGGCTGCTGGGAGCTGGGCCTGAAGAGGCACAGAGGGATAGAGCAGAAAGAAGTAGGTCCTCCTTATTGGGCAGCCATCACGGAGCCGACACTGGCCACACACACAGCCATCCTTCAGGCAGGAATTTTTGTCTTCCATTTTAATGAGGAAACTCAGATACGGAAAAATGAAGTAGCTGTCTCAGAGTCAAGTGAAGGAAGCATTGCTTGCTCAGAAAGTACGCTTCGTTTTCTGTATAACTCAGTCCTCTCTGAGCCGTCTCAGACCATTGGATGACAGCTTTCACTCATATTTTCGTCTCCCTCTAGCCTCCCTGGGTGGGTCAAAAAGTCATTCATGGCATGCTTTCCAAGATGATAAGGCTTGAGGTAGGCTTTCAAATTCAAAGATTCATTTGAACAGAATGAAAATATGCCACCTGATGCCTTACCCAGTGCTTGGAGTCCATCTCCAATAAATCTCTTTCCGATGGAATCTCATTTTAAGAAATGTGCTTTTGCTTAATTCACATTCAGTAAAGTCACCCCTCCGTCTCTGCTTCTGCTACTTGGAAGAATATTGGGCTGAGAAGTCAGACACAAATCCTTGGAGCAAATCCACTCAGAATTGCCCCACAAACACAGACTTCCATGACGGCCAAACAAAAAAAGAAAAGGCGTGAGAAACTCACTATCTTAAAGCCACCCACCGTAATTCCTGTCTGCTAAAAACTGGAGTATCATATAATTTCTGTTGAAAATTTTGTTATTTTTAAGACTGACATACAGAATGACATTGAGTTTAAAAGTTCTTTCTTTGCCTTTCTCTATTTTACCTCTAAACTGGTACAGAGATATTAGTATAAACTGTCTCTCTCCAATGAATGAATTGACTCAATAAAGTTAACTACCTACTCTATATTGTCAATAATTACTTTGACTTTTTCCACACACTTTGGTCTTCCAATAACCTGTATTCGTTTCCCCCAGTGGGGCTCTTGGGGCTGACATAGCTCTTAATGGCCCGGTGAGGGTGTAGTTGATACGGTGTAGGTGAAAATGATCCATCTATTTCTGGTTTCCCCCTAAAAATAACTTACACTGTGACGTCAGTGATTACAATGGATGGCTCTGTTCTAAAATGAATTTTACATTTATTTTGCTACACGTGGTTCAGTTCCCAGCAATGCCATTACCGAGGTCGACTCGTAGATTCAATTCTGAGGAACATGAACTGGTTTACAAGGCGGAAAGAGAGGCTTCATTTGATTTGTCATCCTCACTTCCACTTGCCTCTTTACAGTCCTTCAGTTGGGATGTTGTGTGACAGTTACCACCAGGCGATCTCCCCTCTCCGTTTCCTCCTCCTGTACCCTGGATAAAGCACATAGGAGGTTTTCTGCACAGTAAAATCTCCATATGTGCTTATCCCTGGGTAGTTTAAAAATCAGAGCCGGGGGGCACATTTTTCTCTCCATAAATCACCACAGAATCAGCCTCTGGCAGATCAGCAGCTGGAGGAACTCCCAGCCAGTCCTGGGACTATTCCTTTCTTGGGCAGGAGTGGTTTTCTATGCCCCGGGGCTACCCTCTCTGTTATCAGAGGACACCATGCAGTGGGCAGTGGGTTTTAATTAACTCACCAATGGTGCTGTCTCTTTCATTCTCTGAATGATGTGCTGTGTGTTCTAGCATAAGATATTCATCTCCTCACCATCTTTCTCTCTTCAGAGAAGCTGTTCTGCACGAAGATTCCCCAAAAGAATATTTGTGGTATCCAACTGTAACAAGAGAAAGTTTGAAATAACCTGAACACCCAAGCAAAGGCCCTTAGATCAATGATAGCATAACAAAATAGGAGAGGAGCCATCATTTTCAAATGTGGTGTCTGAAGGATATTTTAATGTTATGGAAAGTTGATAATGCTACAGTAAACATCCTTGTACTGGATTATGTGCACTTATGCAAGAAATTCTGTAGGATATATTTTCTGGAGTGAAATAGCTCATTCAGAAAGTTTACTCATTTTTTTATTTAATAGATATTGAGGAGGAGGAAGAAAAACAACTTCAAAAAGATTGTACAAACTTATATTCACACAGCAATAATCAGTTGGATGAGATTTTTCCAAGGGATCATTTTTAATCCCTCCGTCTTGGTCTAGGAACAAGCTGGAATGCTCTGCAAGAAACTCTAAAACACCAACTGGTCTTTTCACTCAAATGCGTATCATTTTACTGGAAAGATGTGTGGAGAAGCTATCTGTAAAAAGTTATGCATGCAAAGCATATTATGTTACTGAATTAAAAGTACAGCCGTTTCAATACAGAGTTGAAAACATTTTTTTAAACCTCCTAAAGGGTTTGGTCTATGTAAAGATAGTTCAGCTTTGTGTATAAATGCTATGAGTCACGAATGTGTTCTGGCCCCAGTTTCCTTATTTTTAAAAAGAGGGGTTAGAATCTGAGGTCCATTGTAGCTCTAACGATTTTATGATTTCACAGTTCCTCTCATCAACTGATTGTAATGACCAGGAGAACTGAGGCTCATAAGAATGACATCTTGGATTACAGGTTCTGTTTAATCTTCATAAAAGCCTTTTGAAGTCTAAGAATCATTGTATCCATTTTACAAAGAGGAAACTGAAGCACAGAAAGGTCAAGTAACTTGCCTGAGGCCACAGAGCCATGGGTAGCAGAGCCAAGTTCTTTCTCTTTCCCTCCCTTCCTTCCTTCTAGTCAACAGATAGAAACCAATGTCAAAGTAGACCCTATGGAATTGTTACCATTGCATGCCCTGGCTTAGATAGACAGTGTTTATTTCCGTGTTCCAAGGGAGAAGACTCAAGTTACACCCAATTGAATGTATAAATCCTAACTTGGCTTAGCTTTTTTATGCTTTAAGATTAAGAGACTTTTCATGTTTTTTATTTTTATGTCTCATAATTTTTACAGGATGCCGAAATAAAGGCAGAAAAGAATCACAAGGGAACTCTCTTTAAAGTCAAATCCAGTCACTTTCTCTGGCACATCCAAATTAATATGCTCCCACAGGCAGGTTGCTGTGGTCCACAGAGAGGTCTGCACTGTTTCCCTTTTCTTGTAAATGAAGGGTCATCGCTGATGTGAATGTGGGGGAATGTTGAGAATCAGGGGAGACTGAGTATGCAGGGCAGGGTCTCAGTACACGCTGGCCACTGCCTTCCCCTGAACCCCCCAGTCCCTCCAGGCTTCCAGGCACAGATGGCTCAGGACATCTTAGCATTTTGTGCCAGGCAAGAGCCTAAGACTCTCTCCAAATCTACATCATGTTGGAAATGTTTTTTTCCTTCAAATCATTCGAATGTTCCACATATCCACATATCAAAAAAAACCACAAAACAACAACAAAAAATCTTTCATTTTAAACTTTCTTGTTGACCCTAAGTGTTCTTAATAAAGCACTTTGAGAATGGGAGAAAATATTTGCAAATGAAGCAACTGACAAAGGATTAACCTCCAAAATATACAAGTAGCTCATGCAGCTCAATATCAATAAAACAAACAGCCCAATCCAAAAATGGGCAGAAGACCTAAATAGACATTTCTCCAAAGAAGACATACAGACTGCCAACAAACACATAAAAGGATGCTTAATATCACTAATCATTAGAGAAATGCAAATCAATATTACAATGAGGTATCACCGCACACCAGTCAGAAAGGCCATCATCAAAAAAATCTACAAACAATAAATGCTGGAGACGGTGTGGAGAAAAAGGAACCCTTTTGCACTGTTGGTGGGAATGTAAATTGATAACAGCCACTATGGAGAACAGTATGGAGGTTCCTTAAAAAACTAAAAATAGGGGCTTCCCTGGTGGCGTGCTGGTTAAGAAACCGCCTGCCGATGCAGGGTACAGGGGTTCAATCCCTGGTCCAGGAAGATCCCACATGCCACAGAGCAACTAAGCCTGTGCGCCACAACTACTGAGACTGCGCTCTAGAGCCCACGAGCCACAACTACTGAAGCCCCCACACCTAGAGCCTGTGCTCCAAAACAAGAGAAGCCACCACAATGAGAAGCCCATGCACTGCAAGGAAGGGTAGCCCCCGCCTGCCACAACTAGAGAAAATCCCGTGCGCAGCAATGAAGACCCAATTCAGCCATAAACAAACAAACAAACAAAAAAAAAAACAAAAACAAAAAACTAAAAATAGAACTACCATAGGACCCAGCAATCCCACTACTGGGCATATACCCTGAGAAAACCAAAATTCAAAAAGAGTCATGTACCACAATGTTCATTGCAGCAGTGTTTACAATAGCCAGGACATGGAAGCAACCTAAGTGTCCATCAACAGATGAATGGATAAAGAAGATGTGGCACATATATATACAATGGAATATTACTCAGCCATAAAAAGAAACGAAACTGAGTTATTTGTAGTGAGGTGGATGGACCTAGAGTCTGTCATACAGAGTGAAGTAAGTCAGAAAGAGAAAAACAAATACCATGTGCTAACACATACATATGGAATCTAAGGGGAAAAAAAACGTCATGAAGAACCTAGAGGTAAGACAGGAATAAAGACGCAGATGTAGAGAACGGACTTGAGGACACGGGGAGGGGGAAGGGTAAGCTGTGACAAAGTGAGAGAGAGGCATGGACATATATACACTAACAAACGTAAGGTAGATAGCTAGTGGGAAGCAGCCGCATAGCACAGGGAAATCAGCTCGGTGCTGTGTGACCACCTAGAGGGGTGGAATAGGGAGGGTGGGAGGGAGGGAGACACAAGAGGGAGGAGATATGGGGATATATGTATATGTAGAGCTGACTCACTTTGTTATACAGCAGAAACTAACACAACATTGTAAAGCAATTATACTCCAATAAAGATGTTTTTTTTAAAAAAAAGAAAAATAGCAGTTTGCTGATCATCTTTGATTCCTCAGTCTTCTCCAGATGATGAGCACCTCCTTCTTTCTAGATTATTCCTTGGGTCTTTCTGTATAGGCTCTGGAGAGGACAGGTCGGCTCTGCCACTTGGAGCAAGTTACTCAACCCCTCTGAGTGTCAATTTCTTCCTCTCCAAGAGGGAAAGAATTCTAATATGTACCTCAAGGTGTTTTAGGGCTAAGCAAGGCAATACATTTAAGGGTCTCAACCAGGTAGGTGCCAAATCCAACCCACCATCTGTTTTTGTAAATGAAGCTTTCTTGAAACACAGCCCTGCTCGTTCGTTTCCATGGTGCCTGTGGCTGCTTTCCTGCTGCAAGGGCAGAGAGCAATAGCTGCAGCAGACGTTGTACGGACAGCAAACCCTCAAATATTCACCGTCTAGGCCTTCCCGGAAAATGTTTGCCGATTCCCAGTAAAACCCTACATAAAAATAAGCCCTCAGCTGTGCTCATAAGCCCCTTTGATTAATTCATTAGTTTATTTATACATCTGACAAGTGTTTATTGAGCATGTGGGCCTAGCATATGCCAGAGATTCACATATGCATCAGACATTCAAAGGAAGCTCAAGGAATTTGGGAGAGAGACTGCAATTCCTTGTGCTAAGTGCGAAGCTAGGTATATGCAGGACTCCTAGAGAGTGGGACGATGGGGCAGGGTGAGGTGGTGTGAGAGATGTGTGTGTGTGTGTGTGGAAACGGTGGGGGGGCGGTTGGAAGTTTCTAGAAATGGAAAACCTCTAAGTTGAATCCTGGGTAGGGAGTCAGTGGGAGACGGCTGGCCTGTGTGTGTTGCTATTTATTCATTCAATAAATATAGCTTGAAAAAGCCAGGCGAGATCTCTGCCCTTAGGAGAATAAATTCTAAGACAGACAATTAGCAGGTCAACCAAGGAATGAAGATAGTATCAATGAATGTGATAAATAGATGGAGAAGGAAGGAATTAGAGGAGCGGTAGATTTGTTTTGAGTAGTCTGGGAAAGCCCTGCTTCGAGAAGGAAAGCTTGCGCTGGGACAAGATGACTGGAGTGAGCCAGCCATGAGATAACTGGGGGGCCAAAGTGTCCCAGACTGAAGGGCAGCAAGTGGAAAGGCCCTGGAAGTGGGAGGAGGGCAAGAGACTGCTCACTGCACTGCAGGGAAGGAGAGAAGACCTATGTGGACAGCTGGGTGGGCATGGGGTGCGAACAATGGGGAAGAAGCCCATGGGCCTTGTCTTGGCGCCGTCTGATTCTCGGGCAGCGGATGGCCAACAGCAGGGAGTGGGGTGATCTGATGCTTCGTAATAAGAATATTACAGTATAATGATTAGGATCATTTTTGAGATACCATCCTTCTAATAAGTTTGGGAAAGAGGCCTTGGGCTGGATGTCTATATTGGGAGACAAGCTGGGAGCAGGTAGAGGTGATGGATTAGCAAGGGAGGGTGGGGATTGAGGACCACAGATACCGCAGGCCTGGCCTGCTGGGTGAGAACATGTTCTGATAGCACGCTCTTGTGTTTGCTCTGCTTTACAGTCACCACTGCTCTGCCCTTGGCCTTGATAAAAGATAAGAGTAACTTGAAAGGAAACAGCACCCTCACCCCTCCCTGAACAACAGCTTGTTTACCTGAAATGGAAAATTCCTTGGAACAGGACTGATTCCCAGGGATTCTCAGGTTGTGAGGTCAACCTGCATTTTAACCTGAGTAGGATCAGGATAAAGAGACTCGGGTGCCAGTTAAGACTTGGGTGCCAGTTAAGGCTCCGATTTTCAGCGTTGATTCTTTCCAGTTTTGCTTTAGACCTTCGATAAACTGTTGCAGCTCTTGTTCTTCTCATCTCATGATTCCGTAATGGTTTGGGGATCAGATTTCCACGACCTGACTACCTACACAAATTCTGCTATGAAGCTGTTTCTACAGCAAAACCACAATGGATCGATTGAGTCAAAAACTGCTCCATAGAAGGGAATGGAAGCCAGTCAAATCAGGGATTTGGTGTCAAACACAGTAACAGGTTTTTTTGGTTGCTGTGTTTTATTGGAGTAGGGTTGATTTACAATGTTGTGTTAGTTTCAGGTGTACAGCACAGTGATTCAGATGTATATGTGTGTATGTATATGTGTGTGTGTGTATATATGTATGTATACACACACACACACACTTTTTCAGATTCTTTTCCCATATACGTTATTACAGAATACTGAGGAGAGCTCCCTGTGCTGTGCAGTAGGTCCTTGTTTATCTATTTTATATATAGCAGTGTGCACCTGTTCATCCCAGACTCCTAATTTATCCCTCCCCACCCCTTCCCCTTTGGTAACCATAAGTTTGTTTTCTGTCTGTGGGTCTGTTTCTGTTTTGGAAGTAAGTTCATTTGTATCTTTTTTTTTTTTTTTTGATTCCGCATATACGTGATATCATATGACATTTGTGTTTCTCTGTCTGACTTACTTCACTTAGCATGATCATCTCTAGGTCCATCCGTGTTGCTGCAAATGGCATTGTTATGTTGTTTTTTATGGCTGAGTAGTATTCCATTGTATATGTGCCACCTCTTCATCCATTCATCTGTCGATGGACACTTAGGTGGCTTCCACGTCTTGGCTGTAGTGAGTAGTGCTGCTGTGTACATTGGGAGTAACAGGCTTTTAACTGAACGCATCTTTCCGTTTCTGGCCAGTCCCAGTCGCTTTGTTGTGTAGACAGAGCTCAGCCTGCCCAGGCAGGATTTTCCTCTTTCCCCAAGAACCCCTCTCTCTTCTCCTTCCGGATTGCTCTGCGGGCTCATCCATGCTGTGTTCCCTGGCCCCATGCCACAACCCATCTGAGATGTTGGAATTGCGGAAAATCAGAGGAGAGAGGAGTCTGGAGTACTTCTGTCAAACAGCTTTCTCACCCTATCACTGATAAAGGATGGGCCTGTGGGATCCATATGGAGAGAGGGTGTGAAGATGGTGGGGTGACAGGAAGTGACTGATAATGGCCCTTGGGTCTCCATGGTTCACTGAACAGCGCTGGGCAACTAGACAAAAGCAAATATCAAATCTGTTCAATTCGGGGGTATGAGTCAGCCGTTTACCAAGTCAGCAGATTCCCGACTTCACACTCACCATTCTCAATGTGGGACCTTATCTTCAAGGGATGTAGCGGGTCCCTTCCAGTGCACTGTGGGCGTCCTTCCTTTTTCCTCTCCCACATTTCATCCCACCTGTTCTCTTTTCCTCCCCTCCAGAGGAGAATAGGAGGATACCCCGTGTGTTTCCAGTCTTATAATAAGCAAGAGCCTTGGGTGCTGACACATGAAAAGGAATAGCACTCCTCAGCCTGTGCATCTGGGGGAAATGCCTGTTTTCCTTTGAATTCAATAGGCAGCTAATGAGTTTTCCATTCCTTCCCATCTCTCCGAGCTCGGCTCTTGTGTCCACTGGTGGGCGTTTGCAAATATAAAGTGGTTGAGTATACTTCCGCTGCCAAAGAAGGCTTTCAGAACTTGTACATGGATGGTTGTTTATGAAGGTTTGATTAGATTGCAAAAATAATTTAAAATTCTGTGTGTGTAAAAAGAAAACCTTATTGACGTGAAACCACGGGTGCTGGGAGTGGATCTGGGTGCCAAACAAGGGTCTTGACTGGCCACAGTTAGGAGAGAGCCTGGGTTGGCAGGAAAGGGAGTTGGTTCCAACCTCTCTCTTTGGTCTTTTCAAGAATCTTCTTTTTTAATAGTGGAAAGGTGCACAGATTATATAATACAGCAGGTCAAAAGAGTCACCTTTGCCATCTTCTGCAGATCATGAATGTGGGCCATTTTATTAAAAAAAAAAAAAGAGAGAGAGAGAAAGAGACAGAGAGAGAGAGATTGATTTTGATGTAAGAATACATATAGGAACATAGAGAATAGACTGGTGGTTGCCAAGGAGGAGGGAGGGTGGGGGAGGGATGGAGTGGGAGGTTGGGATTAGCAGATGTAAGCTATTATGTAGAGAATGGATAAACAGCAAGGTCCTACTGTATAGCGCAGAGGACAGTATTCAACATCCTGTGATAAACCATAATGGAAAAGAATATGAAAACAAAAGGTATGTATATGTATAACTGAGTCACTTTGCTGTACAGGAGTAATACAACATTGTAATTCAACTCTACTTCAGTTAAAAAATACATTTAAAAAATACATATGAGAAACCATTTTATCCACAAAGCAACTGAATCTGGACCACAGCCGTAAAGCACTAGTTAGGCTACTAGTAAGTGATTAGAGCCAGGCAAAAGCGGACTTGAATGCAAGAACTTCAGTCACTTGGACACGTTTGATTCCCTAAAGGAAAGTTGCAGAAAACCCGTGATCTAAATCTCTGAACTTGGGTATTTCCAAGGAAACCACCAGACTTCCCCACTGTCTTGGATATAACACAAGTAATGAAGCGCCTGGCAGGCCCCAGAGGCTTTTGTGTAATTAGATCAGTAGCAGTAAAAGCCATTAGCATCTGAGATTTATCTGTCTCTCCAACCAAGACCCCCTTAGGCTTAGTAACTGTCCAAGTGGAAAGAAGTGGGGGAAACCCCAAGAAACCAAACAAAAACAAACTACTGATGAACCTAGGATTTTCCTGAAGGCAAATGGCTGAATTCACACCACCAGTGAGACGGAAAGGAACCCATTAGTCAGCCTTTACTCAGTGTTGGGCAGAATTCATTCCTGCTGTTTTAATAAAACATGGGTTGGTAGCAGTAAAATCCTTGTACTTTAATACAATGCAGGTTAGTATTATGGCCTCATTTTACAGATAAAGAAACGGAGGCTCTGAGAGTCATCAGCAATCCTGAAGTGTCAAAGGTTACAAGGTCAGAACTCAAACCCAGGACCCGGGACTCTAGAACATTTGTTGTCTCCTTAGCAGTCACCCCTTAACTAACGCCACTGGGGAAAGATGATTTCACATAGAATTTTTTAAAAGTGAGGATGTCGCGGGTGATGAAAATGTGGCCCAAGAGTGTCTGAAAGAGAAAACAGCTCCCTGGTATGCCAGGTCATGAGATGACCAGGGTGTGAACATGAACTAGTAAACCACAATGCATATGGGAACGGCCCAGACGCAACTGACTGCATCATCTGGAAAAGTGGGGAAGCCTAGCAAGAAAGAATGCTGAGCAGAAAAGTGATAGAGGTTTGTGTCAAGCAAAGATCAACATCTCATGTTTCTTTTCACTTTAAGTAGTTATTCCTACTTGCACCATATCCCTTCTCCCTGAGCTGACGCAAGTTTATTGATGGAGTGCAAAACAAGGGGAGAGCCAGTTGGGAACAGACCTTCTTTTTAGATGGAGCCTCTTCTCATGAGACTCCAGCTTGGGGGCGAAGCTGTGCGATTTCAGTGACAGAGATTGCTTTCTTAGTAAACAACCTGGGAAATTCTTCCTCATCTTCCTGGTGTTCTGCATAGTTTTATCAATGATTTGGAGGTTGGAAGAGAAAACCCTAGATTTTAAAATCACTAGATGTTAAGGTAAGCTTTCTGGAGAGGCGGATGGCCGTGAAGGTGGGTACCTAACAGCTTGGAAGACAGGCCACGAGTTCAAAACAGATCAGAGGAAATTGAAAATGAATTCATAAACAAAACAGTACAACAGATAACTTGTTGAATGAGTATTAAAATGCAAGGCAGTTCTTCTGGTCGAGGTGGAGATGGAGAGGCAGGTTATAAAGCAAAAGGTCTATGGGTCATAGTTATGGCACCTTTGCTTCTGAAATAGACACCTCAGATGTATCATGACAAGCATAAACGTACTTCGTTTACACCGGTTCATTGAGTGCCTATTGGATTAATTCTGTTGGGTTAGTTACTTACTCAGTGGGTAGTTCTTGATTTTGGTACATTAGAATGTACTCTTTTTGCATTTCCAGCTTTATTGAGGAGTAATGGACATAAAATAAACTGCATGTATTTAAAATGTGCAGTATGATGAGTTTTGATTTATACACACCTGTAAAACCATCTCTGCAATCAAGATGCTGAACATTGCCATCATCCCTAAATATTTCCTGATACCTGTCTGTAATCCCTCCCCCTCCACTCTCAGGATCCAGGCAACCACTGACCTGTTTTCTGTTACTATCAATTGTATTTTATAGGCTAATTTTATATACATTAAATTGTACAGTAGATACTCTTTTAAACCCAGCCTGTTTTACTCAGCATAATTATTTTGAAAGCCGTGATGTTTCACGTGTCAATATTTCATTTCTCTTTGTTCCTGAGCGGTATTTCATATAGTTTATTTTTTGAAACTTGGTTGTTACTTCCCTGGATAGATAAGTCAGTGGACACATTCTTACTCTGTTTCTTTATATTATTTTTTTGTTTGTTTGATTCACCTCACAGACTCAATAAATACTTGTATTATTTAAGGATTTGCTGAAAAAAATCTCTTCCAGAAGATTCTATGAGAGGTTATTAATTCATTCACGTATTCAATCATTCAGCAAAGATCGACTGAGCCTTTACTAGTGTTAAAGGATAAACTGAGTTTAACTGAGCAAAAATTGATTTGATGGGGCAGCACCAAAACAGAAGTGGTCAGGAGCTCTCCACTGACAGCAGCTTAGGGAGAGACTTTTATAGTGAAAAGGCAGAAGCAAAATAAGGAAATGATTGATTGGTTGTAGCTTCAGGCCTAGATGGCTGTTTGGGATTGGTCGTCCTTATGTTTCAACTTGGTAACCTTGAGGCCTTTACAGGCTGAGATTTTGTTTTGCTTATGTAGGCCACCGGGGCATTAAAGCCACCTCCATCTAAGGGCCTCCTTGTTTAATCAGTTCAACACTAGGTCTCAGGCACTGTTCTAGGCACTGGTGATACAGAAATAAAGGAAACAGACATGAATCCAGCTCTCACGCCCTTATATTCTAATGAGAGGAGATGGACATTCGACATTTTTCAGCTTTACTGAGGAGTTATTGATTCTCGTGCTCATTTTGATTCTTACTTTCCTTTTTTATAAGCACAATTAAAACTTCTGTAGTATGTTAGAAGTTAACATGTGCAAATTGGAAATAATAGAAACAAGGTAAAATGTCATCAGACACCGTCCTAATGATGCAGCACAGATTGGGACCGGCTTCCATAAACTGCACGGAATGTAGACTTTGGTGTGATTTTCTCCGTCAGTCTCACAAGATTCCGTGGAAATCAGCTTTCCAATAGGACTTAAAAACCAAACCAAACCAAACAAAACTAAGGCTGCCTTAAATGGCCAGGAGTCAGAGAATGTGATTTCTGCATTGCAACTGCTCGCAGGTATGCAGCTTTTGTGTCCACCTGGAGGAGAGAGGAGAGACGGGGCTCACCGTTGTCTCCTTCCCCAACTGTGGGAATCAAGCCAGAGCATTTTAAATGGGGGAACACTCTCCGAAAACTCTAAGTTGGTCACGCTATGTTAGTAAATGTCCCATTTCAGTTCCGGCTGTAAATCTGGACCCGGGAATGTGTGTGCTTCGTTTATTTGGTTTGCGGGGAGGAGAGACAAGGCAGAGCAAACAAAGTTCAGCCAAGCCAGAATGTCTCGCTCAGAAATGGGTAGAACAGGGCCCCAAATCCGTAACCAAAGAATGCTGGACTCTTTCCCCAGCTGCAGAAAGGTTTTCGCATTTAAGCTTAGGAAGGTTTAAGGGAGGAATGTAAGGAGAGCGTTTCTGTAACCAGAGGAGGAGAACCTTCTATGTCTCCCTGCAGCACTTTGAGTCCAGTGCCATCTGGCACCCATCCAAGGCAACCTGAACTTTCTGAGAAACTTGACTTCCTGTTCACACCACCTCTGCGGACTGCAGGACTGGGGTGACTAAGGTGGGGAGTAGGGCTGCAGGTTAGTTTCAAAGCAGGGGGTGGGAACTCTGCTCCGACACGCTTAGGAAGTCTCCCAGCAGCAACTGTAAAAATGAAACTTTGAGCTCTAGAAGCTTCGTTCTTTCAACAGCAAACCTCACTCATGTGATTCTTAAAGATCTTTGGGGAGGACTTTAAAACATAAAACTATGGGCTTCTTAAAATCTAGAGGGGCCTTTACCAGCACCTAGCTCAACTCATATGTTACAAAAGAAGCCACGCAGAGCTGAGAGCTATTAAGTGACATTGGTGGGGGGCGGAGGGGAATGGGAACAGGGTCCATGCTTCCTGACTCTGAATGTGGTGCAGTTTCCTCCAAGGATTATAGGAAAGTGCGATTCTAAACACGAGGCCTTGGTTAGTTTTACCATATGTAAGTTATACCTCACCACGTGACTTAAAAAAAAAGAAGTGTATGTCACCCAGGCCTCCCCTGGAGCCTGAGTCTGTTTGACTCAGAGCCTGGGTGTTCCTGTGTTTTGCCTCTCAGTAGCATTGCTGTCACTATAGTGAATCCACAGTCCTTCTGTGGTTTTCGAAAGATAAGCTTGCTGAGTCCTGAGCCGGACAGGTCAAGAGCTACTAGAGCACCGTGCAAATTTCACTTCCGCATGGTATTAATCAGTCTTCGCCTAGAGGGGCCGTTATATCCGGGCCACTCCCTGCTTGGGGTTCAGGATAGAAAAATAAAACAGGGCTGGCCCCATGATGGGAAAGGGACATTTGGTATTCTTGTTCGCTTCCTGGCCAATTACAAAGTGTTAATGACATTCAAAGGAAACCTGTCTCCCTCAGTGATCTACAAATAAGGAAGGGCAACAGAAGGTTAGCCAAAGAAAAGACAGGGTCCTACAGGGAAGTGCAGAGCAAAACCAGTCAGCCCCAGTAATCACCAGAGGGAAAAGCATCCTGATCTACAAAGGAAAGACATCCCAGTAAATTGGAAAAGCAGCGCAGCCTGAAATCAGGTGGGACGGAGAGCTCTTAACCGAACCATAGCTGCTTTTTAAACCTCAAGGATTTGTTACTGAGAACCATTTCTCAAACAAGGTGATAGAATGAATGGTAGTCTCCTTAACATCCATAGTAAACACGGAAACATGCAATACAGATAATGTGTGTAAGAGGAGTTAGGAAACAAGAAGAGAACAGAGACAATAAAACTTTTTAACTTGGAATGGTAACAGAAACCGTTCTTTGATAACATTCTTTAGGAAGATCAACATAAAATTTTGTTTTGTTCCTTATGAACACTTTTAAAAAAATATTTATTTTGGTTGCGCTGGGTCTCATTTGTGGCAGGCGGGCTCCTTGGTTATGGCTTGAGGGCTCCTTAGTTGTGGCTCACCAGCTCCTTAGTTGTGGCACGTGGGCTCCTCAGTTGCGGCACGCGGGCTCCTTAGTTGTGGCATGCGAACTCTTAGTTGCAGCATGTATGTGGGATCCAGTTCCCTGACCAGGGATCGAACCTGGGCCCCCTGCATTGGGAGCATGGAGTCTTAGCCACTGCACCAACAGGGAAGTCCCCTTTCTGAACATTCTTGATGAATTTGGCTCTGGTGGTTAAAATGATATTAAATTCAAGATAGCAAATTTTTTCTTTGAGAGCATAGGCTTGCTGGTCAGGATCAATTAATTTTGATCCTTCCTACAGTTTTTTGGTTTTTTTCTTTAAGTTATTTTTGGCTGTGTTGGGTCTTCGTTGCTGCGCACGGGCTTTCTCTAGTTGAGGTGTGTGGGGGCTACTCTTCGTTGTGCTGCGCGGGCTTCTCACTGCGGTGGCTTCTCTTGTTGCGGAGCATGGGCTCTAGGCACATGGGCTTCAGTAGTTGTGGCACGCAGGCTCAGTAGCTGTGGCTCGCGGGCTCTAGAGCACAGGCTCAGTAGCTGTGGCGCACGGGCTTAGTTGCTCTGCGGCATGTGGAATCTTCCCGGACCAGGGCTCAAACCCGTGTCCCCTGCATTGGCAGGCAGATTTTTAACTACTGAGCCACCAGGGAAGCCCCAGTTTTGGTTTTTATCAGCTATAAGTCTTGGCTTTCTGGGGACTGAATCTTTTTATTCCCCAGCACTCTGAACCGAACTTCACTCCCAGCCAGTACTGCAATAGCTGAGCAGATGGGTTCAGCAACTTCTGAATTTCCCTTTTGGAAATTGCTGTGTATTTGATGATACCTATTCAATAGCTCTCCAGTCTCTTTTAAGAGCTGTTCATTTGTTTTCTCTTTTCTGCTGCTTTAGCCTTTCTCATCTCCACTTTGCTCTGTGGGCGTTTTTGCATGTTAGATCGCTTCTTTAAACACAGGATCGGGACTTCCCTGGTGGTCCAGTGGTTAAGGCTCTGCGCTCCCAATGCAGGGGGATCAGGTTCAATCCCTGGTCGGGGAACTAGGTACCACATGCCACAACTAAAAGATCCCACATGCCACAACGAAGATCCCGCACGCTGCAATTAAGACCTGGCGCAGCCAAATAAATAAATATTAAATAAATAAGTAAATAAACACAGGATCAAGATATGTTCCAGGGATGTCTTAGGCAACAATTTCTGGACATTCAAGTTCATGAAAAGAGGGGTCAGAAGATTATGAAGGGTGTTCAGCATGGCAGTGGGATGAATGAAAGTAATCACTTGGTTTGAGGCCTGGTTGCTTTAAGGTATCTATAAGGATATATTAATTCTCTGCTTTTAGAAATTCTCTAGTTCTAGAGATAATTCACAAATCTTGGGCGGGCTTGAGTACCAGGGTGGAGGACCTGCCACAGATTCAGGGCGCTTCATTTTGTCCTCTCCTACTTCGGTCACTCACTCCGGGCGAGACATGATTCTCCAGTGAATCTGCGAAGCTGAAGAGTTGCCCAGCCAATGGCTTGCAGGAGCTTGGAGCAGGCAGAATGTTCTAGGAGACGTGCTCTCTGTCTGTTTGCAACCCGGGTTTGCTTCAGCCTGGTGATGAGTTTACCATGATATGAACTGCACTGCTTCAGGAGGAAACAAAGAACAGGAAACCACAACAGAGGCACCCAGAGCTCACCTTTCACCCTGCCTGTCTCCTGGGCACGTCTCTTTCACCTGCTCTTCCACTGAGGAGCCCTTCCCCAACCCGTGCTGATCCTCTGCCTGCACCTTCACTGGAGCCCAGAGAGCACAGCCACAGGGCTCTGGTGGCTGAGGGTGCCCCCCACCTTCTCATGTCATGCAGGAGGAAGCAACCAACCTGAGGCCCCTCAGCTGCAGACGTAAACCCATTTCTTCTGCTAAGAAACTCTCAAAATCCTTTTCCACCTTCTAGACCAGCAATGCTAAGGATGGATTTGAATCTATCCAGGCCTTTTGTACTCCACTGGGCAAAGTGTCTGTTCTGTCTAAAATGATGGGCTCGGAAATGTGAGAGTCCCTAGCCCCAGAGATCAGGAACGATCTATCATGTCTACGGCTCTTTCCCCATCTCCACGCGGGTCCCCAAGACTGTGCCTGTGCCTCCTTTGTCACTGTTCACTCCTAGCACTCAGACTCCCTTGCTCATCCCAGAAAAGCCCCACTCCCATGGGAACATAGGTTCCAGCCCTAAGCACAGGCACAGTGGCACCCTGGGAAGTTCTGCCCCAACCTGAAACTCAACCTCTACACTTTTGTGTCAAGATTTGTCTCGACAGGATCATTTCCATTGCAGGGTTGGAAACCATCTTCCCCCTTCAAGTCAGCCCACCTTTATATCCGGGAGTTCTCAGTAACCCGAAGGGAATCCCAGCCTCCTGACACTAAACCCCACCAGCTCGTTCCATTTCCCCACCATCCTCTTGACGCCCCAATTAGCCATTGAGACATCTTGGACAATTTTAAGCCATAATGGCCTCAGGTTTCCCTCTGTTTCAAGCTACAGATGTGGAACAGTTAAGAAAGAAGAAAAATCTTGCTGATTGCTTTGTGCAACCATTCTTACTATTTTATAGCCCATATGGAGAAATACAATTTACAAATGCCTCATCAAGGAGTTTGGCTGAAAATGGTATTCCAGGCCTGTTCTGTAATCAGAAAAACACACACACACACCAACGAGCGGTATTCAGCTAAGAATTCAGTGCCAGCTCATTTCTTCTTTAAAGGAATGTCACATCAAGGAAGAATTCTCTGCCACAAAGCAGGATGAGATGTCAGGTGGAGACAAATGAGGATTACAGAGCTACTTCTCCGGCACAACCGCCTAGAAACAACCAAAAAAAGGATTCTGCAGTGTTTGACAGGCACAAAGTCTTTAAGAACTCCAAGTGTCCAAGCTAGAAAACCTTGAAGAAATTCTTCTCATTTCTCCGATGGGGCAATTTATCTCTTTTCTCAGCTGGAGTATTTGTGAGCTGTTTCTCAGAAAGAAACAACTCAGTACGAAAATCTTTAAGCCTTTGTAAAGGGAGGAAGTGTATTTGAGGCAACGCTGGCTTAAGGAAGCTAAAACACTTGCAAATGCATTTTTCACATACATTTTGTGAAGTAACCGAAGTGTTTAGGACGCACATGGTCACTTCAATTTTTTTTTCCACTACAGGTTATCTGCAAAGACCACAGGAAATGTTTAAGCAAATTTAAAGGCTATTTCTCAAGAGTTATTAGAATAAGTACAGTAATTTAGTGACTTGGTTTCTAACAACTCAAGGCCTGACTCCTCCCACACCCAACATCGGTCTCCACATGGTTATGTGACTTGGCCAACAAATAATAATAATGCTGGCTAACAAATTAGGAATGGCTTTTTAAAATGTTCACTCTTTTATCGCGCTCATTGAGAATGAACTTAAAAAAATGTACAACTTGGATTAGTAGACGGACAGAGGGAAAGACGGGTGGATGGATAAGCAAGTATAGCAAAATGTCAATGATGGAATCTGGGTGGTGGGAACATGGGTGTTCCCTATAGAATTCTTTCCACCTGGTATTATGTTTGAAATTTTTAATAAGAATTGTTAGACAAAACCTACCGCTCATTTTGAGAACATCTAGAAGTCTTAGATGTGCCTATGGGGCTAAAGGCTGGGAACATCCATGCTCTGTAGCCTGAATTAGTGATTTAAGCTCTGATGGCCAAGCAAACATTGCCGATTTATCATACGGGGCTGGTAGTGCAGGAGATGGAGGTTTCACTCCCAGGAGTCCTCTAGGTGCTTGAGTGTTTCATGTTCATTTAAATATCCACATTTTCTCCAATTCTTAGGCTCTTGGCAGAAGTTGTGTTTTGTTTGTTTGTTTTTACCAAGTCTCTCTCCCCCCCCCCCAAAGCAAACAACTTTTTATTGAAGTATAGTTGATTTACAGTGCTGTGTTAGTTTCAGGCGTACAGCAAATTGGTTCAGTTATACATATATACGTATAACTGAGTCAATATGGTGTGTGTGTATTCTTTTTCGGATTCTTTTCCATTATAGGTTATTACAAGATACTAAATTTACAGTTCCCTGTGCTATAAGTAGGTTCTTGTTTATTTTATTTATAGTAGTGTGTGTCTGTTAATCTCAAACTCCTAATTTATCTCTCCCCACCTTGGCAAAAGTTTTTACTGGAAATGCCACGGCACATTTCAGGCTCCGACTGTTTAAGGATAAATGTCTGCATTCATCTCTTTCAGAAAGCCTCCTCTCCCTGACACCCCTCCCCGACTGATGCCCCTCTTCTGTGTGCTCCTTTGTGCAAACTCTGTCAGGGCCCTTCTCAGTGGGCTTCTCAGGAGTGTCTCCAGCTAGTAGATTAGAATTCCCTGGAGGGCAAGAACAGTCTTGGTCAACTTTGCTTCTCCAGCACTCAGTGCACGGCTGGCCCATCGTGGGCCATCAGCAAACCCTGCCTTTGTCTGTAGGTGGATGACTGCTGTGTATTCATATAGGGGCGCAGGCCCAGGCTTTCCCATCAAATGGCAGTTAACCCACCCAGTCCTGAGAATGACACGTCTGCTTAGAGCAAGGGGTCCCCACATCGCTGGCCCCCGGAATCGCTGGGGGAATGCCAAATCACGCTGCTGCCTCCGTCCTACCTGCTGAGTTTCTGATTAACTGAGCTGGCATGTTTCCTGGGCCTCAGGACCTTAAAATCTCCCCAGGGACAGAAATGGGCCGGCTGCACCGAGAAGCCCTGGGTTGGGGCTTTTGGGGCTACCAGATAGTTTCACTTACTCTCTGTCATCTGATTCTCGGGACGGTCTAACAGGTCACGGGGGCAGTGGTTCCCAACTGGGGCCGATTTTGCGCTCCAGGGGACAGATGCCAGTGTCTGGAGGCTTTTTTTGGTGTCACATCTGGGAGTGAGGGCATCTAGTGGGTAGAGCCCAGGGATGCTGCTGAACATCCTACAGTGCATAGGACCGTCCCTCTCAAAGAATGACCCGGCCCAGATGCCACTAGGGCCGAGATGGAGCCACCCTGGCCTATGGCAACCTGCGTCCAGCTCAGGCATCTTAGACTAATTTCTTTGCTGTTATTCCTCTGCGCACGCCGTGCCCCTGCCCCACATAAGACAGACAACTGCGCAGCTGTTCGTTCCAAAGTGTGTCTGAGTCAACTGTTGGTGTTACAGGTGGGATTGTCTCCAACGAATGAGAGAGCTGACATGTGACGCGTGTGCCCTTTGTGCCAGGCCCTTCCTCCCAGGGCCATCTGCTTCTCCTGGGAGCCAGAGGTTCTAAATGCAAAAACTCAATTCATTCCACACGTCACACATTTAATGAAGGGTGTGAGCTCCATGTTTTAAAGACAACAAGTTGCCTCCGCTCCCCAGTAGGTCTGTGTTGTCTTAGTATAAAATGAATAATCTCCCGTGTTTCAAAAACCCCTTTGTTTGAGAAGCTCGGGCCTAAAACATTCTTCATCTTCCCTGCTCTTGCGGAATGGAATTGAGGTGCCATATAAGCCTCATCGCTAGCAAGGCACACTGATGCCCCTTCCTCGTAATCCCACCTCCTCCATCCCACTAGGAATCCAAAAAAATGCCTTTTAGGGCAAAGTCTAAATCACTTTTGCATTTTCGGAGCCACTTCTTATCTTTATTATTATGGACAATTGAGGTGACTGTGCTAATGGCAACTCCTGAATAATCTGATGAGAGGTCTATGAATACAGTGTTAAATGTCACAGTTAAAATAGAAGATACAGTAGTTACGGCTGTATTGCCAGACCTAGCACGATTCCTGGCATAAGGTTTACGCTTAATAAGCGTTGGCTGGATGAAACAGTGAAGTACTTGAATGAAACAGACGCAACAAATTCAAGTGATGTATAGAATGGAATAGCCAGAGTTTTTGTTTGAGATCGATGCCTTCTCTAGTGGTTGCAGAAAGAGGTGATAGCTGGCTTTCATTTTATTATTAAAGCATGAATAAAGCATATCAATATTTATTTTCTCAGGGAACCCTTAGCAGTGTTGGTGGGAATGTAAGTTGGTGCCTCCATTATGGAAACAGTCTAGAGAGTCCTCAGAAAATTAAACATAGAACTAACATATGATCCAGCAATCCCATTCCTGGCTGTTTAGCCAAAGGAAATGAAATAAGGCTCTGGAAGAGATATCTGCACCCCATGTTCATTGCAGCACAATTCAGAATAGCCGAGAAATGGAAACAATCTAAATGTCCATTGATGGACGAATGGATAACCAAAATGTGATGTATATATATATGAACATATATATGAATATTATTCAGCCTTAAAAAAGAAGGAAATTGTGCCATTTGAGACAACATGGATGAAACTAGAGGACATAATGTTAAATGAGATAAGCCAGACACAGAAAGATAAATACTGCATGATCTCACTTATATATGGAATCTAAGAAAGTTAAACTTATAGAAGCAGAGAGTAGAATGGTGGCTGCCAGGGGATGGGTGTTAGGAGAAAGGAGGAGATGTTGGTCAAAGGGTACAAGGTTTTAGTTACGTAGGATGAATAAGTTCTGAGGATCTAATGTACAGCTCGGTGACCATAGTTAATAAGACTGTACTGTATACTTACAACTTGCTGAGTAGATCTCAGTTGTTTTCAACACAAAAAAACAAAGAAAAAACCCACAGTAGTAACTGTGAGGTGATGGAAATATTACTTAGCCTGACGTGGCAGTCATTTCACAATGTATATGTATATCAAAACATCAGGGCGTCCCTGGTGGTGCAGTGGTTGAGAGTCCACCTGCCGATGCAGGGGACACGGGTTCGTGCCTCGGTCCGGGGGGGGATCCCACGTGCCGCGGAGCGGCTGGGCCCGTGGGCCATGGCCGCTGGGCCTGTGCGTCCGGAGCCTGTGCTCCGCAACGGGAGAGGCTGCAATAGTGAGAGGCCCGCGTACCACAAAAAAAAACAAAAAACAAACAAAAAAACCCATCATATTGTATTCCTTAATATACACAATTTTTATTTGTCAGTTATAAAGCTGGAAAAAAAAGAAATGACTTACAGCATCATCAGAATGCTGATTTACTTCTATCATTCATAAATTATTTTAATATATTAAAAAATGATTTTCTCATCCTGATATCAGTGTCTCAGTGTCAGCAAATATTATATGTTGTGAATGAGTATAATCCCAATATTCATATTAACATTTCCTGTTGGCAGACATTCATTACATTTTTCTTTAAAAGAAGGATAAACAGTTTAAAACAGGAAATATCTGACACGATTAGGTTTTCTTAAAAGAACTTTTGTGCTTTTATGAACATCTGACAAACATCCCCAGGAGCGATTTTTCCATTAGGCACAGAGCTGAGGGCCCACAAAATTATTTCAGTTTCTTCTAAAAATCAGAAGGAAAAAAATTAATATAATCCAGCCTGGATTATACTTGCCTTCATACCAACGTAGTCATAAAATATAATTTTTAATATCTTTTGTTGTTGAGGAAAGAGTTGGTGAAGGGCCACGTGCCTACAGCCCATGAAAGTTGTCCAGTGGTCTGGGATATCACCTCCCTACACTCCAATACTCTACTCTTTTCAAGTAAAAAGTTGTTTTCCTCACTAGCTTCTAATTTCCGTTTTTCAGAGAGTTTCATTCGATTGTCTGAATGACTATCTGGGTCTTTCAGTGGAGGGTGATTGCCATCTGAGGACATTTACATCCATGTGATTGACAGCTGAGGACATTTACATCCATGGACTGACTCGGAGTGGGGGAGGGGAGAGGCAATATATGGAGTGGGAATATACCAGCTTGCAGGTCAAAGGTGAGGGGTCAAAGATGACTCCATGATTCTCAGCTCAGGGATGGGGGTAGATGAAGGTGCAGTTATCTAAGAGATCTCAAATACCATGAGAGAGGAGATGGTTGTTAGATGTCAGGGAGAATGCACTGGAAAATGGCTAAGGCTGACCCTGGCAGAGATGGAGGAAAAGGAAGCAGCACTACAGACCATGACGCAGCAGCCAGAGGTGGGAGGACAAGCCAGAGAGCTGGATCCAGAGTTCTAGAGAGGACTGAGTTCTAAGAGTTATAGAGAGGTCAGTCAATTCAAAGAACTCATAGAGGTCAAGGAGGTTGAGGCTTGGATGGGCACCCCCAGCTTTGACCATCCGGAGGTCACCAGAGGTCTTTGCTTTGTAGTTTCTGAAGGGCTGTGTAGGGAGTAGTCAGATTGCAGTGGATAGATGATACCGAGAAAGAGAGGGAAAGAGAGTTCCTCCGTCTAGGGCCAGGGCAGTTTGGAAAAGAAGCCAGTGCCAGGGAGGAAGAGAGCATGCTGGTGTTTTAACTTCTGTCTCTCAAAAGTACATTTTAACAGAGAGAATGAAGTATCAATATAATCATCTAGATCAGGGGTCAGCAAGCTATGGCTCAGAGACCAACTCCAGCCTGCTGCCACCTATGTTTGTAAATAAAGTTTTATTGGAACACAGCCATGCCCATTTTTTTATGTATTGTCTGTGGCTGCTTTTGTGGTACAAGGGCAGAGTGGAGTAGTTGCGACAGGCCATCTGGCCAGCAAAACTGAAAACGTTTACCATCAGGCCCTTTACAGAAAGTTTGTCAACCCCTGTTCTAGGTCAACTTCCTTGATGTAAAGATGAAAAAACAGACACTCCATTATATTTCTACACCCATCTGCTGTCTTGTTCTGACAAAGCAGAAATGCCTCCTGGAATGATTGATTACCTAGTACAGCCCTCATCATCCACTGAATTTCCTCTCTCACTGAGGCAGATTTTCCTCCCCATTCTAGCGACAAATGGAAACTAGAGCCAAAGCCATGTCTGGCCTCAGAGGTACGGGCCTCATTTCAGGAATGTTTCTTGGGTACATTAATGAGCAGAAGTGACTTAGCTTCAGAGCTGTTTCTGAAAACGTGGAGATTAAAGTGAAAAGGAAATACTTTTGTTTCTGCCTCCATCATTTAGTGTGAATCAGAGTTAACAGCTCACAGCCAGGTTGCCAGTTCACAAGAAAGGATGAGGTTGCCCGAAAATCAAAATCACACCCGTTTCCTGTTTCTGAAGACGATTTCAACAATGTCACTGAGGGTTTCAAAGACAACAGTGGCTGTTTGCCAGAGCCAGACCAGCTCCAAGGGCCTTTGTTTGCATGATTGTTTGATGGGTCAACGCACCCACACCATTGTGTTCCTCTGTCTGCTCCCCACGCCCACTATTCTTTTGTTATGCATTAAGTTTCCTGCTGAAAATTAAATTTCCCAATTTCCTCTTTGTTGATCCAAGCAACCGATTATAGAGAAATTAGAAACGATTTGAGACACTCAGGGATTTTTTGAGCTTGCAACTGGCTATACACAAAGATGGTGGAACAATAATTTTGAAAAAGGAAAGATATTTATACTGATTTTTCAATCAATATTTACATATCTTGGCATCACAATTCCTCCCATTCACCCCATTTGAACACGGAAAGGTGCCTCTTCCTGGAGCTGTAATCTACTTCTCCCATCATCTTCCTCCCTGCTCATCCCCACACATCCCCCACACTATTTTAAAATTATGGTCCTGGACCCATGTAGGCCGTGTCACGGAGGCTCCAAGGCCAAAGCCACGCTCCCAGGCTACCTAGCATGTCATTGCCATCTACACTCACAGCTTCAGCTTTGGCATGGTTGAAAATTCTTCCAAGTAATGTCTGAGAGGGACATTTTTTTTTTTCTGGGGTGAGGCTACTATACCAACCCAGAGGGACACGGTAGATTTTTTTTTTTTTTTTTTAACTTTTTTTTTTTTTTTTTTCTGTACGCGGGCCTCTCACTGTTGTGGCCTCTCCTGTTGCGGAGCACAGGCTCCGGACGCGTAGGCTCAGCAGCCATGGCTCACGGGCCCAGCCGCTCCGCGGCATGTGGGATCTTCCCGGACCAGGGCACGAACCCGCGTCCCCTGCATCGGTAGGCAGAGTCTCAACCACTGCGCCACCAGGGAAGCCCGACACGGTAGATTTTTGATGACATCTTTCAGTACAGAATGTGCGCATGGAAGGATTGGAAGACTCGCTGACCAGAGGAGCCCCCAAGATTACTTTATGTGAACTCAAACTGCTAAAGAAATGATGAAATTTTCCCAGTGTCCTGAGCTTTGAGTTCAGATCCATGGGACCATGATAGACTTGAATGGTTGGACCTGTGACCACCACAAATGAAAATCAGACTCGAAGAAGGTTAAGAGCTTCTAGAGTCTCTTTGGGAAGTAGGGGCTTTAGGCCTGGATCCAGTGCCTTGAAGGTTTCCCTTGGGCACCATTTTGGATATGGTGACCACATTGTCTGAATTAAATGCAGGAGGCATGAACAAATATCCATAGACATGGACAAATATCTGTAGAGTATCTGAAGCACTACTGTCTCCAAACCAAGGTGACTTTTTCCAGGCTACATGGCACTTCTGTAATTTGTCACTCTCAAGTCTCCTATGAGAGGAGTGTTTTCTTGGGCCTGGTCATCCCAGTCTAGGTTGACGATCAAGATCCATGAACCTCAGAAACAAGATCCAGGGTCTGTGATGTCACACAGGTGGCCTCAAGGGGAGGACAGAGCGCTCTAGCCATCTCGCTCTAGGGTAAAGGCATGCAACCCCCGTATTGCAGTGAAGTGGCCTCCTATCTGAAAGTCATTGAGCTTGAGCTGAAATAGAATGACTGCCAGAGTCATGGTGCTCTGCCTCCTCGTTCCTTGCTAAATATCCATCAACCGGAATATAAGTAATCATTTATCGGCCCCCAGTGACATTTTAGTTAAGAAAATTTTTCTGTATTTACCTAAGGCCATCCCAGAAATGGTTTTCTAAAAGTGCTTTATTCATAGACATTTGCTGTCCTCTTTATGATTTAAAATAATTGATCATTAGTCAGTTAGACTTAATCAGTGTTTAGTATTGAACTGTCTCTGAATCGGCAGTGTTCTGTGTTCAAATTTCAGGTGAGTCAGGATTCATCAACACACTTGAACTTTGAACCTATATGAGTTCATGAATGCAAAAGGAGCTGTGACGCAGAGATAATCTTTGGACATTAGCATTCACCATAGCAATTACTGGGATAATCTTTCTTTATTAATTTAATTTTTATTTTATATTAGAGTATAGTTGATTTACAATGTTGTGTTAGTTTCAGGTATACAGCAAAGTGATTCAGTTATACATATGTACATATATCCATTCTTTTTCGGATTATTTTCCCATATAGGTTATTACAGAATATTGAGTAGAGTTCTCTGTGCTATACAGTAGGTCCTTGTTGATTATCTGTTTTATATATACTAGTGTGTATATGTTAATCCCCAATTCCTAATTTATCCCTCCCCCCCACCTTTCCCGTTTGGTATGTGATAATCTTAAAACATCATAGAGAGGACCTTCAAGATGGCAGAGAAGTAAGACGTGGAGATCACCTTCCTCCCCGCAAATACATAAAAAATACATCTACATGTGGAACAACTCCTACAGAACACCTACTGAACGCTAGCAGAAGACCTCAGACTTCCCAAAAGGCAAGAAACTCCCCACATAACTGGGTAGGGCAAAAGAAAAAAGAAAAAACAGAGACAAGGGCTTCCCTGGTGGTGCAGTGGTTGAGAGTCTGCCTGCCGATGCAGGGGACACGGGTTCGTTCCCTGGTCCGGGGGTATCCCACATGCCACAGAGCAGCTGGGCCCGTGAGCCATGGCCGCTGAGCCTGCGCGTCCGGAGCCTGTGCTCCGCAACGGGAGAGGCCACAGCGGTGAGAGGCCCGCGTACCGCAAAAAAAAAACAAACAAAACAGAGACAAAAGAATAGGGACGGGACCTGCACCTCTGGGAGGGAGCTGTGAAGGAGGAAAGGTTTCCACACAGTAGGAAGCCCCTTCACTGGCGGAGACGGGGCGGGGGAGGGGGTGGCGGGGGTGGGGGGAAGCTTCGGAGCCGCGGAGGAGAGCACAGCAACAGGGGTGCAGAGGGCACAGTGGAGAGATTTCCGCACAGAGGATCAGTGCCGACCAGCACTCACCAGCCCAAGAGGCTTGTCTGCTCACCCGCTAGGGCGGGTGGTGGCTGGGAGCTGAGGCTCAGGCTTCAGAGTTCAGATCCCAGGGAGAGGACTGGGGGTTGGCTGCGTGAACACAGCCTGAAGGGGGCTAGTGCACCACAGCTAACCGGGAGGGAGTCCAGGAAAAAATCTGGAACTGCCTAAGAGTCAAGAGACCATTGTTTTGGGGTGCACTAAGAGAGGAGATTCAGAACACCGCCTAAATGAGCTTCAGAGATGAGCTCGGACACCAGAGATGGGCATAAAATGCTAAGGCTGCTGCTGCAGCCACCAAGAATCCTGTGTGCAAGCACAGGTCAATATCCACACCTCCCCTCCCGGGAGCCTGTGCAGCCCACCAATGCCAAGGTCCCGTGATCCAGGGACAACTTCCCCAGGAGGGAAAGGAGGAAGCCGCAGGCTTGCCCCGCATTCCATACCCCTCCCTCTCCCTAGCCTGAGTGAGCCAGAGCCCCCTAATCAGTTGCTACTTTAACCCCCTCCTGTCTGGGTGAAGAACAGACACCAGAGGGTGACCTACACGTAGAGGAGTGGCCAAATCCAAAGCTGAGCCCCAGGAGCTGTGTGAACAAAGAAGACAAAGGGAAATTCCTCCATGCAGCCTCAGGAGCCTCGGATTAAATCTCCACAATCATCTCGATGTACCCTGCATCTGTGGCATACCTGAATAGACAACGAATTATCCCAAAATTGAGGCAGTGGACTTTGCAGGCAACTGCAGACTTGGGGTTTGCTGTATGCGACTGACTAGTTTCTGTTTTTTATGTTTATCTCAGTATAGTTTTTAGCGCTTGTTATCATTGGTGGATTTTTTTTTATTGGTTTGGTTGCTCTCTTTTTATTTTTTATTAAAAATTTTTTAAATATATTTTTAAATTTTTTATTTTAATAACTTTATTTCATTTTATTTTTCTTTCTCTCTTTTTTTTTCTCCCTTTTCTTCTGAGCCGTGTGGCTGACAGGGTCTTGGTGCTCCGGCCTGGTGTCGGGCCTGAGACTCTGAGGTGGGAGAGCCAAGTTCAGGATATTGGACCACCAGAGACCTCCAAGCCCCATGTAATATCAATCAGCGAGAGCTCTCCCAGAGATCTCCATCTCAATGCTAAGACCCAGCTCCACTCAACGACCAGCAAGCTCCAGTGCTGGACACTCCATGCCAAACAACTAGTAAGAGAGGAGCACAACCCCACCCATTAGCAGAGAGGCTGTCTAAAGTCATACTAAGTTCACTGACACCCAAAACACACCACCGGACGCGGTCCTGCCCACCAGAAAGACCAGATCCAGCCTCATCCACCAGAACACAGGCACCAGTCCCCTCCACCAGGAAGCATACACAACCCACTGAACCAACCTTAGCCACTGGGGGCCGACACCAAAAACAACAGGAAGTACAAACCTGCAGCCTACAAAAAGGAGACCCCAAACACAGTAAGTTAAGCAAAATGAGAAGACAGAGAAATACACAGCAGATGAAGGAGCAAGATAAAAACCCACCAGACCAAACAAATGAAGAGGAAATAGGCAGTCTACCTGAAAAAGAATTCAGAGTAATGATAGTAAAGATGATCCAAAATCTTGGAAATAGAGTGGAGAAAATACAAGGAATGTTTAACAAGGACCTAGAAGAACTAAAGAGCAAACAAACAATGATGAAGAGCACAATAAATGAAATTAAAAGTTCTCTAGAAGGACTCAATAGCAGAATAACTGAGGCAGAAGAATGGATAAGTGACCTGGAAGATAAAATAGTGGAAATAACTACTGCAGAGCAGAATAAAGAAAAAAGAATGAGAAGAATTGAGGACAATCTTAGAGACCTCTGGGACAACATTAAATGCACCAACATTCGAATTATAGGGGTCTCAGAAGAAGAAGAGAAAAAGAAAGGGACTGAGAAAATATTTGAAGAGATTATAGTTGAAAAATTCCCTAATGTGGGAAAGGAAGTAGTCAATCAAGTCCAGGAAGTGCAGAGAGTCCCATACAGGATAAATCCAAGGAGAAACATGCCAAGATACATTAATCAAACTATCAAAAATTAAATACAAAGAAAAAATATTAAAAGCAGCAAGGGAAAAGCAACAAATAACATACAAGGGAATCTCCATAAGGTTAACAGCTGATCTTTCAGCAGAAACTCTGCAAGCCAGAAGGGAGTGGCAGGACATATTTAAAGTGATGAAAGGGGAAAACCTACAACCAAGATTACTCTACCCAGCAAGGATCTCATTCAGATTTGACAGAGAAGTTAAAACCTTTACAGACAAGCAAAAGCTAAGAGAATTCAGCACCACCAAACCAGCTTTACAACAAATGCTAAAAGAACTTCTCTAAGCAGGAAACACAGAGAAGGAAAAGACCTACATTAGACCAGATGGACTTAATTCATATTTATAGGACATTCCATCCAAAAACACCAGAATACACTTTCTTCTCAAGTGCTCACTGAACATTCTCCAGGATAGATCATATCTTGGGTCATAAATCAAGCCTTGGAAAATTTAAGAAAATTGAAATCATATCAAGTATCTTTTCCAACCACAATGCTATGAGACTAGATATCAAAAAAAAACTGTAAAAAATACAAACACATGGAGGCTAAACAACACTGCTAAACAACCAAGAGATCACTGAAGAAATCAAAGAGGAAATCAAAAAATACCTAGAAACAAATGATAATGAAAACACAACGACCCAAAACCTATGGAATGCAGCAAAAGCAGTTCTAAGAGGGAAGTTTATAGCAATACAGTCCTACCTCAAGAAACAAGAAAAATCTCAAACAACCTAACCTTACACCTAAAGCAATTAGAGAAAGAAGAACAAAAAAAGCCCAAAGTTAGCAGAAGGAAAGAAATCACAAAGATCAGAGCAGAAATAAATGAAAAGAAATGAAGGAAACAATCATAAAGATCGATAAAACTAAAAGCTGGTTCTTTGAGAAGATAAACAAAATTGATAAACCATTAGCCAGACTCATCAAGAAAAAAAGGGAGAAGACTCAAATCAACAGAATTAGAAATAAAAAAGAAGTAACAACTGACACTGCAGAAATACACAGGATCGTGAGAGATTACTACAAGCAACTTTATGCCAATAAAATGGACAACCTGGAAGAAATGGACAAATTCGTAGAAAAATGCAACCTTCTGAGACTGAACCAGGAAGAAATAGAAAATATAAACAGACCAATCACAAGCACTGAAATTGAAACTGTGATTAAAAATCTTCCAACACACCAAAGCCCAGGACCAGATGGCTTCACAGGCGAATTCTGTCAAACATTTAGAGAAGAGCTAACACCTCTCCTTCTCAAACTCTTCCAAAATATAGCAGAGGGAGGAACCCTCCCAAACTCATTCTACAAGGCCACCATCACCCTGATACCAAAACCAGACAAAGATGTCACAAAAAAAACTGTCAGGCCAATATCACTGATGAACATAGATGCAAAAATCCTCAACAAAATACTAGCAAACAGAATCCAACAGCACATTAAAAGGATCATACACCATGATCAAGTGGGGTTTATCCCAGGAATGCAAGGATTCTTCAATATACGCAAATCTATCAATGTGATGCATCATATTAACAAATTGAAGGATGAAAACCATATGATCCTCTCAATAGATGAAGAAAAAGCTTTTGAACAAAATTCAACACCTTTTATTTATGGTAAAAACTCTCCAGAAAGTAGGCATAGAGGAAACTTACCTCCACATAATAAAGACCATATATGAGAAACCCACAGCTAACAACATTCTCAATGGTGAAAAACTGAAACCATTTCCACTACAAGCAGGAAGAAGACAAGGTTGCCCACTTCTAACGCTATTATTTAACATAGTTTTGGAAGTTTTAGCCACAGCAATCAGTGAAGAAAAAGAAATAAAAGGAATACAAATCGGAAAAGAAGTAAAACTCTCATTGTTTGCAGATGACATGATACTATACATAGAGAATCCTAAAGATGCTACCAGAAAACTACTAGAGCTAATCAATGAATTTGGTAAAGTAGCAGGATACAAAATTAATGCACAGAAATCTCTTGCATTCCTGTACACTAATGATGAAAAATCTGAAAGTGAAATTAAGGAAACACTCCCATTTACTATTGCAACAAAAAGAAAATGCCTAGGAATAAACCTACCTAAGGAGACAAAAGACCTGTATGCAGAAAACTATAAGACACTGATGAAAGAAATTAAAGATGATACAAATAGATGGAGAGGTATACCATGTTCTTGGATTGGAACAATCAACATTGTGAAAATGACTCTACTACCCAAAGCAATCTACAGATTCAGTGCAATCCCTATCAAACTACCAATGGCATTTTTCACAGAACTAGAACAAAAAATTTCACAATTTGTATGGAAACACAAAAGACCCCGAATAGCCAAAGCAATCTTGAGAAAGAAAAACGGAGCTGGAGGAATCAGGCTCCCTGACTTCAGACTCTACTACAAAGCTACAGTAATCAAGACAGTATGGTACTGGCACAAAAACCGAAAGATAGATCAATGGAACAGGATAGAAAGCCCAGAGATAAGCCCACGAACATATGGTCACCTTATCTTTGATAAAGGAGGCAAGAATATATAATGGAGAAAAGATAGCCTCTTCAATAAGTGGTGCTGGGAAAACTGGACAGCTACATGTAAACGAATGAAATTAGAACACTCCCTAACACCATTCACAAAAATAAGCTCAAAATGGATTAAATACCTAAATGTAAGGCCAGACACTATCAAACACTTAGAGGAGAACATAGGCAGAACACTCTATGACATAAATCACAGCAAGATCCTTTTTGACCCACCTCCTAGAGTAATGGAAATAAAAACAAAATTAAACCAGCGGGACCTAATGAAACTTAAAAGCTTTTGCACAGCAAAAGAAACCATAAACAAGACGAAAAGGCAGCCCTCAGAATGGGAGAAAACATTTGTGGGCGAAGCAGCTGACAGATGATTTAGTCCCCAGAATGTACAGGCAGCTCATGCAGCTCAATGTTGAAGGAACGGACGACCCAATCCAGGGATGGGCGGAAGACCTGGATGGACATTTCTCCATAGAGGATACACAGATTGCCAACGAACGCCTGAAGGGATGTTCAGCATCGCTGGTCGTTGGAGAGGTGCAGATCAAGGCTGCAGTGGGGTGTCACCTCACAGTGGTCAGACTGGCCATCATCAAAAGGTCTGCAGGTGGTGAATCCTGGAGAGGGTGTTGGTGGTGGGGGGGGGGGCTCTTGCACTGTTGGTGGGAGTGTGGATTGGTGCAGCCACTGTGGGGAACAGTGTGGAGGTTCCTTAGAAAACTAGAAATGGAACTGCCATGCGACCCAGCAGTCCCACTGCCGGGCATGTTCCCTGAGAAAACCAGAGTTCAGAAAGAGTCATGTACCCCAATGTTCATTGCAGCAGTATTTACAATAGCCAGGACATGGAAGCAACCTAAGTATCCATCGACAGATGGAGGGATAAAGAAGATGTGGCACATGTATACAATGGAGTATTACTCAGCCATAAAATGAAATGAAGTTGAGTTATTTGTGGTGAGGTGGATGGACCTGGAGTCTGTCATGCATAGTGAAGTAAGTCAGAAAGAGAAAAACAAATACCGTGTGTTAACACATATATATGGAATCTAAAACAAAGAAAAACGGTTCTGAAGAACTTAGGGGTAGGGCGGGAATAAAGCCGCAGACGTAGAGAATGGACTTGAGGACACGGGGAGGGGGAAGGGTAAGCTGGGACAAAGTGAGAGAGTGGCCTGGACATATATACACTATCAAACGTAAAATAGATAGCTAGTGGGGAGCAGCCGCATAGCACAGGGAAATCAGCTCGGTGCTTTGTGACCACCTAGAGGGGTGGGATAGGGAGGGTGGGAGGGAGACACAAGAGGGAGGGGATACGCACATATACATATACATATAGCTGATTCACTTTGTTATACAGCAGAAACTAACACACCATTGTGAAGCAATTATACTCTAATATAGATGTTAAAAAAAAATCATAAAAACCAAGAGTTTCTAGCTTAGTCCCATAAAATCAGAATTACAGTGTACTTCAAATCAGTATTGCTCTAAATCAGCATAATCCATTCATCACACTAATTATGAGTAATAATTACATAAATAATCAGAATTACAGTGTACTTCAAGTCAGTATTGCTCTAAATCAGTATAATCCATTCATCACACTACCTATGCATAATAATTACTTATTTGGAAGAGTTTCTTGAATAGGCCACAGCCTTGCATCAATGTTTTCTATTCAGTACAATCATGGCATTTGGGATCTTTTTTTTTTTTTAATTCTAAAAATAATATGGACTTAGGATAAAGAAATGACAGTTCACCCGTTTTTAGTCCCATTCCTCAGAGGGATATTAACACTGCCTTATATAAGCATATAGATTATTTTTTTACTGAATTTATATGTAAATGACATCAGTTGATTGACATCAGTTAGTTTCCTCCTCAACAACCTTGTGAATGGAAGCATACCATCTGATATTTCTTTGTTTTCAAATAAATAGCATCACACTGCACATCTGCACTTGCCTTTTATTTAAGCTAATGCTGAACCTTGGGTGTTCTCATGTACGATTACATGCATATTTGCTTTATTTCATGGTTGCACACTATTCCATTGTATGGAGATAGCATTTTTTCATCATTTCCCTCCTGGTGGCTCTTTATGTTGTTTTTTCCTTTGCTGGTATAAACATGTGTTTTTTTTTATATTATTGTTTAGTTGTGCAAATCCTTGAGATTAAAAAAAACGGGATCAACTGGCGTGTATTTTTAAATCCAGTGATCTGTTGCATGTTTCACACTGGCATGAAAGCCAGTGCTAATATTTAGGAAGGGAAGGTACCTGTATCAGGGGAGGTGTCCCTGGAATAGTTTAGAATAGAGCCTTTGCTCTTCTACAGTGTGTGAGCTGATTCACAGACATTTTGCGTTTATAGCACTCGCTGGCAAACGACATGTTATAATTCTACTGGATTTTATTATCCCTATCTTTGATTATGGGAAGCTCTTCACAGACACACTGAACTTTCATTGTGAAGATGGGGCTTGGTGATTTCAGGAACGTAGAGGAGACAAGATAAATGCTAGCGATTGCTATTTCGAAAAGTATCGTGAATTTGCTTATTTGGCATGTAGATATGGAATAATAAGTCTTGTTACTAGTATTACAAATACTCAGGCAAGCCTTTGCCCTAAATTATTATTTTTTTGTTTTTGTTTTTGTTTCTTGCGGTACGCGGGCCTCTCACTGTTGTAGCCTCTCCCGTTGCGGAGCACAGGCTCCGGACGCGCAGGCTCAGTGGCCATGGCTCACGGGCCCAGCCACTCCGCGGCATGTGGGATCTTCCCGGACCGGGGCACGAACCCGTGTCCCCTGCATCGGCAGGCGGACTCTCGACCACTGCGCCACCGGGGAAGCCCTGCCCTAAATTATTGATTATTCCTCAGGACTCAGGCCATTCTAAATGTCCATTGGATGGTCTTTCTGCAATGACACAGAATGTAAGAACTGTTGTTTATAAAATATCGAATTCAACTCTGGATAACTCAAGCAAAAAAGGCATTGATGAAGGACATGGGTAGTTCATTATAATCACCAGAAAATGAGAGGTCAGGTACAGAAAATAAACAGCAACCAACAGTGGGCCTGATGGCCAAGGCCAAGGTCATCCTGTGCTCCGGTTAGGGCCTCACTGCTGACTCCACTACACCTGGACCTCCCCGCACCTTTAGGCTCCCGACTTCACCGCTGCCACCAAGAATCATCTCATGCGTGCCTCCCTCAAGACTCAAAATCCTAGGTGGGACTTTCTGATTGGCTGAGCCTAGGTCACGTGCTCAAGTGCCAGTCACAAGAGGACTCTGGGAGAGGGAATTATATGACACCCTTTGCCTTTCTGCTTGGGAAATCTACCAAGACCCACACAATGGGGAACGGTCCCTCAGTAGAGAGAGAGTTCAAAGTCCCATAGCCAAATAAACAAGTAATGAGAATTGATCACCACTGTGAGTTTTCCAGTTCTGTTTCTGGAATGACATTATAAGGATTTATGATTCTCTTTATTGGTGCCTCCTTAAAAGCAGCAGGTTTGCTCCTTATAACCTTGTCTAACCTCCATCCCTTGGCGTATGTTTTTATTATTCTTAATGATTCCCAGCAATAGCAATGATGCTTCATCGTCACCTAGTGCTTGTGGTTTTCTGAATGTAGGTTCCATGTAGGGTGCCATTTAATTAACTAGCCTCTATGTAGTAGGAATAATTCCTCCCCATGTTTACTTTTTTTGGCATACCTGTTTTTCTTTAAAACCCTCTCCCTATCCAAACACTAACCTGCCATTCCTACTTGCGTCCTCAGCAACATTCAAGAGCTCCATTTTAGTCACTGCAATGAAGACTAGGCTTTTGTCCCTATATTTCAGGACCCTCATTGATCCCACTTTTTCCTGCCCATCAAACCACTGCTCACCAGCTCAAATCATTCATCCAGCCAGAGGGGTCCCTCCTGCCCAATCCAGGGTCCTTATGCATACATTACCCATTGCCCTAAATGGAAATAAGACCCTGCCTTTTGAGTGGAATAAAATACCCATGTTTGTATTATTTTTAATTTTTAGTATTCCAGAAATGTGCAAGTAGCAAATTATTTCCTATATTTTATATTTTGCACATTTCTTCCAGGAACTTTTGTGAAAACTGAAATGGAATAAAAATATTTCAGTGAATTCTGTAAAAACTTACATGCAACCAGCTGTGTGTATTTTGGGAAAGTAGAGAAGCTCTCTGGGTCTCATCTGAAAGGCTAAATGTTGGGCCAGATGATTTCTGATTTTTAATCCAACTGTACTCTTCCATGAATTTTCAAAAGTCCATGAACAGAAGTGGGGGCTGACAGAGGAGGGGGCTTGAAGCAATATTATAGAGTAACACGCCTCCTTTTACTCAGTTTATCTGAAAATGAGAAACATAATTGATATTCGTGGAGTAGCTTGTGGGTAGATGAGTTCGTTGACGCCCCATGAGTTCATTGTAAGCTACTTTAAGACCTTCATATGCATCTCCTGGAGATCTTCCTGCAATAAAAACCATAAGCATGAAAGTCTCAATTCTTGTTCTGGGCGCCCCATGCTTTATTAAAACATTAGTAATTATTATTTTCAGGTGTGAAAATGGCATTGTGTTTAGGCTTTTTAAAAAGTTTTTATCTTTTAGAATAGGATTTCTGAAGCTGAGCACGACTGACATTTGGGGATTATTCTTTGTTGGGGGAGGGGGGAGGCTGTCCTGTGAATCGTAGGATGTTTAGTGGCATCCCTGGCCTCCGCCCACTAGATGCCAGTGGGACCCCTTTCCCAGTTGTGACAACCAAACATGTCTCCAGACATTGCCAAATGTCCCCAGGGTAGGGGGAAAGGCAACTTCACCCCCAACTGGGAGCCACTATTTTAGAGATACATACCGAAATATTTTTGGATATAATACTAGAATGTCTGGTAGGGGGTGGTGGAGGATGTGGCCGTGGATGCGGTAGGATTGGCCAAGGGCTGATGGTTGTTTGGGCTGAGTGATGAGTTCTGGGGCTTCACTGTATTATTTTGACGACTACTCTTTTGTATGTTAGAAATTCTCTAAAAGAAAAGCACACAAAAACATTGTTTTGAGACATCAGTGGCATCAATTTAAAATCCATTAGCCTGCAGAGTGTCTTGCTTTGGAGAGAATATTAAGAGCTGAAGATAGAGGAGGTAGAATATCACTCATACTCTTGACTAACTGGTGTTGACCATTCTGGAGACATAACTGGGTTTTCAGTGGTTACTCTGAGCTCCTTAACCAACCTTGCCAGCGTCGGGCCACCATGACTGTGTGTTCCCTGGTCATCCTGCCAAATTGAAGCCTGGAGCTCCATGACTCATGGAAGACTTCTATCCCCCCGGTGGCCAGCACACTCCTCATGTAGGCCGTCTGCATCAGTGCAGCTGTGTCTCAGCCCTGCCGCCTTAAGGGCTGTTGCTTAGAGACAGGTTTCCCTTATTAATAAGTCTCACGGGCATGGCCATACCAAGTGAGAAAGAGGCAGGGGAAGGTTTAGCCTGGCTGGAAATAGAGGAGTATCAGCAGGGATCCAATTAATAATGCATAATTACCATTAGGCCTGAGATTTTTTTTTCAGCCTGGGAAACGTAACTGGAACTTTGCTTGAGACCAGGCAGAGCAGCTTCCAGAACCCTTATTTTGAGGCTGAGAATTGGGGTGATCCAGAACAGAGCATCCTTTGGGGATGACGATGTAGGGCAGGTGGTAGAGATGAGTTTGGGCAGACGAGCAGTAGAATATCAAAGTGATTCTTTTTCATATTTAAGGGAAATAATCAGTGATGTCTAGAGAAACTGGCAATTCATAATTCTCACCTGCAGAGAAAAAAATGCAGCTATAACTGATTTAGTAGGGTCCAGGGCTACTTCCAATCTTGAAGACAGTAGAAGGTGGAGCTAAGAGATGTAATTCCACCCTTTGGGAGGCATGCTAACCTTAGTAAGGCAGGTTACTGAACCCCACTACACCTCCGTTTCCTCATCTGTAAATCCAGGACAATAATTGTGCTCATCTCAGAATTGTTGTGAGGATTACATGAGTTAGTACACTAAAGGGTTTAGGATGGTGCCTGGCACAGAGCTGAAATAGGCGATGTTGACTTTCAGCTACCACTAGCCTTTTCTGGCCAGACAGAGCACATGTCATCTAGGCCAGACAATTTGAGAGTCTGGGAGAAAAGACCCCGTCCATAAAATGCAGTGATCATTAAGGGTCATTCCTTTGGATTAACAAATTTCTTGCTTTTCCCATTTTGGGGAGGGTTAGCATGTAGTGCGGGTGGATGTTTACTAAATTCTGTTTCCGTGACAGCAGAGCAGTTCTCAGGGGATGGGAATCTGGATGAGGTGAAGTAAGTAAGGGGGAATCTGGGTTATGGGGCTCCTGGAGGGACTGAGATTTATAAGACGGAGGCCAGGGATGCTGGGAGATGGGTGAGGGGTCCCCAGTATGCTGTCTAAAAATGATTTCTGAGCTAAGAACCTCCTGACTTAAAGTAACTGTGCTAAATTGAATGTACCCCATATCAAAAGGATCAAGCTATCCATTCGGGTGCTATTTGTGCTCTTCATGTATTAAAGACTCACAAAAACTTTGTCCCTTTGAGATACTTGTGTGTGTGTGTGTTTAAACACCATTTCCCAGATGGCATGCAGACCCTTTCCGGTGTCATTTCAAATCTGGGAGTGAATCTTAGTAGCTATCTCTGTTGCCAGAATTTTATTATTAAATGAGGTTACAAGAAATTCGAATACTCCATATTTGCGTGCTCTTTATTCTGCCTTTGATGTTTTTCTTTTCAGCCAGCAAATTTTTCTGGCTTTTGTCTAAATACTGCTCCAAGTCAGAACGAGGACTCCTCACCTCCTTCCAAGGGTGACCCAAGCGTTGTCTGATTTTGTTTGCTTGCTCTCTGCACTCCATTCCCAGGGTCTTCCTCAGACCTCTCCCATCAGAAAAATCCCCAGAGTATGAATTCAAATTGCTCTTCCCTGGCTGAACCCCACATCTTCCGAATTTGAATTTCTGAGTGGGGTTCAGGAAACTGTATTTCTACCAAACCTCCCAAGGGATTCCGAGAGTACTGATGTTTGGGAACTGTGGCCTTATACCTTCAACCCAGAGTCTGCTCACCTCCCCCCAGCACATTCCTCGGCATTCTTATCTTCTGTCTTATCCACGCAGGGAGCTCCCTTCCCAGACATGTATCATCAAGTTTGCTTTCCTAGGAAGGTAGGCTCTTGATATGAGCTTTGTGGTGAGAAGGAGAGAAAACAGCTTTTATCTAAAGTTCAGAGTTTCTATCTTGAGCCTCAGACAGAAAATGTAAACAGGATGAGTCATCCAAGGAAAAGTTGAAAAGGTCTGCTAGCCTGAGCTGATAGAGAGACAGCCTTGTGAGTCTGACTATGTGAAACCATGCTCTTGGGTCAATAAAGACTGACAGAATGAAACCGATGATTTACTGATAGGGATGTGGTGAGACTGGCACTTTGATTATCTACCTGTGGACACTGTCTGACCCTGAGATTCCACTCATTACGGTAAAATAGCCTGTGTATCCTTCAAGCTGAATGGGGCTTGGCCCTGACTCAGACCTCATTGCTCTTGTGTCATGCATAATTCCAAGAAGATGGATTATCAGATTGCTTAAGCCTCTGGAAATGGCAAGCTCTTGATTAAAAGCAACTTGGAAGAACAAGGGGAGTAAGCAGACGCGGGTACTTTGGCAAGAGGCAAAATTGACAGACTTTAGAATTCTGGAAAATTTGGTTATGTGGGGCTCATCATTCCATGATTATCATATATGTTAGGTGGGAATACAATGATACTTGTAAAAATTGAGTACTCCCAACTTGAAGACTTTACCTTAAGAATCTTCCAGTACTTGAAAAAAAGGTGGGCCATTGGTGATCGCACATAACGTTGCCTACTCAGTGATGGAGAAATAGGAATAAGGAGGCCTTATACAGGTCATGGAATTGAGTCAGTAATGATCCAGGGGCTGGGACTAGGTCCCAAACAGGTCTCCCCAAATTTATACATTTTGTTTCATTAAAAAAAAAAAAAATGACAGCCTAAAAAGTGCTATTGATCCTCTCTTCCATTTGATTGTCCTAAATTTCTTTTAGCCTTGGCTGATTACCAAAGCATCACATTAGCAAAATGCTCCCTGTGAGTGTACGGATGTTTAAGCTGGAAATACAATACTCAAGTGATTAGAATCAGTGTTCTCCATACAAGAATAAGTGATAGCTCAGGTGTTTCTCTGCATCCAGGGAATCAAGTTCTGGCGTCCTTCTGTAAATATTAGCTAATTTCAGACATTTCCAATAGTACCATTACAAAATACGGGAGGTAACAGTCCAATTCTAAAATAAAATTGAATAGTATTAAGCCTAATTGTGTAACCCTTATATATCAGGTTATGTTAAAAGAAAAAACTTAGTGTTTGTGGTTATCTGAGGAAATGAACTAAATAAGTAAGGCAATAACATTGTGTTAGATCCAGGAGTGCCTCCCTTTGATTTTTGTCACAGAAAATATACAAGGCGGGAAATGTACAAGGAGGGGAAATATACAAAGAAGGAAACATGTAGACTCACCTTGGGCAACATTCTAACCTGCCCAGGTCCCAATCGCTCCATTGATAAACTGGGAATATTATTGCTTATGGAACACAGCTCTCCCAAAATTAATGATGTTGACGAATGACCCTCAAACTCCAAACGTGGTTTCTGAGATGATCGATAACAGTTGAATGGAGGACTGGGGTCTTAGATCAGGAAGAAACTTCGGTTATGCAGTGCTGTTCTCATCCGTTAGGTGAAGGACGGGGATCAGAGAGGTGAAGTGTCTTCACCGCCTCTTTTCATGTACTTTCTGTGGTGCATAATAATGGTCAGGTTGTGTTCCTCTCAGTTCTGGGAGTTCCTGCAAAGCAAGAGGTGTATCTTAATCATCTTGATGACCCTCAGTCCTAGCAGAGTGCCAAGAACACAGCAGATGTTTGCTGTTTATGAAATAAGTTGCTAAAGCAAGTCATAAAAGGAGTGTCCCTGGTAACCAGACTCCCAGGCAGCCCTTCTTTCATTAAATCTCAGCTTTGTAAACGTTCTTGACAAATATGTCAGTTCAGAACATTCTGGACTCACTGAGGGATTTGTCTCAGCAGCATCTCTTGTTGAAGCAAGATGTCTCAGTTCCTTTTATGAAGGTCCTGGCCAGGTCTGCACACATGTGATCTGTTTCATTGGGCTCTTTCTCCCTGCTGTGGGTCCCTTGAGGACGCTGACCTTGAATTAGTCATCTTTATGTCACTGGAGGCTAGCACGGTGCCCAGGGCCCACTAGTGCTTCTGCAAGTGCACGTTAATGTTTTCTAACGCTTCCTGAACACTGACCAGGCACCATGCACCTTTCCAAAGCACTTTCCCTGATGAACCCTTTAATCCTTGCAGCGGCATTGTTACTGTTATTTCAGCTTTACAGATGGAGAAACAGGCACAGAGAAGTTTGGAACCTAATCCAAGGTCACACAGCTAGCCATTAGAGGAGCCAGGATTGGAACCAAAGGAATCTGGCTCCAGGGCTGACCATACTAGCAATTCCCCAAGTTTTGGTCCCAGCCCCCCTTTGTACTCTTACAATTTATCAAGGACCTCAAAGAGCCCCTCTTTATGTGGGCCAAATCTCTCCAAATTGACCATAGTAGAAATTAAACCTGAGAAATTTTAAAATATTTATTTATTAATATATGTTTAAATATAAGAATAAGCTCATTGTGTGTTAACGTGACGTGTTCTTATTTTTAAAAAATCAGCTCAATTTTCCTAAACACAAAAGCATGTAATGAGAAGAGTGGCCATGTTTTACATTGTTGCAAATCTCTTTCATGACTGACTTCACAGCAGATGCTGCGTTCGCTCATCATCAGCTCTGCGTTCAGTCTGTTGACATACACCGTGGAGCCTCTGGGAAACTCCGCTGTTCCCTTGGAAGAGATTGAGAGAGTAAGGCACACGGTACCTTGGGTTTCAGCCATCCCCAGGGCTCCCCCTGGGTATAGTTGGGACTGTAGGTCACTTCCTTTCTGCGTGAGCCCTGGCATGTGTTGAGTCACAAAGATGAGCCTCTGCTGTCCGGGAGGCCTTCATGCTGCAGAGGTGAGCAACGATGCGTCCTCCTCTAACCTGGCACAGACCATAAAACCAGTCTGTGTGCTTTCCTGCCTCTGTGCCTGTGTTCTTGCTGTGCCCTCTTCCCAGCATGCTTTTTTCCTTCAGGCAGCTTTCTGGAGGCCCAGGCTGGACCAAGTGCCCCCATCTTCTGGGCTCATAGCTCCCCAAATAGAGCTCCATGGTGACCATCACCATATTACATCACATCTCTCTACCCCTGACTGAGCGCTCTCCAAGAGCAGGGATTTAGAATTTTGTCCTCTTCCCATTTCCAGCGTTGAGGGCAGAGTTGCAGAGCAAAGTGCTAGGGAACATGGGGATGAAGGAGAAAAATTTGACCTGAAGGTCGAGGGAAAGTTCCTGGAGAAAGGGGATTGGACCTGGTCTGGAGGCAGCCGGGAGGGAAGGGCAATCCCGTGATTTGGGTAAGTCGGAGCCTGGGCAGGGGCATCTCCTGGAGAAAGAGTGAAGTGATAGATGTGGTCGGAGGGTCTGTGGAAAAGGCGCTGGTGGAAGACAAAGCTGGGAAGGCGGGAGAGGGCACAGTGTCACCTGTGTACAGAAGTCGCAGCTCCTTGGGTGAAAGGAGCTCATCTGATCTCGCCCCCTGTGAGTTCCAGAACAATTGGACGGTCAGTAATACTGATGCAGGCTCAGGGCAGGGAATGAATACTCAGACCTTTTAGAGGAGATGAAACTGCTTTTGCTGAGCCGCAGCCAACAGACATCACATTTGGGAGCCTTTTGGCCCCGGACTGGCTGTCAGACTGGTTGTATCAGAGCAAGGTCTCATGTAAAAGATGCTCACAACCACTGGGTGGGTGAGTCTATATTTATTCTCAAGGATGTAGGCCATAGTCCTCGTACAAACATGAGAGAAGCTACATGACCAGGAATCAGAGTACTTAAGGCAGGGATTTATTTTTAGGTGACAGCAAGAAATACATTTTTCCTCTTGTGTTTCAGCTGCCATTGTGGCTAGTTTTTATTACTTTGGAGAGAGGCAAAGCCAAAATTTTCTTGTAGACATTATTTCCCAGCAAGTGTCATGTCTTCAAATGCATGGAAACATCTTCCCCTTGATCTATTTATTGCAGACATTCAACGTGGCACCAGTTAATAAATTATTATTACGAACTTAACACCGTTGAAAACCTACTACTATTACTATTAAAATGGTGCTCATTGAAGAATTTGCAAGTACAGAAAAACAAAATGAAGCTGGAAAATATCCCCTCACTTATAATGGCAAACACCAAGATTCTGATCCCTCTCTGGTGGTCTCCCAAGATGTCTGCCATCAGTTCCTTCTCTCCGTGTATGCACATGCTCTTCTGCCTTTCAGGAGGTGGGGTCTATCTCCCCTGGAATCTGGGCTGATGTCCTGCATCGCTCTGAGCACCAGAAGTCTAAAAAGGTACTGCTGTGCTCAGACTGCAAGAGGCCTAGCAACTTTCACTTTCCCTCTAGAAACTAGCTGCCATGTAAAAAGTCTGAGTATGTAGAGACTCCATGCTGTGAGGAAGCCCAAGCTAGTAATGTGGAAAGGCCACACAGAGGAGGTCCAAGGTGTCTGACATGTGAGGAAAGCCTTCTCGGACCTTCCAGCCTAGCCTAGCCTAGCCACCAGTTCAGTGCAGTTGAATTTGTGACCTCAGCTGATGTCACATGGAACGGAAAACCACCCAAGACCAGCCTACCCACAGAATCATGAGAAATAATAAATAATTATTGCTGTATGACACTAAATTTTGCTGAGCTTGTTTTTAGGAAACAAGCAATAGCACCTTTATATCTTAGAATGTTTCCTTAGTATCTTTTTTCAAAGCGTTTTTAGTAGAGTCACACTCACACGATGAATACAATTGGTTTTTAGCACTTTTCACTTCACATTGTAGAGCATGAATTTTGTCAAAATGCTATGACTGCGTTTAATAACTATATTTGATTGTGGGGAAGTATTATCATCTGGGCCAATCAGATCCCCCCTCCTAGGAAGGTAGAACTGGGACAAAGTGATTCTGGTCAATGTTTGTGACTAGGGTAGCCACATTTGGATACTGTACAAACAGAAAGAGAAAGTCAGTTTTAGAGACAAAGAAGGAAGAAGCAGGCACAGGGAGAGAAGAGAAAAAGGAGACACTGCAGCCCACAGGGAGTGTCCCCAGAATCTGTTGGTATTCTAGTTCTAGCCCTTGTGTGCCGCGCTCTGTGTTCCATGATATTCTTGAACATTTGTTTCTGATAAATTCTTCATTTACTTTTAAACTACTTTGAGAGACTTTGGTTCCCTACCAAATGACTTTTGAATGAGGCTGATGGTTTCAGAAGAAATGCAAAAGGGAATATCATCTGGGAGAGGCAGGGAGACCTTCTTTTCTGGAAGATGCAGTTGCCTTTGCAGGCTTCAGTTTCCTGATGATGAGTCAGCTTTACAACCTGGAATTGAGTAATTCACAGACAGCTTGTGCAGAGTAATTCTAGTGATGGATGTACAGTTTATCTATAGATGTCCACTGTTAAGATCCACTTCTGGTGCTGAATTCTGACTCAAAAAGGAGTAGAAGCTATATTAGTCTGTTTGAGCTACCATAACCAATACTTGTTTCAACCTGAAAAACAGAAAGGTGTTTCTCACAGTTCTAGAGGATGGGAGGTCCAACATCAAGGTGCCAGTCAGTTTGGTTCCTGGTGAGATCCCTTCTCACTCTCCTCAAATTTGGGGGGGATGGGAGAGATCTCTCTTCTTCTCCTTATAAGGCTACCAATGCTACTGGATTAGGGCCCCACCCTTTAGACCTCATTTAACCTTAATTTCTTCCTAAAAGCCCTATCTCCAAATACAGTCACATTGGGAGTTAGGACTTCAACATACGAATTTTGGGGGAACATAATTCAGTCCATAGCAGAGGCCAAAAACCATATGTGTCCCTGAGAGAATAGTACCAACTTACCCACTTGTAGAATGGGGACATTAATAATTGTCACCTCTGTCTGAATGCATAAAGCAAAACTGTCCAAAAGGAAAAAAAAATTGTCGCCTTAGTACACTGAAGCTATGACAAAGATTATTGCTTCAGTTTTCCAAAATCAGTTATGGTTTGTGAAATTCAGGACATCTGAACATTGTGTGTGTGTACATATATATCCATAATTAATATGGTATTTCTAGGGTAAGCGCCCAGAAACTATTTTATATAAGCATGCACAGATGTACCTCACATGTTAAAGATAGTTAATTTATTTGTAGGCAATTTTCTTCTTTTTTAAAAACTTTATTTTATTCTTGGCTGCGTCAGGTCTTAGTTGTGGCATGTGGGATCTTCATTGCAACATGCGGGATCTTTCCTTGTGGTGTGCGGACTTTCTCTAGATGAGGTGCGCAGGCTCAGTAGTTGTGGCACATGGGCTGAGTTGCCCTGCAGCATGTGGGATGTTAGTTCCCCAACCAGGGATTGAACCCGTGTCCTCTACATTGGAAGGCGGTTTCTTTACCACTGGACCACCAGGGAAGTCCCGGCAATTTTCTTCCTGAATAAATTACTTGATGATTGTTTTCTTCCATGAAAGACCATGAAGAATGTTCCAGATTTACTCTCTAGTGTTTTAGATGTTCAGCAACCTTGCCAATGTGTGGTCTTAAACATGCCGCATCGAGCCGGAGATCTGTTAGAACCATTGTCTATAGCTGCCGTTTTCTATACAGTATACACATGTGGCTATTAAGAAACTGAAATGTGTCAAATCCAAGTTCAGATATTCCGTAAGTGTAACATACATACCTAACTGAAGATTTAGTACGAAAAAGAATATAAAACGTCTAGGAATTTTTATGTTGATTTCATGTTGAAATGATAATATTTTAGATATATTGAGTTAAAGAAAATGTAGTGTATTAATGTCACCTGTTTCTTTATACTTTTAAAAAATGTGGCTCCTGGGGCTTCCCTGGTAGCGCAGTGGTTGAGAGTCCGCCTGCCGATGCAGGGGACGCAAGTTCGTGCCCCGGTCCGGGAGGATCCCACATGCCGTGGAGCGGCTGGGCCCGTGAGCCATGGCCGCTGAGCCTGCGCGTCCGGCTGCGCAACGGGAGAGGCCACAACAGTGAGAGGCCCGCGAACCGCAAAAAAAAAAAAAAAAAAAAAGTGGCTCCTGGAAAATTTTAATTATATATATGGTTCGCTTTTGTGGCTCACGTTATATTTCCAGTGGAGAGCACTACTCTACAGAGTTGAATTCAGCCTTTTGTGAGTTTAATCAGCTGGTAACTTTAAAGCCCTACCGTGTTTCTCCTCAGGGGCTCTAAGAACTAGAGCAAGAATGGAAGAGCTGGGGTGCGTTCTTTGATGCCTTCCTTGGTGCCTCTCTCAGCTCCTGGACACTATTTGCTGTTCTTAAGCATCTCAGCAATGCCCTTCCCAAGACATCTCCCTGAGCTCTGCGGCTGCTCATTATTCTTTTTCATCTCCCCCAAACTAACACCCCCTCAGCCTAGGGATCTCACACAGTTAAGCAGAATGGGGGCTTTCAAAACTTTCCCACAAGAGTGTAAAAGACAGTCTCTCCATTACCCCGTTAGAGGTGAGATCATGAAGCGCTCCAGTGGGATAACTTCTGGCAAAGTGTCTCAGTAAAAAGATGTATTTCCACAAGTCAGGAGGGAGGTATTTGGGAGTAATGTATTGAAACCAAGCTTCGGCGATGCACAGCTATTCTGTAAATAGATTAACCTTCTCTCTGCTGAAGGCAGAGTTGGGAGTCTTCCAATCAATATTATATGGCTCAAACTGACGTCCCCTAAAATAATCTCTACCTGTTTCCGTATCAGCCCCTCCACCCCTGGCCCCATATCCTCTTCCACTATTAAAAATCTTTAAAATTCAGAAGGAGCTGTTACTGACCCAGTCACTTCTGTTGCACAACCATCCATCCATTTTTAGCTGTGCTCCATTATTGATGGCTTGCTCTCCTTTGGAGGGATGTGTTTCTCATCCGCTCATTGTGTATTTATATACGAGCCCATCCCCAAAGTTCTTGAAGTTGCGAGGTACCTTTCGTAGGTATACAAACGGGCTCTCCCCGCTGTTGTTCTGTCAAACTTGGGCTTCTCCTGAAGGAAAATAATTCCACGAGCACATCAATCCTGCCGCGAACAAATAGCAGCGCAGGCCCTTTCTGGATCTTTCAAGTAGATTCAGATAGGGAAGTGGGCTTTTCAAAAAAAGTCCCCCTCAATTAACCCTTAGTCTATAAAAATTAGCTGAGACTAAAAGAGAGTTTTAAAGTAATTTCCCCAGCTACAGCATTATATTTCAGGGAGTTTATGAGGATAAGTAGATCTTTATTGGGAATCACCATTATTAACATGGTCATTAGCTTTCACATTCTTAAATACCCCATTTCAAGGACAATTACGTTGAACTCCATACTCATCAGAAAATAATTGCAGAAAAATGTGCCGTACGTGCCAATTTCTTTTTGGAGGCATCAGCATTATAAAAGGTGGAAATCAAAAGTAACATTTCTTTTTTTATGTAGTATTTGAAAATCGTGCCATGCAGGTTGGCAGGACTAGGTCTTAGATTGGCTTGTTTATGTCTAATGTTATTTGAGTATCAAATTATCCAACTTTTCTACTATTCGTTTAATCTATTCCTTGTAAATGGATACATGCTTCTTGCTGCCGTATATATATATATATATATATATATATATATATATATATATATATATATATATGGTAATTGGTGGCTTACTGTTGGAAGCCTCAACCCGTTAAAATAGGATGATCTGTAGATGGGTGCTAGTGGACACACCCTAAGGTGACCTCCAATGAGTGATATTCTTATATAATCCTCTCCCCTTGAGTGCCAGGGAAAACTGTGATCCGCTTCCAGCCAATAAGATATGGTAAAGGTGATGGGATGGCACTCACTCTCTTTTTTTTACTTGGCATGTACTTGATTTACAATATTGTGTTAGTGTCAGGTGTACAGCAAAGTGATTCGGTTATACGTATATACCTATCTTGTGTTTTTTTTATTCTTTTCCATTATAGGTTATTACAAGATATTGAATATTGTTCCCTGTGCTATGTGCTATATAGTAAATCCTTACTGTTTATCTGTTTTATATATGATAGTGTGCATATGTTAATCCCAAACTCCTAATTTATCCCTCCCCCCCCTTTCCCGTTTGATAACTGTAAGTTTGTTTTCTATGTCTGTGGGTCTATTTCTGTTTTGTAAACAGTTCATTTGTATCATTTTTTTAGATTCCACATGTAAGTGATATGACATGATATTTGTCTTTCTCCATCTGACTTACTTCACTTAGTGTGATCACCTCTAGGTCCATCCATGTTGCTACAAATGGCATTATTTCATTCTTCTTTATGCCTGAGTAGTATTCCATTGTATATATGTACCATATCTTCTTTATCCATTCATCTGTTGATGGCCATTTAGGCTGCTTCCATGTCCTGGCTATTTTAAATAGTGCTGCTGTGAACGTTGGGGTGCGTGTGTCTTTTCAAATTAGGGTTTTCATCTTTTCCGGATATATGGGGATGGCACTCTCTTGATTACATTGCCTGAGACTCTGTGTTAGGGGACTGAAGTGAGAGACTCTCCCTTGCTGGTCTTGAAGAAGTAAGCTGCCATGTTGGGAGAGGGTCTGTGTGAAGGCCATGTGGCGAGGAACTGTGGGCAACCTCTAGGGGCTGAGAGCAGCCCCTGGCTGACAACTAGGAGGAGGAAAACAGCGATCCCAATCCTACAGCTTCAAGGAACCAAACTCTGACTGAAGGCCAGCTGTCACCTTTATTGCAGCCTTGTGAGACCCTAAGCCCAGAGCCCAGTCATGCTGAGCCCAGGTTCCTGACCCAAGAAAACTGTGAGCTAATAAGTGGGTGTTATTTTGAGCCGGTAAAGTTGTGATAGTTTGTCATACAGTATAGAAAACAAATGCAGTGGGTTTTCCATTAATTTCTATGACACAGTATTTATAAATTTATTTTTAAACCAATTATTCTCAAACTCTCTGTGAAGAACCAGTGTTTTAATCTCCATTCTATCTACGGAAAAATACTTTCATAAAATGAAATAAAAATGAATGACTAGAAAAATTAAATCAAAAGACATACAAAATACCAGCCCACAGAGCAATACTTTCCTAAAGTGAAATAAAAATGATTTACAAACATTCAATAAAAGGACATACAAAATGCAAGCCTAAGAGTTTCATTATTAGATTTAATAGACATATAATTTCTCTGCCAAATTAGTATAAAAGTTTCTCAACATCTACTCTCAATTTACATATCTAATTAAGGAGAGTAATAAATAATCCACAGACCAACACCAGTCTATGACTCATGCATTTGAATGAGAACAAATCAACTTATAAAAATAGCTGGCGTTTGTGGAGGGCTTACTAGGCCCTGGACACTGTGAACAGTCCTTTTCACGAATTTCCTTCTATTCATGTTCCTCATGACTCTATGAACTTTACAGAGTCCTACGTGTGAACAAATTAGGATTCGTGGGGTGAAGTAACTTGCTCAAATTGGTCACACAGCTGGTAGATACAGAAAGCTGTGACCCAAACCCAGACATCTTCACTGAACAGCATATGATCCTGCAGAGTTCCTGTATCATTCATAATAATGGAGATAATGTCATCCTCAAGTTGTCAGAAATATGAGCTATCATTAACTTCACCCCAGTCAAGTATCCTCCAAAGTCCCCGATAGGGAATTTTGCGCTCAGATTCCCTAAAGATGAGACCAAACATTGGTGCTAACATGAGCTCTAGAGAGATGAGACGTGGTGATTTCTAGGAGGAAATGAACCATGCTTCTGTTGGTCTCTATTCTCAAAACCTGGTGGTTCTTAGTAGCAGAATCAGAGGTGTGAAAGAGGGGAAAGTGTGTGTACTTGGGTGATTTATGCTCTGTCTACACTCTGCGACGCCTTTCACTTCCTTCACCGAGGTCTGTCGGAGGCTTAAGGGTAACAGTTCCCATCAGAATCACTGGGGGGATTTTTATGACTACTGATGCGTCGGCCCTGCCCCAAGGGATTCCTAGTCTACTGGTCTGGAAGAGCCCGGGCAATCAAGAGTATTTTCAAAGCTTCTCCATTGATTCTAAAGTGTAGCCAAGGTTGAAATTGGATTCTTAAGGAAGGTAAGCATGGGAGGAAGTGCAGCTGGGTCCTTTCTGCTCCACTGCTGCTGATGCCCTGTTGCCCAGGGCTGTGTGAAAGCCAGAAACAGCTTTCTGTCCGTGGAGCTAATCTATGGGGAATGCCCAGTTAGGATTAGGGTGGCTCAAGTTCCCCATTTCATTTGAAGCTCAGGAAATCTTCCACCAGCAGCTTAGCCTCTGTCAGTTCAGGCCTTCATTAGCTTAGGTCTCATCTGTTTTTCAAAATCACATTCACTTGGTTTTAGTGTTTGTTGGTTATCATTTATGGCAAAATTAGCATTTCATTGCTCTTCAGCCCTCATTCATGATTTTTACCTACAATGTAGGAAATACTTCTGTCATGTTAGGCCTTCCTAGGAATTCTAGTATTTTTACATTTTACATTTATTCAGCTTCGAGTGACCCGAATTACAAATCATTGAGAGGTTGCTTTTGAGAATTTTATGTGGGTTCCCCCCACCCATATTAGATAGGACACAATAGCAGAGCTACAGCATGTCTGGTGGAATCCAGTCTTGTGAGAAGTTCCTGAAAAAGAGAGTTTCCCAGCCCCTCATGACTCAAGGTGTGGTCTTCCATGAGCTGAAACACCCACATCTCCTGGGAGTCTCTCAGAGATACAGAGGCTCGGGCCTCACCCCAGATCTAAATGCAGAATCAGAATCTTGTCCACCTTGTCAACTTGCAAGTAGAGGCAAATCAGACCATTCACAGTTCTTGGTAATCATATGGGATCAACTTGATAGATTTTTACATACTGTACATAACCATGGAACCAGTTACCAGATCAGGAAAGATTATATCAGCACCCAGAACGCCTTCTCGTGACCGTTTCCCATCACTACTCTCCTCAGCTCAGGTGAACTACCAGTGACTCCATGTATATGCAGTGAGCTGTTTTCTAAACCAAGATGATTTAAGCTGACATTTACTAGCACTTAGTATGAGTCAGGCACTCTCCTAATCACTTTACATGTAGGAAATAATTTAATCTTCACAGCAACCCTCTCTGATGAGAACCATTATACTCATTTTACAGGTGATAAATAAGCACAGAGAGGCTAAGTGATTTGTCAGAGGTCACACAGCTAGAACTTGAACCCAGGTAATCTGACCTCAGAGCTAACTCTTAACTCTGTCACCACACTGGACCCTGCGCTCTGAAACTGGCATAGGAGTTCTGCAACAGGAATCATTCTGGGAGGTCTGGGTATGTGTGGTTTTATAAACACAGCAGGCCCAAGTATAAATACGCTGTGTTCAAAGAATTTGTTCATAACCAATCGTCTTTGTTGTATGGTAGGAAAAATACTGAATTTAGCATCTGAAAAATCTAGATTCCATTCCCACCTCTTATCTAGCAGCTCTGTGACTTTGGACAAGTCACTTAATGTCTTTGGCCTTCAATTTCCTCATTTATAAAATAATGGAGTTGGCCCAGATGAGCATGCAAGCTTCTTCTAACTTTACAATTCTGTATTTTTATATTCAATATATATTCTCCATAGGATTAATGTTATTAATTCCAAGGCTAGCAGCATAATATTTATTTCAAGTAAAATGAACCTGAAAATTATAAATATACTTATAGTAATATACAGAATATTATCCCCATGAATTAGAACTTGACTTTATCACTTGTGACTTGGGCAAATCATTTACAGGTGTGAGGCCTGCCGGTAAAATGAAAACTTTAAATACTTGTTCTGAGGGAGATCATGAACTCCAATCAGAGGTCTATTTAACTCGACATATCTATCATCTATATAGCTCTGTGTTTTGTAAGGGGATATGTATTGTGCCCACTAAGATACTTACTGTTTATAACTTCATTCATCCATTCATTCAGAAAAACATTTATTGACTACCTGCCCACTTCTTGCCAGGTACCATGTCACTGGCGGAGCTATAACACTAGAACAGACTGTGATCAAGTTTCGGAGAAAGGCAAATGCAGCAGGCTCAGAATGGGCGCCTAATCTAATTAGCAGGCTTTGTTTGTTTGTGGATGGGGGGGAACAGGGAAGAGGAACTGATTTAAGAGCTGAGACTTGCCGGCCCACACTGGCTGGGCTGCTGGAAGCCAGGATGGAGTGTGGGTAGGTGACACTGTTCCAGGCACAGGACACGGCAGGGGCCAAGGATGGGAGGCAAGAGAAAACCGGAGTCTTTATTTGTCAGTGGGGTCAATGCATTTGGACTTCTCAGCACCACGTTTCCCCCAACAAGTGGCCTGGGCGTGGTACAGGGGACCCCAGAATATAGGATGGCGCAGACTGCTATATTTTGCAAACTTTCAACACATCCTTAGAAAAGAACCCTTTCTTAAGCAGCCTTCCCCTTTCAAATTGAGGAAATTAGGGAGGGGACCCCTGAAGCAAGCTCTGGATGATTTCCAATTCCTCTGAGAGTCACTTTTTCTATCAGAGGTTCTGTGGACGGAGTCAGAAGCCAGGGATGCCCTAAACTTCACGTTGGCCTGTTTCTCCCGCCTCCCCCCTCCCTCTCCCCTCCCCCCTCCCCCCAGCCAAGACGGTGCAGAGGCTGGAAATTGTGTTTAGGGGTGTTCTTTCTTCTTCAAGGCTGGATGCTTTTAACCTGACTGTGCCTGGCTAAAAACGTGGGGGGCGTTCTCTCTCTCTCTGCCCCCCCACTATCCCTCTCGTCCCTGGCCCAACCTGTTCTGGGAATCACACAGGCACACGCTGCTTCTCTGGGGGTGATGGAGAGGCGCCGCTGGGCGCGCAGTAAGTGCCGCAGCCTCGGCTTCTTCACAGCACTCACGGGGCGGAATCTGGGGGAGGCTCCCAGCTGGAAAAGGAAAGAGCTTCCAATTTGGGCTTTTACTTCAGAGATCAGCCGGGCCCACCACTGCCTTTCCAGCCACACCAAGGCGCACACACAGTGGGAAGATGGTGTCACCGGAACACCGTTCATTTTCCTTATCAGAATGATTTCTGTGACTCAAAACAGGTTGGCAGATGGAGAGCCAGGGAGCCGGAAGCGCGTTCTAAACTAGGGAAGAGACTTGATGCCTGGGGCTTGGCTTCCCGGGGCCCCAGGTACTTGCCTCTGGGCCCCATTGTGTTTTCACAGCTGCTTTGTGACAGAGGGGGAAAATGTGTCATTGTTCTTTGCTTTCTGCCACCTAGCAATGTCTGGCGGGTCATAGACACGTGAACTATTTGGTGGAGGGAAGGTGAGCCCGACTGATGAAGACTTCCTCTGAGTCAGGCACTGCCTTGCCCTCAGGAGCTCAGGGACACCAAGGCTGTCCTTTTTTTCCCATTTCAGGATCCATTTCCAGACACCATGATGCATTTGGTTCATTTTTAATTTCAAGCAAGAATGATTTTCCCTTTCGGGTGGAGAATTTTCATTTTTCATCATCATTGTTTGTCCTTCTTAAAAATTCCTGTCAATTTTGGAAAACATTAATTCTTTGGATAATGAGAGGATTCTTGTATTTAACAGTCAATCGGCCTTTAATTGCCAATGGTAGGGGAAAATTATTTTAAAAAATATGGTTCTGGGGCTTCCCTGGTGGCGCAGTGGTTGAGAGTCTGCCTGCCGATGCAGGGGACAGGGGTTCGTGCCCCGGTCCGGGAGGATCCCACGTGCCGCGGATCGGCTGGGCCTGTGAGTCATGGCTGCTGAGCCTGCGCGTCCGGAGCCTGTGCTCCACAAGGGGAGAGGCCACAACAGTGAGAGGCCTGCGTACAGCAAAAAAAAAAAAAAAAAAAAATATGGTTCTGGAGGGATTAGATGACATTTTAAGAAGCCAAGCAGTCGGTAGCACATGGCAGGAGGATGGATCTAATGAATACGGTGGGAGAAACACTCATTCACTTATTTACTTTTACCATTTAACATCGAATTTACGAATAAAATAGCCTTGCATGTATTGTATAAAATGGAAGTGAGATCATGTCCCTTTGTTACTTAACAACCTACAATATGTTTATAGCAGCGTACTCACAATAGCCAAAAGGTGGAAATGGCCCAAATGTCTATTAGCTGATGGGTGGCTAAACAAATTGTGGTCTCCCCGCACAATGGAATATTACTCGGCCATAAAAAGGGAGGAAGTACTGACATATACTACAATATGCATGAACCTCCAAAATGTCATGCCAAGTGAAAGAAGCCGGTCACTAAAGACCATGTATTGTACGATTCCATTTATGTGAAACACCCAGAAGAGGCAAATCCATAGAGATATAATACAGATTGGTGGTTGCTAGGGGCTGAAGGGGAGGATGAAGTGGGGAATGACTGCTAATGGGGAGGGGGGTTTCCGTTTGAGATGATGAAGACGTTCTGGAACTAGATAGAGGTGAGATTAGGCAACAACATTTTGAATGTACTAAATGCTACTGAGTGGGTCACTTTCTCTTATGTGAATTTCACCTCAGTGAGGAAAAAAGAAAGAACTGTTAATTAAAACCTGCAATGGCTCCTTATTTCCTTGAGAGCAGAGGCCAAGTCTTTACAGTGGTCTGTCAAGGCCTGCAGGATCTGCTGCCCCCGGTCTCATCCCCCCTCTGCTGCCCCTACTCCCTTAACTGGGTGCACTGGCCTCAGTGCACGCTGCGTCTCTGTGTCAGCCGTCTGCCACCCTCCCAGCCTTGGCGCTGGCTGTTCCCTCTGCCTGGACGGCACTTCTCCCCAGCACCCACGGCGCTCCCTCCCTCACCCCCTTCATGTCTCTGCTCAGATGTCTCAAGGAGGCCTGTCCTGACCATCCTGTTTCCAGTTACGCCAGCACCAAGTGCCCTTCCCTTTATTCTGCTCCACTTATTACCTTCGAACAAACTATGGACTCTGACTGATTGATCCCATTTGTGGCTTTTGTTCTCTTTCTCTCCTTCTCCCACAACCCCCCCCCCCCCCCCGCCCCCAGCCATTGGAATGTAGCTCCACTAAGGATTTTCGCCTGCTTCTGCATTCTGGGCTCACTTTGTGTTGATTTTTCAGAAAAGGTCCACAGAATCAAATAACAAAGAATTACACGTTCAGGGCTTCCCTGGTGGCACAGTGGTTGAGATTCCACCTGCCGATGCGGGGGACACAGGTTCGAGCCCCGGTCCGGGAGGATCCCACATGCCGTGGGGCGGCTGGGCCCGTGAGCCATGGCGGCTGAGCCTGCACATCCGGAGCCTGTGCTCCGCAACGGGAGAGGCCACAACAGTGAGAGGCCCGCGTACCGAAAAAAAAAAAAAAAAGAATTACATGTTCAAACAGATTCAGTTAGGTGGATTCTGAAGGAAACATCTACAGAAAATGAAGCATCACATCTAATGGTAAAGTGCCCTTATGGCTTTTTCTTCTCTGCCAGTATTTATACTTCATGAAGGCATAAAAGAATTTCGGTTGAAGTGAAAACTTCCAGAAACTCCTCTTTCCCTCTAGTCTCTTCTCTCTTTTGTCACAAGCCACTTGAGTTTTGAACCTGAAGGAGGTCCTTTGGATTAAAAGTTATTAACTATAGAAAGTGGTAGAACTGGAAGACATTTTCTACTGGGTAAAGTTAACAAATAGCATTTTTCAACAAATAGCATTATCCCCTTTCTCAGGGCCAATTGGGGTTGTTACAGCTTATATGTGGGGGAGGGGCAGGGGAGAATATAAAACCTCTTTGTGTTTGCATTTATTTATCACATTTGTGCCAGGCCTGGGTGATTGTGGGAGGTCCAAAGAACACGCATATTAGCATTTCAAGTCAGACAACTGGATTTGTCACAAGGGGAGTGAAAGTTTGAGAAAAAAAAAAAAAGGAAGAGAGAGAAAAGACAGGACAAGAATTTAGAAATAGATCTCTGCCTGAAATATTTTTGTCCCTGAGCAGGAAGTTGCTTTTGGAAAGCCAGGTCGCAGACTCGTGCACACAGGCCTTGCACAAGGAGATCTATGATTAGAAAATAGCACCGTGAGCTTCCAGCGATTACATTTTACAGCTGGGACGTCTCTATTAATTTAGATCTGTATGGTGGCTGGTATTGCTGCTGTCTGATGCAAAAGCAAACAAGAAATCCTACCTCTCCTTCTCTCAATACTGACACTGAAGCCAAAACATATTTTTGTGTGCGTCTGTTTATCTCAAGCATAACAAAATTGAGGATCCGAGTACCAGAATGTGTCAGGTAGATAAGACTTAGTGCGGAATTCTGGTAGGAGAGCCCTTGAACACAAAGTTTCAGCTTTGGACACGGGAGGATTTCTCCCCATCAGTTACCATACTCTCATTGGGCTTAGGGGAATGCTTCACCAATCCACATTCCATTGTCCTGGCACTGACTTGGACACACCACCCATATGGATTCCATTTGAGGGGGAAAAAAAAAAAAGCTCAAAAAGCAGAGGGGAGGTGGGATTTTTTGTGAATGTTGTAATTTCAGAGAATGCAAAAATAGCATGACCCAATATTAGCGACTCCTGTACTGCAGAGGGCTCTGACCAGAGCCACGTAGGAAATGCTGCATTTCTGAGGCAGAACTGGCCGGTTCAGAGACCAGCAAAGACGCAGGAGCTAAAAACCACATGCATACCCACATCTTGTAACCAAGAGCAGAAACGTGCCTGATGGTGAAAGAAAAATGACTTCTCTTTATTTGATGTAAAGCAAGTTGATAGGAACGCGTTCCTTGATTAGCTGAAACCTCTCCTCAAATAATAGCGAGCGTCTGTTTTCACGGGGAGAGTTGGATGGAGGATTAGTGATGCTGTGAGGCAGACAGCATCACTTAGAATTTTTCACATGTCCTTGGAGCATAAACCAAGCAAAAAATATCCAGAGAAGCCAATTCCCCTTAGAGCTCTTATGATGTACGGCAAAAGCTACCTGGGAGACTCCAAAGCTTGCCCAACTCAGTGGTTCTCAACCAGGGGCAAATCGGCAGGGGCACCTTTGGCAATATCTGGAAACATTTTCGGTTGTCATAACATGTGGAGGTGGGCATTACTACTGTCATCGAATAGACAGAGGCCAGGGATGCTGCTAAACATTTTGTCAAACACAGGGCAGCCCCGTAACGAATAATGACCTGACTCAAAATGTCACTAGTTCCAAGGTTGAGAAACCCCCATCCCAACCCACATCCTAAATATAAACCCATTTGAAACATCCCTCAGTTGGTGGAATCAACCAGGACAACAGTCTGATAAAACAAAAAACCAAGCAACCTAGTTAGTAATGTTTCCTCCTTCCTCTTTCCCACCCCACAGAAAATCATTGAATAAATGTAAGCCTGACCTTGTTGAAAAAACAACTCTGTAAGCAATCTCCTTAAATACGTCTCGCTGCAATTTCTGCCATTCTCTAGAGGCTCTTACGTTCCCAATAAAATTATCGAAACCACTGGAATAATAAACATTTATGACTGCATTAGCATCTCCTGGCTAAATTTGTTGAAATGGCAAGTGAGGGTGAAACATTAAAAAGATTTTTTAAAAAGAAATCTAGCTTGTTTGATCATTGCTCCCCAGTTTAAGGAGAAAGGCTGAAATTTATGCTAAAACTGTTTTTAGATGCAGGGCAATAAGTGACATATACATACACGCAAGGCCAACAAAGCACTGCCTGCTTCAGTCGGCCTGAACCCTTAGTTCTTCTAATTTGTTGGCCAGAAGAGGGAAACCACTATGGGTTTTTTCCTCGACAGGAAGTCTCTGTCCGGAAGTCTGCCTGCAGGGAGCGAAGCAAGCCACCTGGGCTGGGGGGGGGGGTGGGGGGCGGGCCCTGCAGGACCCCGGGGAAAGCGGGGCTTGTTTGTTTCTCTGCCAGTTTCACTCCCGGCCTACACCCTCCCACCCAGAACACTTGGCTATGTGGGTTGTTCTTCCTAGTTAGGAAACTTAATGACTTATTGAAATATGAAGTCCACGATCCTTTGAGAATGTGAATACAGAAAGTCCTGCCCATGGTTTGGAGAGTTTTGTGCAAAGCGCAGTAATTGCGAGATTGGGGCTTTTAAGACAATTGGGGTCACCATTTATCTGTGTGACCTTGGTCTTCCGTTTTCTCTTCTGTAAAACAAAGGTTATGATCTCCAAGGTCACGGTTAAACTAAAGAAAGAATAGGACAAAAATAGTACAGCCTAACCTTGAGATTTTCACCATACCACCAAAAGTCCCTATTTAGTTATTTTTACCAATTTAGAAGCAGTCAAGTGACAGCTCATCAACTCTTGGACTTGTGCTTTGATCCAACAGAGAAAGGAATCAGTATCTGCTGTAGAAAGGTTGTAAATAATTGAGACCTTCTTTCCTTCACCAGATAAATGAAAGCAGGACATCTGTGATGGAGAACTGATTATTCCTCCAGCATCTAAACCTATTTGTTATTCTGAAATGGTTGGGATTGGGCGTTTATCTAACTGTAGGCTACTTCTAGGTCCAAGTAGGCCTTGCAGACCCTGCTCAGACAGTAATATGTCTATCTTAATATCAGTCTGAATGTTAATAAATTTAGAATTTTCCAAGCAAATCTGTATGCAAAATAGAGTAGTGTTTCAGTGTCTAGTGCCTTCTCTATGACAGGCTCTTGAAAGCTGAAAACAGAATACACAGGGCAAGAACTCAGAAACCACCACGGGTTTTTTCCTCGACAGGAAGTCTCTCACCGGAAGTCAGCCTGTAGGGAGTGAGGCAACCCACCTGGGCTGGGGCGGGGGGGGGGGGGGGGGGGGGGGGGGGGGGCCTGCAGGACCCCCGGGGAGGGCGGGGTTGGTTTGTTTCTCCATCAGTTTCACTCCCCGGCCCACATCCTCCCACCCAGAACACTTGGGTATCTAGGTTACTCCTTCTGCAGCTGCTTTCAGTGATTTCAGGAATAGTTTTACAGTCTCTCTTTTACTCAGGACTTTGTCTTGCCTTTTCCTTCGTTTTGGGGCTTGAATTTGGATCAGACATGAGGGCAAAAGGCACTGAATCCCAAACCCACATCCCATTTGATGTATTCATTCATTTGTTTGTTTATTTTCATCTTAGCAACAGTTGAGCAAGAAAGAAGGTTAATAGGAGGACGGGAATGTGGGTTTAGGAAACCATTAGTGACTTTTAAGAAGACAGGCCACCACCTCGACTGTTAACTAGACGACAGAGCACTGGCTGTTTAGGGCGATTGTTAAAAGCTGAGCATTATCAATTTACAAATGTCTCTCGGGTTTATCAAGGTGTGTGACTTGTAGAGTGAGGAATGGAGAAATCAGAAGGGGAGGGAGAGAAACCATCCTCCATTTGAGATTTTGTGCACCAGCTGTTCCCTTTGCTAACTCCGTCTAAAGTTTAGGAAAAAACAAAAACCCTCAGTGGAGAAATATATAAATATTTACAAAGGCTCCCTTCTATCTTCGGTACCCTTGTGCAAGGTCCATCATCTTGCAGTCTTGCAGTGTGGTTGTATTTGAAATCAGTGGTGCAAGAGGGGTTTTTTTTCTTCATAATGTAAGTGTAACCTGCTTGCAAAGCTTGTGAGCCTGTCTCCTAAATTATGGACCTCATCTTCCTCGGAAGGGGAAAACCTGACCAAATGCCACTGGGATCTGAACATGTTCCTAGGAGTCTGATCATCTTCGGGCCTCTCAGGCTCACCATTAATGCGTCTTCAGTAGTGATAAATAACAACGATTGGCATTAAGACCAGATTCCTAAGAGAAGGCAGCTAAAAGGTATTCTCTTTTAGCTTCATTTCCCAGGAGGGCTCACTCAGCTGCCTTGGTAGAGTAGGGCTCTTCCTTCTCTAAGCGGTCTCTTTAGAAGTTTTTGAGGGATTGTGGCTCAAGGAAAAGTGACTCAGTCTGAGGAATTCTTTAAGAGCAGCTGGGAAAAGGCCCCAGACCCAGGCCTCTCCTCAGCTGGATCCAGTTTGCCGTCCTTTTCATGGCTGCAATCAGAAAAAATAAATACAGTGTGAGAAATCAAATGACTTTTGTCCAAGTAGCCAAAGGACAGTGTCTAACTTAACACTAGAGTTAGACAGAAGCCAGAAAGGGTGTCTGGTGTGAACGTTTCCGGCTGCAAGATCTACCTGACTGTTGCCCTCAAACCACGACTATCTCTCACATGCTTGCTGGAACCCCACCCCCACCCCAGAAGCTTCATGTTTCACGTGGCTCCTGAGTAGGGTTGCACAGAGTACAAGTTGCATTGCCTGTGTGCTGTTTCCAAGCAAGGAGAAAGAAGAACTTGCACTTTGTATTTTAAGATATTTGTGAATACTTTCCATCAATCAGTCTCCCCATCAGCACACAGATAACACAGGACAATACAGAGGAGATTGTAGACCCAGCGCAGCCGTTCCATCGAGGCCTTAGGGAGGAGTTGGGACATCTCTGGGGCTGAAAGCAGTGCACTTTGGCAGGGGGACCTCCAAGGAAGCATGGGGCTGAGATAAGGGAACATGACTGACCGATGGCGAGATAGTTGTCCAAGATGGAGTCGATGGGACTGGCATGGGCAGGTTGGTTTGTGAGGCTAGAAGAAGGTTGGCAGCTTCTCCTGCTGAGTCCGGTACCCACCAAAGACTAATCAGAGAGCACGGAGGAGAGCATGGCTTTGTGTAACGTTCTCATCAGACCTCCCAAGTCAGCTCAGCATATCCCCCAAGGAATGGCAGAGACTTCTCTTCTTGTAAACGACACTGGACACGTATTCAGTGCCGTTAAGGACAAGCATCTGGCGACCAGTGACCAGTGGTGTCAAAGTTCTGAGCTCAGGTGAGCAGTTTCCTGAAGATAAGAGAGCACTGTAGCCACGGCTACGGGTCCCCAGATCGGGGTTCTCTGGGGCCCCTGGGGCCCCTCCTTGCGCTCTGCACAGAGTTTGCTTCACTGTGCTCTGCGGTCGATGAAGGCTTCCTCTTCGCCTGTGTGAACTCCAGGAAACAGAAGACTGTCTCAGCCGGATACCGGCTGCCCTGGCCTATTTTCTTAGCCCTCTCTGCTAGTCAGCTTGGAACTCCTGCATTTTCTCAGTCAGCCGGGAGGATGCTCACGGCCCACTGCCCCTCAGTTCACATGCAAGAGCAGCTACCTCCTTCTCCACAGGCCTGGGCGAGCTTTCAGTCTCCACATCTGAGTGTGAAAGGAGGGCCTCCCCACTCCCCCCGCAGAGGTTCTATGGGATCAGGGTAACCCTGTTCTAAGCAGCGGAATGGAGAGTACACATGGCCTCAGGACCTCCATCATGTCCACTGGACTATTAGTACCTTGCTTTTCTCTCATTTTCATGTTATTAATTAATTAACTAAGGATATTCTTTTCCTAATTCCTCCCCAGCCAAGCTGAAGCCGCTGTTAATATTGTGATATATTTCCTTGTAGTGTTTTTCTCTACCTCTGCATATTTCCATAAACACGTGTCCCTTTTTTTTTACAAACCTAGGTCATTCTGGATATTCAATTTTGTTTCCCATCTTTCTTCATGTTATGTGGTAATTTAGCTACATTACCCCCATTCTCCTACAACGTGGTTTATTAATGGCTGTGTTCACTGTAAGAACATGCCATATATATTTAAAAATTACTACTGAGGGCCGCTTCGAAGGTCTACAGTTTTTCTCCAGGATAAAAAAACACTGTAATGGACATCTCTTTTCGAAGACTTTAGACTGTATCTCTGAATATTGGCCAAACGTAGGACCCTGGAAGTAAAAATTTCAAGATCAAAAGGTGTAAATACTTTTGAGGTTGTTGATGCCCATTGTCAGGCTGCCCTCCAAAATGGCTATACCAGTTTACAGTCACGTAAGGTTTTCTTTCTCTTTATTATGAAAGGATCCTTGGTACTGAGGACTAATAGTGCCTGTGCAGTGTCTCAAGCGAGAATGAAAAGCACAGACCAGCTCCCTGTCAGGAATTTCAACATCCAGGAGGAAAACTGATCAGAGGTACAGCTGAGGGTGCTTCCCGAGGTTGCTCTAGAAGGAAATGACCCCTCCAGGACTATGTTGGCAGAATGACTGACCTTTCCCAAAGTGACCAGCACAAAATGCCCTCAACTTGAACATGAAAAAGACACATACCTCATCCAAAAGTTCCCTTAGGTCCTCCAAACCCACACTTCTTTATTCAAGTCAGGGTTCGTGACAGGGTAGCCAAGGAGGGTTTGAGGTTTCAGTAAGGGGAGGGCACCTGCGTAAGTGATTAGCTCTTGCGCAGAGGGAAGCGAATGTACAAGCTGACCTTTGAGGTCACTCAGTCAGTGGGCACTGTGCGGTGGGCAGCTCCAGGTGAACCGATCCTGGCCCTCTTCTGCTTCTGGCCGGAACTGACGGCGTCATTGTTTGCTTTTCCCCTGGGGATAATAATATCCGTCGCCTTCCCAAGGGATACTTGTGGTTGAATTGGTGCTTATCAAAGGTTTGGGAGAGAGGACTGACAGTGTGTGCAAATGATTGATAGGGAGCCCCAGCCCACAGTGCAGCTATCTAAGGAGGCCTTGGGTTGCTCACAGAACGAGGCTGGGGTTAATAGCTTTCATCCTTCCAGAGTTCCTGGGGTGATTGTGCAAGAGACTCGTGATCTGATCACAAGAGCAAAGAGAGTGCCTGTGTTGCCGATAACAAAGAATTACACAAGGCCTGGAACAAACGCCAGAGCTTTAAAACACTTGGCGGCAATTCAAGCTGCGAAGCATTTTATCGTGTCAGGCCATCGCTGAGAGGGGCCAGCTGAAGCTACCCCGTCCACGTCCTTTTACAAGCACCGGCCTTTTGATGGGGCTCTGAAAACCCTCTGAACTGTAGCTGCCTTTGCAGAGTGTTTAAGCTGGTCGGCTTACAGCAGGACAAACTGGCAGCGTGGCAAGAAAGAAAAGTGAAATTCAACCCAATGCTGGGATCGAAAGCTCTTGAGACTCAAATGTCTCCGACACTGGGGTGTGGCTTCTTCGCTAATTAAGTTCTGTCAGACAGGGGTTGGAAATGTCAGCCCCTATTCAGGGCTTGGCTCTTCCAGCAGCCAATAGTGGTGGGCCTGGGGCTCTGGTTGAAATAATGACGATCAAGTTTGAAACACCATTCGGTTGATTTCAAGATTTCCTGGGACCACCGTTGAAAACACAATGTTCTCTTTTGGGGGCAACGTGAAGAGCCAATCACAAGTGAGGTTTCGCAGAATGTTCTGCCCATATTTGGTAGTTATCTTACCTCATTCAACGAGATTGATAATATATGCACTTGAAAAGCAAGGCTTTGAGAAGTATGTGTCTTTCTCCCAGTTATGAAAGACGTCTTATCTTAATGCCTTTGGGGCATTTTTTGGTTTTGTTTTAAAGCTTCAATTGCAGCTTCTGGCTTGTTAGCATTTACCTGAAAATACATAGAAAACAGAAACTAGTTTTGTTTAAGTAAATAACCAGGGGTGGCCCAGGAGGTCACGGGGATGGTGAAGGCATGGCACAGGCTTTACTGCATTTTATCTATGATGTGTAGGAGACCCGTTCCTCAGAGCCTCTGGGAAATAAATGCATCCTTTAAAGTTTCTCCTTAAGGGGTGCTTAAAAAGGATCATCAAATCTTGTAGAGAGGGACGACACAAATACGATAAACTTCACTCTACCTTTTTCCAGTGAGTATTTATCAGCTGCTTTAGATGCACCGTCCGTTTCATTCTCACCATGATCCCACAAAGGAAATCCTATTCTTATCCACGTTTTACAGATGAGGTTACTGACGCAGGGAGTTACATAACTTTCCAAGGGGCCCGAGCTTAGAAGTAGTGGAGCTAAGAAGCCGCCCCAGCAGTCAGATGCCCAAGCCCCTCACTCCATTGAGATGTCTTCCTATGTTTACAGGCAAGAACAGAGAGGCCTTAAGTAGTACACAATGGCGCCAGGAACTCCAAGCTCTAAGACATCGACCGTCTCCGACCCTCAGGACCCTATGGAAAGAAAGTTGTGAGGTTGTTTGGCTTGTCTCAGGCCTGAGGGTGGGAAAGTTCCCAGTGACCCCCTAGGAGATCACATCCAGAACTGTCTGGTCAGAGAGGAGCCTGCAGTCCGGCAGCTGAGCCCCTCACTCAGGGCCCCAGTCTCAGGAAGCCCAGCTCTAGAAGGTCCTCCTTCCTCAGTGAGACTAAAGACGTGTGGGCTACAGCAGAGACCCCGTACACGGTCGGCTGTGTCTTCAAAACTGAGGAGACCTTGAGAAACAGGAGGGAGATGGCTACGCAACCCAGCCTCCCCTGAGACCACAGAGAGGCCCCATGTCCTCCGTGCAGAGCAGCGGTGCTCAGCCAGGGCAGTTTGGGCCCCCAGGGGACATTTGGCGATGTCTGGAGACATTTTTGGTTGTCGCAGCTGGAGAGAGGGCGCTCCTGGCATCTAGTGGGTGGTGGCCAGGGAGGCAGCTCAACACCCTGCCGTGCACACGGCGGCCCCCGACGCCACCACGAAGAATGATGCAGCGCCAAGTGTCACTAGTGCTGTGGTGAGAAACCCCACCTGCAGCTCTGAGGAAGCTCTGTCTGGGGCTTCTTCAAAGCGACAGTCTGCAACCAGGAAGCCAGCAGCGCCTACAGCTAGGCAGAAGGCGGGACAGAGAAAAGGTGGAAGTATGCCTACGGGTTTTAATTCACTGCATCTTTCTTCCTGACACCGAGAGGTCAGTGTTGGCCTCTGTTTACAGGGGTCAGGACCAAGGTATGGGCTGGCCCTATGTAGTAGGCTGAATAATGGCCCCCAAAGATCAGGTCGTAACCCCTGGAGCCTGTAAATGTTACCTTATATGAAAGAAAAAGAATGGTCTTTGCAGATGTGATTAAGGTAAGGATCTTGAAATGGGGAGACGATCCTGCATTATCTGTGTGGGCTCTGCACGCCACTGGGAGTATCCTTATAAGCGGGAGGCAGAGGGAGGTATGACACATGCACAGTGGAGAAGGTAGTGTGATAAAAGAGGTAGAAAGTGGAGCTATGGGGCCACCAGCCAAGGGATGAGAGCAGTAACCAGAAGCTGGAAAAGGCAAAGAACAGATTCTCCCTTAGAGCCTCCAAGGGGAGTGTGACCCTGCCACACCTTGATTTTGGCCCAGTGATACGGATTAGAAACTTCTGGCCTCCAGAACCATGCAAATAAATTTCTCTTGTTTTAAGCCACCAAGTGTATGGTAATTTGTTACAGCAGCCCTAGGAAACTAAAATACCCTGCCACTCCTTGAGCCCCCATGTTGATCGGTTGAGGCCGAGGGACAAACTCTTACAACACAGACAGAGCCACAGCCTTTATGGGGTAGAATTTGAGGAGAGGATGTCCATTTTCTTTGCACCACACTCCCTCTGAATCACTGTTGCCTATGAAAACATGGCACCTACCTTCCCTCTGCCTCTGTCAGGCAACAATTTCAAGTGAATGCTGGGCAAATCACCTGCTCATCTTAGTGCCCGGTTCCACCGTAGCTGGAGCCACCTATCACTTTCTACCTTGATTTCCTGTCAATGTACATGCGGTATGTTCTACACTAGACTGTAAGCTCCCAGGAGGCAGGAACGCTGTTGGATTGATTGTTAAGCCTCCCAAGGCCCCCAGCACAGAACCAAGCACATGGTGCTCAACCCATGGTGAATGTGTGCCTCCTCCATCCTATAACTATGAGAAATGTTACTTTGTTCTCTATGTTGCCTGGTGGTCAAGCAGCACAAAGCCAAGTCTGATGCTTATAAGTAAGAAATCCCCGCACGTTCTGTCAGGCCTGCAGCAACTGGACATGGACACCTGATGGTCCTTTGTTTTTCAACCGGGGTATGATTTACATACAGTAAAATGCATGCATCTTAAGTGTACAGCTTGATTATTTACCTATATATACCTCCTGGTAACCACTTCCTGGATCAAGATATAGAATCTTTCCAATCACCCCAGAAACAAGTTCCCTTGTTTCCCCGCCGTCCTCACACCCCAGTGACCCTCATGAACTAGGTTTGCTTACTCTTGAAGGTCATGTAACTGAACTCATACAGAACATACTCTGGCGTCTGGCTTTTTTCTCTCCACATAATGTTTTTGAGATTTATCTGTGTGGTTGCGTGTATCGGTAGTTTTTTTCTTTTTTTCCAAAAACTGTGTATTATTCCATTGTAAGTGTATGCCACAATTCGTTTATCCAGTCCCCTGTTGACGAGCATTTGAATGCTTTCCAGTTTGGACCTATAGGGAATAAAGCTGCTACGAGCGTTGTATTTTACGGCCCTGTGTTTCCATCTCTCGTGGTTATGTACCTAGGAATAAAACTGCTGGGCCACAGGGAAGGTGGCTGGTTAACTTTACAGAAATTAGCATCACTAGTTGTGATTTAGATATAAGAAAACAAATTTTTAGAGAAGTAGCAACAATCTTCCTGTACTTACTTTCCCAATTCCATCCATTATAGTAATTTCTTAAAGAAATGCAGTGCTTCACGCGTGGCTAATTGGATCAGTGGTAGAGAAGGTTAGGGAGTCAGGAAGCATGAAAATTAGAACAAATGCCCAGCCACTGAAAACATCCTCATGTCATGTTCTACTCACTCACACCAACCTGTATCTTTACAGCTGGTCTTCCCTGGCATTGGGGTTGAACACAGTGCTCATACAGACAGGATTCCTATGAAAGAAAATATTTTAAGAGGAAAATTTGCTCTGTAATGAAGCCCTGATTGAAATGGCAGCTGCAGGCAGCGAGGAGTATGTGGCATCTGTAGACCAAGGGCAATCAGATCCTTCTGTGGTGTCTGTTCTGAGTATTTGAAGACGTCTTCTTCCCCTGCCAAATCCACAGCTCTCCTGATGCCTGGGCACAAAGAGAGCTGCCCTGCTTTCCCAGCTGCCACCTTTCTTCAGAAGTGAATTCCTGAGCGTCAGCTGCTCCCCACTTGAGTGCCTTTGAATTCTAGAAACCTGAAACAGCTTTGCAAAAGTGACTAGGGAAAAAAAAAAAAAAAAGAGAGAGAGAGAGAAGAAAGTGACTAGAGAAGGGGAAACTATTTTAAGACCCTGTAGTGTTGTCATGACACTGGAGAATGAAGGCTGGGATGCCGAAGGAAAGAAGAGAAATGTCCAAACTTGTCTCGCCACGAGGTGTAGTTTACAACAGCCATTATTCATGACGAGTCAAATTCTTTTCACCCAAGTAGGCGTTTCACCAATTTTTCTAATGATGCACCAGGTTTAACTGTTTTCAGATTAACTTCATCCCATCCTTCTTGCTATTTAAAACTTTTATCTTTAACCATGAGGTGCATCTTATTCTTCCCCGAATGGCAACTTGGTGCAATTATATGTTCCTTGGTTCTTTCTTTCAGAATCTGAGATGCCACTTCTGGGATCTAATCTACTTCATCTGTATCTCATAATTTCCTTGGTTTCCCTAAAATCCTCATACTGTCCTTTGCCCCTTTCTTCCCATTTATGGGGAAGAAATTGTCCATGTCTTCGTGGCACCAGTCAGACCGAGTCAGCAAGTAAGAAATGTCAATCACCCAGGCTGCGTATTTGACACTAGGAAATTAAAACAATGGGAGTGATCCAATATCTTCTTTTTTTTCTTATTTTGTTGTCGTCGTTGTTATACATTTATTTTTCCATTGCTCTCCTGCTGTGTAGATAGGTGCTTTCTGGACCAAAAAAATCACCTGAACTGAAGTTCATATTCAGAAAAAGAGGGTGGGCCAGAGAGCCCTCTTATAAGGGCACAAATCCTATTCATGACAGCTCCATCCTCATGACCTAATCACCTCCCAAAGCCCCACTTCCAAATGCTGTCCCATTGGGGGTTAAGATTTTGACACATGAATTTTGAGAGGACACCACCATTCAGTCCATTGCATGAGTAAATCCTAGAAGTGGGAATGCTGAGTTGTATGCTAAGTGCGTGTTCAACCTAAAGGAAACTGCCCGTCTTCTAAAGTGGCAGTTCCATTTTATTCCCACTGGTGACGTATGATTCCCAATTGCTTCACATCCTTGGCAGTATAGTCAGTTTTTAGAAAAAATTGCAGACACTTTTATGGGTTTGTAGTGGCATCTCCTTGTGGGTTTAGTTCACATTTCCCTGATGACTAGTGATGTTGAACATCTCTTCCTGTGCTCATTTGCGATCTGCATCTCTTCTTTAGTGAAGTGTGTGATCAAATCTTTTGGTTCTTTTTATACTGAGTTGTTTGTCTTGTTTTTATTACTGGAATGTGAGAGTTCTTTAGATATTTCTGGATGTGAGTCCTTTATCAGACAGATGATGTGTAAATATTTCCTCCCAGTCTTGTCTTGACTTTTCATTTTTCTTACTGGGGTCCTATTGGACACTCACATTTTCAGTGACTAGGGTTGTTTTTTGCCCCACTCTCAATCCCTCCAGCATCTTGGACAGCAAGGCAGGGAGCTAAGAGGTGCCACTGGCTTTGGTCTAATTCATAGGACTCTGGCTATGGGTTAACGTCAGTCTCCTGAAAGAAGAATATTGGCCTAAACAGTGGACACTTCAGTCTGTAACTATAGTGTGCATAGAATAATCTGGAAAGTTTGATGAACATGCATATTTCCAAGCTCTGCTCCTAGAAATGTTTATTCAGTAAGTGTGAGGTGAGGTGCAGCTTGTTGCAGTATTCAACAAGCAGCCAGATTATCCTGATAGAGGCGGCTTCGGGATGACATTTGGAGAAACCTTGAAACTCTAAGGCCACTGACCATGTGTGGTGTCTACTGTGGTCACAATGCAAAGTCTACGTCCAGGCTACACAAAATCGCGTGGGGCAAGTCAGAAGAGGGAGATGTTACCACACAGCTCGACGAAAAGGAGAAGAAACACCAAGAATGCAGGAATATTAGGACATTTTTACTGAACATTTGCCCATTGCTTCATCCTTTGCTCTCTGCTATTATAGGCATGTCTTCATTTGGGAAGACATCTTTTAAAAGTGCCTTTCAAGGGTTGGGCTTCCCTGGTGGCGCAGTGGTTGAGAGTCCGCCTGCCGACGCAGGGGACACGGGTTCGTGCCCCGGTCCGGGAAGATCCTACATGCCGCGGAGCGGCTAGGCCCATGAGCGAGCCATGGCCGCTGAGCCTGCGCGTCCGGAGCCTGTGCTCCGCAACGGGAGAGGCCACAACAGTGAGAGGCCCGCGTACCGCAAAAAAAAAAAAAAAAAAAGTGCCTTTCAGGCACGACACTTCATTTGAATAGACACTGGAGGGAAAAGGTGGCTGATAAACAAGTAAATTATTGCACATTAATAAATGTCAATAAATTCTTCACCTTGATCCTGAATACTAACATTTTCTCCTTACGTCAAGTCCTGGGCTGCCAGCAGTGGTGCTGTGGTAGATTCCAGTCCATGTTTTTTCAGACCCTCTGGACTTACCGGAAGTCACCCTGAACTTTTCACCAGGGACGTGTGGAACTTTTCACCAGGGACGTGTGGAATGTCTTTGGTTTTATTATAAACATTTTTTTTTGGACAAAGGCAGAACTTATTCAAACAAATCCATGGAGGATGCTGGGGTTTGCATCATTACCATTCTTTACAGGAAAGGAAACACAGACAGTAGCAACAAACAGCCAGCTTCATAGAATCCAGGCATCCAGATGTTTGGACTGTATAATACCAAACAATCAGTCGGTCTGAGGTTTTTCCTGAATTGGACAAACTATTCTGACGTTGCAAAATTACAACCAGCGTGATGTAAGTTTTAGCTACAGACAGAAACCAGTTGGGGCTGACCTTTCTGTCTTAATCAAATGTTATTGTTCAAACTTGTTGGTACCTCTCAGCTGAAATCATTTTAAAGGCCTGTTGTTTCAATACTGTGGTGGGATGTTTCTTTAAATCACAACTAGTTAACGAATCTTCTAGGGTAATTAGGGCACCTGTGCTCTAGCAAACACAAGTGATCAATGATCTTTAATTAAAGATGGTGGAGTAGGAAAAAGCCTGGAACCCGGAGGCAAAAAGTGTGGAGTTTACTGCTTGCTTGAGCTGAACAGTGCCTCTTTAAGCTTTCAAGGGAGGAGATAACTTATGGAAACATAAATATGTAAGAAGACTAAAGCCAAAGTGGTTAACCGCTCTCTCTAAATATAATCCATCCCCCGCAGGGCTAGCAAACAAAACAATCCTAACAATAGAATTGTTTATGTACCTCGCATACAAAGAGGACCTGAAACCAGGAAGCCACAGGATTCAATGAGGTAAGCAGAGAATTGTTTTCTTTATTCTGAAACATTACTCAAGTTATACATAATTAATGTTGAAAATGAGAAAATATGTAAAAGGCCAATAATAAATAAAATCAATTAAAATTCTACTACTCAGTAAAAACTACCGTTAGCCTCGGTATATATTCTAACGTGGCCCCACACATGTATGACATATGCATATTCCAAACGGCTGCTGTCCTGACATCTGCTGTTTGAGTTAGTGCTATACTGTAAAGCTTCTTGCGCGCCAGTAAATATGCATCTTCATCACCCATTTAAATGGTCAAACTGTATTCCACGGTAGACTTGTAAATATTAACACCTAACACGGAATGCTTCCTACGTGCTTGGCTCTGTTCTAAGCACTATAACACCATCTCTGTGAGGTAGGTACTATGATTACTCTTGTTTTACAGACCGGGAAACTGAGTTAAGAAGACGTTAATTAACTTGGTATCTGGGGTTCAACCCCAGATGGTCTGGCTTTCGAGTCCAAGTTCGTAACACCCGGCCATATTGCTTCTCACCTCATTCCCTTGAGTTATTTAGGTTATTTATAATATTTGTCATTCTTTTAAAAACTTTTTTATTGAAGTAGTTGATTTACAATGTGTTAATTTCTGCTGTACGGCACAGTGATTCAGTTATACATATATATATTCTTTTTCATATTCTTTTCCATTATCGTTTATCACAGGATACTGGATATTTCATTGTTTTAAACAGTGCAGATCAATTTAAACCTCTATTTCCTCACGAGACAGGTGGTGAAGGTAGAGTGGGGAGCATTGATAATGGATGACTGTTCAGTAAGAAAGTACTAGGCAGACATTCTTTGGGGTAAGATCAGGTTAGAAGGTGTTCACTCTCATAGTAAAAATGAGGGAAGTCTATAAAATCAGCCTGGTTACTCCAGGGAGGGGGGAGGCATATTTGCTGTGCTGCGGGAGAGATGGACTCCCCCTGTGTCCTTAGATCTATGTAGGAGAAAATAGCAACTGCCTTAGGAGAAGAGACTAGCCCTGGGGATCAAAATACAGAATTAATATTCTGCAGGCTGAACTTTAACCTATTGCAAAGAGAGAGAGAGAGGAGTCTTCAGCAATTAGAGTATCAGCTTTAAGACGAGCAGTGAGTATTCATTTGGGACTGGGTGTGTCGGGATGCGAGCAAAGGATGACTCACATTAGATCAGCAGATGGGGGGCAGGCAGGGCCGGAAAGAGGGAGGGGATCTGAGGGAGCTAGGCATGCGCTTCTCTGCCAGGGTCACAGGCATTACTGGCTCACTGTGGACACAGGGTTTTCTTTACTTATGTCTGCATATTAAGTTACACAACTGACAGAGGGAGGTGAAGTGGGGAGGTCGCTAGTAAACAAGTGAATAGGTAGATAAATACATTCGTAATAAAGAGTAATGAGACTCCCCATAGACCTTTCTCCAAAGAAGCTATTCAGATGGTGAATATCCACAGGAAAAGATGCTCAACATAATTAGGTATTAGGGAAATGCAAATCAAAACCGCAATGAGATATTACTTCCCACTCATGAAGGTGGCTGGAATCAACAAACAAACCTTGTAAACAAATGTTCATAGCAGCATTATTGATAATAGCCAAGAAATGGAAACAGCCCAGATAGCCATCAATGGATAAATAAACAAAATGTGGTCTGTTCATACAGTGGAAGATTTTTCAGCCATAAAAAGCAATGACGGGCCTCCCTGGTGGAGCAGTGGTTGAGAGTCCGCCTGCCGATGCAGGGGACACGGGTTCGTGCCCCGGTCCGGGAGGATCCCACATGCCGCCGAGCGGCTGGGCCCGTGAGCCATGGCCGCTGAGCCTGCACGTCTGGAGCCTGTGCTCCGCAACGGGAGAGGCCACAACAGTGAGAGGCCCGTGTACTGCAAAAAAAAAAAAAAAAAAAAAAAAAAGCAATGAAGTACTGACACATACAGCATCCACGGCTGGGCATGGATGAACCTTGAAAACATGATGCTGAGTGAAAGAACGCTGTCACCACAGGCCATGTATTGTGATTTCATTTATATGAAATGTCCAGAATAGGTAAACCCATAAAGACAGAGAGTAGATTAGGGGTTACCAGGAGCTAGGGCTATGGAGGAGTGAGGAGGGATTACTAATTGGTGTGGAGTTTCCTTTTGGGGAGATAAAAATGTTCCATAATTGATGGCTGTGATGGTCGCACACTGCTGTGAGTATACTGACATCCACAGAGCTGTACACTTCAAAAGGATGGATTATATGGTTTGTGAATTATATCTTAATGGAAGGCACTATGCTAAGTGAAATAAGTCAGAGAAAGACAGATACCGTGTGATCCCACTTATATGTGGAATCCCAAAAGGCTGAACTCATAGAAACAGAGAGTGGAATGGTGGTTACCAGGGGCTGGTGGTCAAAGCATACAGACTTCCAGTTATGAGACGAGTAAGTACTGAGGATCTCATGTACAGCATGGTGAGTATAGTTATCAACACTGTGTACGCATACACTTGAAATTTGCTAAGAGAGTAGATCTTAAATTTCTCACCACCAAAAAAAAAAAATTAGGTGATGGAGCTGTTGGCTAACCCTATTGTGGTAATCATTTCACAATATATACGTGTATCAAATCAGCCCATTGGACACCTTAAACTAACGCAATGTTAGATGTCAATGATACCTCAATAAAAGCAGGGAAAAGAAAAGTGATGGAGTGGAGAGAACAGAAACACAGCCCCTCAGGCATGAAAGGCCGTGTGTGGTCCAGGGATGAGAGAAGACCTGGAGGACTGAGTGTGCCAAGAGGCCGAAGGGATCTCCGAGAGAGTTGAGGGTGAGAGGTCTGGCAGTCGACGCTGGTAATTATAGGCACTTTGGGATTATGTTCAAAGGACAATGGGAAATCTTTGAAGGCTGCAAAACCCAGCAGTTATGTAATCCAACTTGTATTTTAAATAGTGTTCTCTTCTTGAATTCTTAGGGCAGAAATAGATTGCTATTGTAGCTAATAAAACCAGATAGACATCACTAACTTAAAATTTTAAAGTTAAAATTAGCACACAGTGTTTTTCTTTGGATTTATTATGCATGCTCGGAAAATGAGGCCAGCAAAATACGTATTCACTAATACTACAAAAGGAGTGCATTATCATGTAAATAATAATGTAAGCTTTTGATGTTTTACCCAGACCGTATTCTGTTGCTTCTAGGAATTAACAGCTATCGGACACAAGTAAAGATTACACTCTTTTATCACTGTTCAGGAGAATATTAATATCAAACACAGATTTGGTTTAATTGCATTTAATAGAGGGAGCGAGTCCAAGCATATCTAGCAAAGGTCATGATGTGGTGGGCCAAAGCTTAGCTGCATGTTGAACGCAGAATCCTTTTGGCCTCTTGTTTGAAACTGTGAACAAGTTATTGGGAGTAATGATTGAATTTCAGAGATTCTGAGATGCACACTCCCAAATGAGAAGAGATGGGCTTTCCTGGCCTCAGGGAGGGCAAGAGATCTCAGGCAACAGGGAGCACAGCTGTGCGCAAAGACAGCTAAGGATGTGCTTACATCCTGGGACATCAACTCAGGACCCGGGCAGTGGTGAAGGTCGATCTCAGGGGTGGCATATGCCAGGGTCCCAAAGATGCCCAGGTTTTTGTGCATTCATTCCTAGTTTCTTGAGAGTGCAAGGCCCATGAAACTTCCGGAAAAGCCAGGTTCTCTTTTGCAGATGGCAGCATCATTGGGAAGAAACTTCCCTTTAAGGCTCCTGGCAGTGACATTAGCAAAACAAGAAACAAAATAGGAGCAGCAGTTGAAAATAATTACAGTTCAAGATTCTGGTACACGCACACGCAGGCACGCACAAGCACCATTCTAGGGAGCTTCAAATATATTAAAACCTGGTGAAAAGAATCCTTGGTTGGGGGTGGTGCAGAGAAGATGACAGAGCCTGAATTCTTCATAACTGAATTCCCATTATCTTTGAATGCATTCCATTGTTTGGCTGTGTCACAACTGATTTAGTCTTGTAATGATAAACCTTTTCACCATTTTAGCATTACAAGCAATGCTGCAGTAAACTTTCTCTTATGTATGTATCTCCATCTCTGCTGGGACAAAAATGTGCCATATAAACTGTGACAGATGTCACCAAATTGTTCTCCAAAAATGTTGAAAAAATGTACATGTCCACCAAAACGTATATACCCATGTATATACTTATCCCAACATCCTTACCACTACTGGGTGTTGTAAAATTTTAACTAACTTTACCATAGCTTGAAAATGGTATCTCGTTGTTGTTTTGCTTTTATAATTATTAAATTATAAGTGAGAGTGTCTTTTCAGAAGTTCACTGGTTATTTGTTTTCTTCCCCTCCCTTCCCCTCCTCTCCAGAAACTTCCTGTTTACCTGTTTTCTATTGGATTATCTATCTTGTTCTTATTGATTTGCGTGAGCTCACTATCATATGTGTTGCAGTATTTTCCTCAGTCTTTTGGCTTTAGAAATGAGATTTTCTGAAATAAAGAAGTTTATATCTTTTATGTAGTTATATCTATAATTTCCTTTATGGCTTCTGGATTTTATGTCTCGTCTAGAAGGCCCTACTTTCCACTAAGATTAAAACTACATTCACTTTATAGAATGATCATATGATCTAGGAATTCCACTCCTAGATACGTACCCTAAAGAACTGACAACAGAAAATCAAACAGATATTTGCACACCAGTGTTCATAGCAGCATTATTCGGAAGAGCCCAAAGGTGGGAACAAGTCAAGTGTCCATCAGCAGGTGAAAGGATGAACAAAATGTGGTCTCTTCATACAGTGGAATAGTATTCAGCCATAAAAAATGGATGGAATTCTTATATATGCTATAACATAGATGAACACTGATAACATTGTGTCAAGTGAAATAACCCAGACACAAAGGACAAATACTGTAGGATTCCCTACAGTTCCTAGAATAGGCAAATTCATAAAGACAGGAGGTAGAATCATGGTTGCCTGGGGCTGAGGAGAGGGAAGGATGGGGAATTATTGTTTAATGGGTACAGAGTTTCTATTTAGGATGATGAGCAAGTTCTGGAAATGGATAGTGGCGATGGTTGTACAACATTGTGACTATAATATCATGAGTCCCTTCCTTCCTCCTTCCCTTCCTTCCTTCCTTCCTTATTTCCTTCCTTCCTTCCTTCCCTCCTTCCTTCCTTCCTTCCTTCCTTCTTTCTTTCCTTCCTTCCTTCCTTCCCTCAATTTATTTATCTTTCACTTTCAGAGTCGCTTTGGTTTAAATGCATCTCCTATAAATATCACAGAGTTCAAAGTTGGTTTTTTTCTTTATTATTCAATCTGGGAGTTGCTTTTTAAAACAAATATGTTTCATTTATCTCTATTGTTATAAATTTCCCTGTACGTTTGGTCTTAATTCTGTTCCCTTAAGTTATTTTTCCTAATTTTAAAATATATGAACATGTGAGTTTTCCATCTGATAATTTAGAAGATTTATATTCAAGTTTTAGTACCTCAAGGGGTCACCTCACAAACTGAAATAATTACTTGCTAAACATTTTAATGACTCAATAATAGTCCATGATATGATCATATTCTAATTTGCTTCATTTCCTTTTGTTGTAAATTGAGATAACTTACAGTGTTGTACTAATATGTGGCAGTGCTGTGATAAACATATTTGGGCTTACATTTTCTTTCTTTTTTTTAAACAAATGTATTTATTTATTTGGCTGCATTGGGTCTCTTTTGCTGCATGCGGGCTTTCTCTAGTTGCAGTGAGCCGGGGCTACTCTTCGTTGCAGTGCGAGGGCTTGTCATTGTGGTGGCTTCTCTTGTTGCAGAGCACAGGATCTAGGTGTGCGGGCTTCAATAGTTGTGGCATGTGGGCTTCAGTAGTTGTGGCACGTGGGCTATAGAACACAGGCTCAGTAGTTGTGGCACATAGGCTTAGTTGTTCCGCAGCATGTGGGATCTTCCTGGACCAGGGCTCAAACCCATGTTCCCCGCATTGGCAGGCAGATTCTTAACCACTGCGCCACCAGGGAAGTCCCTGGGCTTATATTTTCTTTCCCTATAGTTTAGATTTTTTCCAGAGAATAGATTCAAAAAGAATAATGATATCAAAGAATTTGAATATTGTAAACTCCTGATCTCTCTTGTAAAAATCACTTTCTATATATTCCGTCAATTTAGACTCCAAACATTCACATAATTGGGAGGGAAAAAAAAAAGCCTCAGTTAATAGGAGAAAGTTGCCCAAATCTTAATTGGCCTTAAGGCTGGTAGAGCCTTGGGATAAAAGTGTACCCTATGATTTGCATTCTGAAACAAGTTATCTGAGAAAGTTCCAGAGCCAGGTAAGAGGAGCCAGTTCCTTCACTTCCATCAAATTTTGGACTCCTTTTCTTTCTTTTTTTTTTTTTTTATAACATTTAATTTTAAAAATTTTATTGGAGTATAGTTGATTTACAATGTTGTGTTAGTTTCAGGTGTACAGCAAAGTGATTCAGTTATACATACACATATATTCATTCTTTTTCAGATTATTTTCCCATACAGGTTATTACAGAATATTGAGTAGAGTTCCCTGTGCTATATATACAGTAGGTCCTTGTTGGTTATCTGTTCCATATATAGTAGTGTGTACATGTTAATCCCAAGCTCCTAATTTATCCCTCCCCCTCCCCCGGTTTCCCCTCTGGTAACCATAAGTTTGTTTTTGAAATCTGTGAGTCTGTTTCTGTTTTGTAAATAAGTTCATTTATATAATTTTTTTAAAAATTAGATTCCACATATGAGTGATATCATATGATATTTGTCTTTGTCTGACTTACTTCACTTAGTATGATCATCTCTAGGTCCATCCATATTGCTGCAACTGGCATATTTTGTTCTTTTTTATGGCTGAGTAATATTCCATTGTACATATGTACCACATCTTCTTTATCCATTCTGCTGCTGATGGACATTTAGGTTGCTTCCATGTCTTGACTATTGTAAATAGTGCTGCAATGAACATAGGGGTGCATGTATCTTTTTGAATTAGAGTTTTCTCCAGGTATATGCCCAGGAGTGGGCTTGCTGGATCATATGGTAGTTCTATTTTTAGTTTTTTAAGAAACCTCCATACTGTTCTCCACAGTGGCTACACCAATTTACATTCCCACCAACAGTGTAGGAGGGCTCCCTTTTCTCCACACCCTCTCCAGCATTTGTTGTCTGTAAACTTTTTGATGATGGCCATTCTGACTGGTGTGAGGTAATACCTCATTGTCATTTTGATTTGCATTTCTCTGATAATTAGTAATGCTGAGCATGTTTTCATGTGCTTTTTGGCCAACTGTATGTCTTCTTTGGAGAAATGTCTATTTAGATCTTCTGCCCATTTTTTGATTGGGTTGTTTGGTTTTTTGACATAGAGCTACATGAGCTGTTGGTATATCTTGGAGATTAATCCCTTGTCGGTCGCTTCATTAGCAAATATTTTCTCCCATTCTGTGGGTTGTCTTTTTATTTTGTTTATGGTTTCCTTTATTGTGCAAAAGCTTTGAAGTTTCATTAGGTCCCATTTGTTTACTTTTGTTTTTATTTCCATTACTCTAGGAAGTGGGTCAAAAAAGATCTTGCTGCGATTTATGTCAAAGAGTGTTCTGCCTATGTTTTCCTCTAAGAGTTTTATAGTATCTGGCCTTACATTTAGGTCTTTAATCCATTTTGAGTTTATTTTTGTATACGGTGTTAGGGAGTGTTCTAATTTCATTCTTTTACATGTACCTGTCCAGTTTTCCCAGCACCACTTATTGAAGAGGCTGTCTTTTCTCCATTGTATATTCCTGCCTCCTTTATCAAAGATAAGGTGACCATACATGCGTGGGTTTATCTCTGGCTTTCTGTCCTGTTCCATTGATCTATATTTCTGTTTTTGTGCCAGTACCATACTGTCTTGATTACTGTAGCTTTGTAGTATAGTGTGAAGTCAGGGAGCCTGCTACCTCCAGGTCCGTTTTTCTTACTCAGGATTGCTTTGGTTATTTGGGGTCTTTTGAGTTTCCATATAAATTGTGAAATTTTTTGTTCTTGGACCCCTTTTCTTGATGGTCGATTTCAGAGATGGTATCACTTCTTTTCTTAAAAAATTTTATTTCTTAGTTTTGATTTTATTTATTTATTTATTTTGGCCATACCACACGGCTTGTGGGTTCTTAGTTCCCCAACCAGGGATCAAACCCAGGTCCTCAGCAGTGAAAGCTCTGAGTCTTAACCACTGGACTGCCAGGGAATTCCCGGTGTCTCTTCTTATGTCTATGGATTTCTTATACCACAAGTAACCCTAATAACAAGCTACTTTAGTTCTTTTTTTAAAAATTCCAGTGGAAAATGAAGAGTGTTCTGAATGTCTTTTAAACACAAAGAGTTTAAGTTCCTGGAAACTTATTTACAAGCTCACAGAGTTAGCACCAGGTTGTAGTGAAGTGCACATCAAGAAGTTAATTAAGGAAAAATAGAATCACAGTGGTTCTGGCTTCTATTTCATGTCAACAGGACTTAGAAGTTCTTGCAGTGAGTGGCTTGGCACCCAGAGTATCATTGACTTGTGGTCAACCTCTTTAGCCACAGAATTTTAATAGATGATGAAATATAAAGTCTACTTTAGATGAGTTCAAGTTATATCGCATCCTCAGAAAAGAAAGAATTCAGGGTATTACGTTTTGCTCACTTCTATAATCTTCTCACTTGTTTACAGAAACTCTTTAGTGGCTCTGTGTGAACTTTCCAAAGCTTTCCACAGTGCTGTTGGGTGATAAGTTCTCTTTGGCTGTATCTGTATCAGAGCCCACAAACAATGGGGATTTGCGGTGTTCCCCCATCACAGTCCAAAACCTAAATGAAGAGTTAAATTCTACACGTCCGTGCTTCTCTCCCCCTCATTTTCCACTCCAAACTTTGAGTAGGAAATATGCTATCCTTCTTCTCCCTGTAATTTCTCCCCAGGCTGACTACCTTCCTTGTCGTACAGGCATCAGCAAACTCTAGCTCATGGCCCCAAATCCAGCCCACTGTCTGTGTTTTTATGGCCTGTGAGCTGAGAACAGTTTGTACATTTTTGTAATGATTAAAAAAAAAAATCAGAAGATGGTTTTTTCATGACATGAAAATTATATAAAATTCCAATTTCAGTGCCCACAACTTTTACATTGTAACACAGCAGGAGTGATAATTTACATGTTGTCTATGACTACTTTCAAGCTATAAGGCAGAGTTGAATAGCGGTGACAGAGACATACGGTGTCCCCACAAGGCCACAAACATTGACTAACTGGACCTTTACAGAAAAAGTGTGCTGACCCATGTTCTAGAAGCTTTATTAGATTCTGAAGGCTTGCTGTGAGCAGCTAAATGGCCCAAGAGAGCCCACTAGCTCGAAACTGGAGCAGCTGATCCCCATTTACAGTGATCGACTACCATGGCCCAGACAGCACAGACTCCCCCAGTGCACATATTTCATTTCAGGCTCTCTCTGGTCACTAAAATATCAGGTTCTTTTCCACTGGGAGAGATTTTGAATGGGGATGCACAGAGGGCTGAGTGTAGGAGAGCAAATAAGGATGCAGTGAGATAATGTCTCCAGAAATATGGTCAAAGACGGTGCTTCTCAAACTTCAGTGTGCACTACTGTTACCCGGAGGTCGTCAGAGTGCAGAGTCTGATTCAGTAGGTCTGAGGTGAGGCCTGGGATTCTGAATTTCTCATAACCTCCCAGGTGATGTTGATGCTGAGTGGCAAGGGCCTCCTCTACCCATGCCTGACCTGCTTGCCTTTTCATCTTAGAATTTCTGTAATACCAATAAAAGATTCCTAGATGGTGATGGATGGCTTATATATTAGATCTCATTACTTCATCTTCTTACCTCATGCCTTATATATCTTATCATAAATAGTGCTTTCTAGAACTTGGATAATAAGTCTCTTCTCCATAGACCAAGTCATGAAACAGGCTAAGTTTGCCTTTAGGCCTCTGATTCTCTTGTCTTTTCCAATCCCCTGTTTTCTTATGGGCCCCAGGCAGAAACCTCTTAAGCCTTCCTACCCTCTTTTTACTCCATTCTGGTTCATTCCGTCACCCTTGGGCCTCCGCAAGGCCCTTCTGTGCTCCAATCTGATGCACACAGTCAGCAGTCCTAAAGAACCTTAGGGAACATTCCTGCCAGCTCCCTCCTTTTGCTGGTGAGCACACCAGCACCTAGAGGATCGCGGTGATGCTCCCACGGTAACCAAGCAGAGACCAGGAAGCCAAGGCCCCCAACTTTCAACGCTTGGACTTTACTCCCTGAACCCTCTTCTTGCATCCCAGAAGAGCCCTTCGAGATGGCCTAAAAAGTCACCAACAGTGAAATAGGTCAGTGTACATCAGGGTACAGACGTGTCACACTCCCCTCGTAACACGTTTGCAGTGAAGCAGGTTCTTTCTGAAGTGATTCTAATGGTCATGACTTTAGATGTCATGACGGGATCGCTGGGGACGATAGCTTTGAAGCTCTGGGCCTTTTTCCAGCTTCACATGTTCACGGAGCGGGTTTGCTCACCTGGCTTACTATGTTGGAATGAGAAATTGAGGTAACATTCACATAAAATTTAAAAGGGAGCGATTCAGTGGCATTTAGTACATCCACAGTGCTGTGCACCCAACACATCCATCTAGTTCCAAAACGTTTCGTCACCCCAAAGGGAAACCTCATACACATGAGTACTTACGCCCCATTCCTCCATACTCCCGGCCCCTGGCAACCAGCAGTCTGCTTGCTGTCTCTGTGCATTTGCCTGTTCTGGACATTTCATATAAATCGAATCATACAATATATGACCTTCTATGGCTTTTTGAGGTTCATCCATGTTGTGCCATGTATCAGTACTTTATTCCTTTTTATGGTGGAATAATATTCCCTTGTATACATAAACCGCAAATTATCCGTTCATCGATTGATGGACATTTGGGTTGTCTTCACGTTTAACTACTGTGAACAGCGCTGCTCTGAACATTGCTGTTTAAGTAACTGTTTGAGCCCCTGTTTTCAATTCTTCTGGGCATATACCTCGGTGTGGAATTACAGGGTCATATGGTAATCCTATGTTTAAACTTTGAGGATCTGCATTTCGTTTGAGTGGTTTTACCGTTCTCCCATTCTATCACACTATTTCACAGTAAGGACAAGTGAAATAATCAGGCAATGGAGAAGTATCTCTACCTGTCCCCCACAAAATGCCTTTAGCCAAATGAATAAATTTCATTTTATGTCATTTATTTTCCCAGTCCACAGCTTAATGTAGCAGTTTCTGAAGGGCCAGAGATTTGTCCGAAGCCAGCAAGCAGGGAAGTGGATGAGGGAAAACACAGAGCCTGGATAGCCTTCAAATTGCCTGTGAATAATTCAGAATTGGGGCTGGCTTCGTGGGCATGGGACCTGTTCAGTCAAGCAGGGTCCTGCACACAGAAGGACCCCGGGCTTGGTTTAATGCTCTCCATTCTCTATCTCAACAATCTTGATAATTTTGGAACAGGAGGCCTCGAATTTTCATTTTGTACTGGGCCTCATATATTATGTAGATGGCCTTATCAAGAACTGCTAGTTTCTCAGGTGGTTGCCAGAGAAGAGGAGGGTGGGGGGAGGAGAGAAATAGGTGAGGGAGGTTAAGAGCCGCAAGCGTCCATTTACAAAATGAATGAGTCACAGGGATGAAGAATACAGCATGGGGAATATAGTCAATTACATTGTAATATCTTTGTGTGGTGACAGACAGGTAAGTAGACTTATCATGGTGATTATTTTGTAATGTGTGTAAATATTGAAACCCTATGTTATGCACCTGGAACTAACATAGTGTTGTAGGTCACTTATATTTCAATTAAAAAAAATATGTAGACACAGGGAGGGAATGCGTCAAAATGCCAGTGGTAGTTATCTCTGGAGGGTGGGGATCGTGGCTGATTGTTATGCTTTACTTTATGCTTTTATGTATTTCTGGTTGTCGGCCATGAATATGTATTGCTTGTGAAATTAGAAAGAAAGCAAGAAATGTCATTAAAAATTAAAAAAAAGAATTGATATTTTCCATCTTATATCCATCTTGTACCCTAAACAACAAATTCTAAAGTCTTAAACAAATTCTAAAATGGGAATAAAAAAGGCATGAGTGTCACTCCAGGTGGAGGCATTCCGAACATGGGTGGTTACTAAGTAGAATGGTGATAAAGTAGCTCAATTATATTTAAAAACACAGACAACAGACCAAAGCCAGACAGAGTTTCCGCACATGAATTTGCTGTGTCGGCTATTGTTGGCCTGAGAAACGGACTCAAAAAAGCCTTTGCAGGAAACTGAGCCCAAATAAGGAGAAACTGCAAACACATTCCCTCTGCTCTCCAAGAAAAAGTGGGGCTGTTTCCGTTCTTAGGCCTTCAAGGAGAACTGAGCAATGCCCCCCATGCTTGGAAGGGCCTGGTAAAATTCAGAGCTGAATCCAGTCTCAAGAGATGAGCTTTAAAGAAAACAGAATGCTCTGGCCATAGGCTGCTGAGCCTTTCCATCACGTTTTGGCTGCAAGAGCTACCGGCCTTCATGGGCTCAAGGAAAAATAAATGTGAGACTGATGAGCCTAAACCTGCCCCGCCCTTTCCAGTAGAAGCAGAGAGAGGAGGGCCTGGATGTTTCCTAAGAGTAAACAGGTTTTAAATTCAGGGTGGAATCACAACTGGCCGAAAAGCTGATAGGGCCTCCTTATCTGCTCCACCTGCTGGCTCTCAATGACCTTTAGCAATTGCTCAATTATGACCTGTTGAAAGAAATCTTGCCAAGTGCGCCGTTTTCCGAAACTTTCCTTAGTTAAAACAATCTACAAAAGACTAAGAGTGAAGAGCTGGCCTCCTCTGTATTTACTACAAGTGCGTATGGGAGATATCCTAGGAGATAGGTCTTCCAGCATGAATGATCAGCTGAGCAGCCCTGCCCAGAGGCCTTCCGACAAACCAGATTAGCTGTGAGGCAATTCTGGAATTATGTAGCGCGTTTCACGGAGACCTCCTAGATGGCAACTTGGCATCAGGCAGCCATTTGCGGTGCAGCCTGTTTCAGGAGCCAAGTTGCATACCAAAAGCAGAAGGACTCGCTTTTATAGGGAAAGAGGAGTGGAGGGAAGTATTTGGTGATGGTGAGAAATAGAACATATTTGTAGTTTCTTATAAGGAGTTTCTTATATGTTTCCTATCACATCCGTCTACAACCCTGATTCCCCTTTACAGTTCATTGCCTGAGTTAAAAAAAATAAAAAAGCTTTAGGTAGAAATGGCAGGGGCAGGCTCACCTACGGTCCATAATTTTGTCAAGTTTTGTGGGAGGGAGATTCTGTAAAACATTTATCCTCCACTCTCTTAACCTCCATGGTGCAAGGCTGTTTTCACACAATCTTTCCTGCAGCAGAAAAGACCCGTCAAGCGCTGACCTAGTGGGCCTTCTGGGCTCTTTCATTCAAGATGGGCTGGTAGTCAGGTACACCCTATGCAGGCCCACCTGTATCTTTGCATGGGTAACCTGTTCCTCAAGTTTTCCGAATGGTGTTGATTCTGATCTGCCTGGAATTGCTTGAACTTGATTCTGTTGGAAGGTAAAGTGATACTAGAATTGCTTTTTTACTTATCTGTCTTCCCCACTGGAATGCGCTCCTCGAGGACAGGTATCTCATTATATTGACCATTGTGTTCAAAGGGTCCGGTGTAAAGCTTGGCACACAGTAAGTGTTTAATAGATGTTTCCTGAGTTTTTATTGGATAAAGGAAGCAGACAGACCTTTTCAAGATCTTGTATAGTCCAGTAAGTATGCATAGTGGTTAGGAGCAGAGATTATAGAACCGGATTACTTGGTTTTGTGTCCTAACTGTCTCTTTCAACTTGTGACTCTGGCTAAGTTCTTTAACCTTCTTTGTGCCTCAGTTTCATCATCTTTAAATTGGGTATACTAATAAGATCTATCTTACAGTATTATGGTGATTAAATGAGTTAAAACTAAGAACATTGCCTGGAAAATGATAGGCACTCAACTGTGTTAACTCCATTATTTACAAAAATGTCCTGATGGCTCACTTCTATGTTCTTGCAGCTTTGTTCCATCCACACTGTGCCCCAACGAAGTAATCTTTCAATAAAATATTTTCTCATAATAAATCATTATATATGCCGTCATCTCCCTTGCAATGGCTGCATTACATAGGGCAAAAAACCCTACAGAAGCCAGTGTCTTCAAATCTACTCTCGATAAGGCAATGCTTAATAAATATCCAACTGGCCAAAAAGAGGGGAGGAGATGGACTTTTGGAGCCATTTGAAGCTCTTAGGGACTAAGCATTTTTAACATTTATTACATTTTGATGAAGCATTTTCAGTTATCAAACATAAGAAGGATTTGTTTATGCATGGGTCTGTTTGAGTAGATTTGGTTGATACCCCATATTTTCCATTAATTCTAAACTATAAGATGGGAACCAAGTTAGAAGAGTGAGTTCAAGATCTTTGACAATAAATTTTCTTACATCTCCACCACTTCTGAAAATATTTACACGTGTTCCTTGTGGGAAGTCTGAGAAGTTATAAATATGCCAAGTGCGTCTTGATCCATTCTTCCAAGCACATCTCTGAGGCTGCTGGAAAGGTCTAACTCTGAATTGTACTTGACATTCAGGGGAGAAGGACCTGGCAGTGAGCTGACTTCTACCAAAGCAACCCGGCAGTGAGCTGAGTTCTACCAAAGCAACCCGGAGCAGGAAGCTGGCGGAGGAGAGACCGGGGCCTGGATGGTGAGTGTTTGTGGTTGAAACTGCTCGGCTCTTGAAACAAAAATTCGTTGGTTTGTGTGCCCTGCAGTTGGGCTCTCCTGGGGGGCTCTGAGATGCCAGCACTGGTCACCCCTGAATTCCATCCACCAACACCAGCTTGTCTCCCAGGTTTACCATCTGCTTCTTTCTTCACATGTCATCAGACTCCGCAAACAGAGATCGGGTGGGACTCAATGAGGGCAGAAAAGGAGAAGAAGCAGTACCTACAAAATGGTCTGAATTGTGGAAAAAGAAAAAAAAAAAAATCACACTCGGGCATAAATTGGAGGAAAAGACACTAAAAAAATTAGCAGCGCTTACAATGGGGGTTTAATTTGTAGCTGATTTTTATTTTCTTCATTATGCGCACCTGTATTTTAAAAAAAAAATCTCTAAAAGACCTTCTACTCTAATCACATACAAAGGAATTAAGTTCTATTTAGAAAACTCTCCATACGTTGTGGGGAGAACTGGCTCGTTCAGGTTTGCAGCCACGTGTACGAGGGGGCCAGGTTTCTCCCACTCAGGTACCACAAGGGCTTGCTGGGTGTCCTTACATCTAACTCCACTCTTAAGAGTTCTGCCCCTTTACTTGCTGGTACTTTCCTGAGGGTGCTTCCCCAGCCCTCCCCCGTCACCCTCCTTGAGAGGTGAAAGCGGGGCTGCATCTGAAGCTTGGAGTACAACCTCACAGGAAGGAAGCTGTGTGCTTCAAATCCCACCATTCTGCCCATTCTCGGGCCTACTGGACGCCCAGAGGGTCAGACTGACCCACGTCATCCAGCGGCGCCACTCAGTGTCTGTCTTTTGCAAATGATTATGCTTTGCTGGTTAATGTTAGCTTAATACGTCAATAAAGGGAGAGCATCCATGTTGTCACCCGATGAACCAGAACGATTTCCTTTCTTTAAGGAGAGAGGGACGGTTATGATTTCATAAAAGCTACCGCTTGGAGTGGAAGCTCAGACTTGCTACAGACATTTTCACTTTCTCGTGCACTTGTCTCTTTGTCTTTTGCTTTGGGAAAAGGTATTTGGTGGACTAGAGTGCAGCTTATATTTAAGCTGCAAGGTGGAAACAATAGTTAAAATGTCGATATCCGTCGAATATCCACAGAACCTGTCAGTCAAAGGATACAGCCATTTGTACAAATGCTAATGACATAGCAAAATATGGCTTTAAAGGGATTATTATTATTATTTTTTATAACCTAAAGGAAATCCCTCTGTAGTGAGAGGGATTCCATTTACTCCACAGGTTGCTGGCCTGACCTAAGAGTTCCTCCCCATCTGCTCCAAAACGATCTGCCATTATTTCTTGTCTAGCCTTCTGTACTACAACCTCCAAGGTCTCTCTTTGACTAAAGCAATTGTGTATGTGTCTTGTCTTCCTTTTTCAACTAGAGCTCATCAGGTGCAAGTGTCAGGACTGTTGTATTTTGGAAAACTCTGCACTGCCTGTCTCAGTTCCTGGCACACACTCATAGCTCAATTCATTATCAGCAGACAGATGAATTTTAAATCTATTCATTGGCCACTATTTCATTTTTTCAGTCAGTCACTCGATATATTTTTTGAGCACAAGTATGGGCCAGTCATGTTCCAGGTGCTGGGGACACAAATTTAAATAGACTGAAATCTGATCCTTTGGAAACCTGCATTCTCTTGGGTTTGACTGATTACCGCACAAACCTTTAATTTCCTTGTTTGAGTGACTAGTCGCTGACCCCTGGGGGTTCATCTGAAAGGAGGTAGGAGGATATTTTTTGGTGGATTCTCCTTTCTCTAAGGATGTGATCCAGGAACAGGAAACAGATAAAGCCTTTAAAGAAGACCTGTAATTTCGAAATTTTGGCCCAGAATTCATGAGGTTAAAGGTACCACCCAGATAGATGCCTCTCTCACGGGAAAATTGGTCTGATGTGGAAGGGATGAAACAAAAGGAGGTAGAACTGTGTAAGAACAACTTAAATCATCCCCCTCCTTTCCCACATGGTCCTCAAGTTGAGAATCTGGGAACTCTATGACTCAGAGAAAACAAGGAGCTAGGATGAAGAGGATGGTGGCTGCCCACTTCAGGGGTGTCAAGAAGCCTAAAAAGGATGTGTTGAATAGGCTGAGGAAGACCCACAGGGCCTGGGGCTGGGGCTGGAGTTGGGAGCAAGGAGGCGAGTGACCCATGCGACGCTCTGAAATTTTAGGATGGGCGCCAGACTTCCTATGGGATGTGCCATGGAGCCCCGAGCTCTTTTATTTAGACATTAAAGGCAAGCCTGGGCCTGGAAGGCTGGGGTGCATGGGGAGTTCAGATTGTTCTGTAGTCATGACCTTCTCTTCCAGTGGGGAAAGCAGTTCGTTGGCAGATTTTTAGAGAATTCCCAACATGTTTATTGGGTTGTTATTTGTGTTGCCTCACTTCCAGCAAATCCAAGAACTTTAAAAGATCTCTGGGAATAAGAGGGTGTCATTTAAAAGCCTTTCACTCATACTTGGAAAGAAACTTTCCCTAAATGAAAAGTAGACAGAATATAATTCGGAGTTGACATCATGTAACCTTCTGAATCAATCCCCGTAGCTTTGTGAAACTGCAGGATTCATTATTTGCAGCGGCCCCGTGGGTCTTAGCAGCCCACCATGGTTCTCTGAGATCCAGAACTAATCGCAGGAAAAAGCAGAAAGGCCTTCAAGCACATGGTTTTGACATGCTCCTTGCCCCCAAAGAAGAAGGAAGCTGTTTTCCACGGAGAAACGCTGCTTCAATGAGAAGCTGATTCGTCAGCAATCTATTTGTACCCGCTGCTTTGTGCAAATGAAAAGCAAGTGACCTTGACCAAAACTCCCAGCAGTGAGGGGGCAAGTGAAGAGTGGGTGATGCTTCTCTCCCAGCCTCTTCGCCAAACCTCTCCATCCCCATCGCACAAGAGCAACTAAACCCAGGGGAGCCCACGCTTTCACTAAAATGACAAATTCACTTTGATCAGAACAAACTCCCACGTTCCCCAAAGATATACACCCCTGCACAGTGCTAGCTCTGGCTTTAAACTTCGGGAAGGAAGATCCGGAGGTCACCTTGGTTCGAGGGAGCCCCATGTGGCAAATTACGTCTCCTCTATGTCTGCCGAGACTGAGGATTCAGAGATAACTTGGAACCCAAGACTTCCGCCAACAAATGTAAACGTCTGCTGAAGAGGTCACTGTATTCACAACAACGACCAAAACACGTCACCACAGCAACACTCAGGCGGGTCGGCCAAGTGCCTGTCCGGCTTCCACACGCTAGCTAGCCTCTAAACCCCTTTGGCTTAACCTCTTCCCTTTGCAGGGTGAAGAACAAATTGAATAATGGAGAATGGTTAGCATCAGAAGATTTCATAATCTTTTCATGCATTTGCTCTCCTAAAGCTGACTTGGAAGATCGGAGAAGCTTCTCTTGTTGTTACCCTTTAGCTCCTTACCTTGATGCTATATTTTGCTCCCTTAAAACTTTTTTTTTTTTTTTTTTTTTTTTTGCGGTACGCGGGCCTCTCACTGTTGTGGCCTCTCCCGTTGCGGAGCGCAGGCTCCGCGGCATGTGGGATCCTCCCGGACCGGGGCACGAACCCGTGTCCCCTGCATCGGCAGGCGGACTCTCAACCACTGCGCCACCAGGGAAGCCCTCCCTTAAAACTTTTAATGGTCTCGGATAAATCAGAGCTTTTACATCTCCACCACTTTTTGCAATCAGAATACTCTGCATCCTAATCTAGGGCTGAACATGTGTAACGGCTCATTTACTTGTGATCACATTCTGCTGTGCTTTCTACTCAGCAGAGAGCTTTTCTGCACTGATGAGCTCCCAGTCCGGCTCAGCGTGCAATCAGGTTTTCCAAAAGTTTCCACTGATCTCCTTAAGGGTAAGAAAGGGAATACCTTAGAGGTCAAGACAGAAAGCAGGCAATGGGCCATGCCAGAGCTAAAACTGGATGTCTAGGCTTAGCAAAAAAACAAACAAATGAAACCCAAGCCCCATGTTGCCCTTTCTCTGCCTTACAGGTTCTTTTTTTTTTTTAATTGAAGTATAGTTGATTTACAATGTTGTGTTAGTTTCGGGTATAGCAAAGTGATTCCGTTTATATATATACAAAATATATATATATACTTTTTCATGTTATTTACCATTATATGTTATCACAAGGTATTGAATATACTTCCCTTTGCTACATAGTAGGTCTTTGTTGTTTATCTATTTTAAATATAGTAGTGTATATATGCTAATTCCAAACTCCTAATTTATCCCTCCCCCTCTTTCCCCTTTGACAGCCATAACTTTGTTTTCTAAGTCTGTGAGTCTGTTTCTGTTTTGTAAATAAGTTCATTTGTATCAGGTTTTTGGAATCCACATGTGAGTGATATCATGGTATCTGTCCTTGTCTGACTTACTTCACTGAGTCTGACCATCTCTAAGTCCAACCATGTTGCTCCAAATCTCTGCCCGGCAGGTTCTTATCTGCGGTGAACCTGCCCCCCTCAGTCTCTAAGACTCAGCCCTGGCGTCACTCTGAAGGCTGTTGGCAGTTGTCCCTCACGTGTACCTTTAAGCACCTTGCACAGTTCTCATTCCAGCATGTTCCTCCTGGTTTTGTAACTATTTGTCCACTTGTCTGTCACGTCTAACATCTGACACCCTCTCCTCTGGTCTGTGGTCTTTGTGCATATTCTTAACTAGTGCCCAGTAAATGCCATCTACCCTTATTCCCACAGAGCAGGGTTTGTCAACTTCAGCGCTAGTGACATTTGGGGTCAGCTCATCCTTTGCGGTAGGTGCTGTCCTGTGCACTGTAGGATATGTAGCAGCAGCCCTTACCTCTAACTCACTAGATGCTGGTAGCAACCCAAGTCGTGGCAATCAAAACCGTCTCCAGAAATTTTGTCTGCCCAGCATCCCCCTGGGGGGTGGGGATGAGATGTCCCGCCTTGCCCCGACACTGAGAACTGCTGCCATGCAATAAGACTAAAAATGTGGGTGCAGTGATTTCGTCTACATGGTCCTTCATCACACGGACTCTCCAAAGCTATTACAGCTGCCCTTTATTTTTTTAAGAAGAAAACACCAATGTTTTACCAATGCAGCCTTCAGATCCTCCTTTAAAAATACATTTTGTGATCATATTAAAGTCAAAGTCAAAAAACCAAAAGATCCCTGCGAGGTAGCTTTACTTGCAGGCTCTCTAGGGTAATAATAAAGAGTAGAGAGTGCGGACCCACTGCTTCCATTTGAAATCCAGTTCTACAAGATACGGTCTGTGTGATCTTAGGAGCATCACTTGGCCTATCTGTGCCTGCTCAGCTAAATAATAATCCAATTCATCTAAATCATAATGTAGAGTTAATAGTATCACTTAACAAAAAGGGTTGTTGAGAGGGTTAATACTTGAGTTAATATTTGAAAAGCTCTTAGAATAGTCCTCAGCACAAAACAAGCAAGACGTTAAGGTCAAATCCAAGAACTAGGGGAATTTTTAAGAAGTCTCCAAATTACGTTTGTTTAGAACTATCTGGAAGCTTTAAGTCTCTGTTGCCAAAGGGATCAGAGTAGATCCTGCAAAATGTACAAAATACCTTTATACCTCCAACATTTTAGAGCTAAATTGTAAGATTAGGATGAGCTCTATAACTTTCTATGCTTAAAATTTGATCTTCCTTCAGCTGTGATTCCAACTACTTATTTTTGTAAGTATGAGATACAGTGAATCTCAGTGGATATCCTGGGGCATCTCCTTGCGTCTTGGTGTACCAGTCATGGGGTTCACACTTACCTACTAGAAGCAAAGTCACAGAGACCAGCTGGCCACCATTTTTGATAACACATTCAAGTTGGTTTGGGTGCTCGGAGACCTCGCGCCATTAATCTCCAGGGAAGTTCTCTTTTTAAAGTTTTCTCCCCTTTTCATAGATTAAAAAACAGAAAGAGCTTAAAACATGTTATGCCTTTGTTCTCACTGTGCGGTCGTTTTTAAACTGTCCTCTGTGATAATAATTTCCTGTTCCCACTGTTCAGTATTGTATTTTAGAGGCAGTGTAGTTCAGGCATAAGAACATAGCCTAGGGGCTCAAACTCCACTTCCGGGATGGACGAGATGTGCAACCTTGGGTGAAGCACTGAATTTCTCCATGGCTCAGTTTCTGTATGTATAAGATGAAACTGATAGGACTATTCTCATCAGATAGTTTATGTGAGACTGAACTGAAAGCCCCATCTTCAGACGTCAGCACAGAGCAGGACACATGGTTGAGGTCTGTAGATGTTCGCCATTAACAAGATCTCGTAACCATAGAGTACTTAATACTCTTTCAAGCAGGTTCATGTTCATGATCTCATGGGATAGTGAGGGGATTGTTCAAAAATTGGGGGAAAGTGATTTTAGGCCCACTTGGGAGAGATGACTACCAAGGCAACGAGATGGTGAGGAGTTTGCTCAAGGCCACCAGTGAATTAGCGCCATTTGAACCCAGAACTGTATCTCTAAGACCCTGAGTCTCCTGAATTTCCTTTGGTTAGTTCTTCTCGAATATTACTGTATGTTCAGATGATCTGTGAATGCTGTTCAAATGCAGACTCTGATTCAGCAGATCTGGGAGGGGGAGAGCTGAGATTCGGCATTTCAAGAACTCGCAAAAGATTCTGATGCTTCTGGCCCGTGGACCCCAGTTGGAAGAGCGAAAGTCTATAACTGGTTGCATCATCCTCTGGCATTTTTGACGCCTCGATGCTCATTTTCATCTGAATTTGAGAAAAAAAAAATGTGCAAAAGAATCACAAAACATGTCATGGGGATAATCCCCAAAGTTACCATTCTCTCACCACTGTGAAGTTGCATGGGAATTTGTTACCAAAATACCCATCGACCATCACGGTATCAGTACAAACAGGCAACCCTAAACTTTGCCACAGCCCACAATCAACAATAAAATTTTCTACTCTGTTGGCTGTTGAGAAGTCCCGCTGGGACCCACAAAAGTCCCTCCATTCCTCCCCCTTCATTTAACACCAGGGAGCTCATTCCCAATGGGGAACGCCATCCAAAAGAACATTTCTCTTTCTCCTGAAAACGGATTGCTCCCTCTCTGCATACATTTGTTTTTCATTTACACAGATATTTCAGCTATTTTTGCTTTGTTCTATAACCTAGGTAACCTCAACCAGCTGAAAAAAGAACTAATTCCAAGTTTTGCATCAAATTTCAGACCACACCTGAGCTTTACACAGATCACACAGCAGAAAGAATGATAAGGTTTGCAGGGAGGGTGCCCTCTTTAATTGGAGGTGGCCAGGGTGTCATGAGAGCAGGTACAGATGTGCAGGAGAGGTTCAAGTGCAGCTTTACGGAAAGCAACTCATGAACGAGGCATTTCTCCTCTCTTCGTTTTTCTCCATATTGGTTTTCTTGGTACTTTTACTTTCAGATTAAGCTGATCTTTACATATTAGAGGAGCGGTCGGCGAATGTTTTCTGTAAAGGGCCAGGTAGTAAATGTTCTTGGCTTTGTAGGCCATAAGGGTCTCTGTGGAAAGGACTCAACTCTGCTTTGTAGCTCAAAAGCAGCTGGGAACGATATGTAAACAGTTGGGCAGGGCTGTATTCCAAATAGACTTTATTTATGGACACTGCAGTTCGGATTTCAATTAATTTTCATGTGTCACAAAATATTATTGTCCTTTTGACTTTTCACCATTAAAAAATGTAAAAAGCATTCTCAGCTCTCAGGCTGAACAAAAACAGGCAGTGGGCAGGCTTTGGCTCACGGGCCATACCTAGTTTGCCGACCTCTATGTGAGAGTTCTGTGAGTCCAGCCAAAGGCCATATTCTCATATATTGCAATGATAAAACTTAGATGTAGAAAAGGCTTCCAGATTTCCTGCGCTTATGACAGCAGCTTTAAAGGAAACCAAAGCTGTGCCCTGGGAACTGTTCTAAGTGGTCTGCAAATGGCGTGTCCCCTGCCCCCAACCTGTTAGCTTTCAGTATGTAATACATCCTCATTTCCTAGGGCTGTTTAGTTTGTGAATGTGAAATCATCAACTTCCTGTGTCAACTTCAAGTAGCTGAATTTCCCTATTTGTTTAAATTCCTTTAGTGGCCCCTCATCTTGTATTTATTTCTTTTAGCTCCAAAGGCTGACCATAGTCGTAGCAAGAGTTTGGAAACATAAGCTATAATTTTCTGCAAAGGAGTATATTCTGAACGATTCATTTCAGTGAAACATCCTAAACTACTTACTTTTATTCTGGTAATAATGATGATAATAAGGGCTCATGCTGGAGCTCTTTAGCATTTTGGTTTGTACCTGTAGCTTCAAGAATGTAGTGGGTTTTTTTTTTTTTTTTTTTTGGTTTTTTTCATGGAGGGATAATTCCATGCATAGCTCAGAAACTGTTTTCAATGTAGCATTTATCTTTGTAACGTGCATCTTCAACAACCCACGTGTGCCTTTTGAGTATGCACGGTTCTTCCGGTAGATATTCTAAGCTTATTTTTCTTTTGCATATTTCTTTTCCCATCAGGCATAATTATCTGTCAGATTCCCTTCCATTGTCACCATCCACATGCCCATTAACCTCCGCAGCCTTAGCTGTAGGAATTTCTCTGAAGTTACGAAATTCATTTTCTCCAAGCGCCTCATTTGTCCAGTTCTCCCCTCCATAGCACTAACTTCACACAAGATACACGGGCTCTTTGGCCTGGGATTCTTCTTTTAAGGCTTCTGTAAACCATCACCTAATTGCAGGTGTAGAGTAAATTTATTAACCAGGACATCTTTTTGTGACCTCATAAAATTAATTTATTTCCACCAAAAGAGGTTATTTGGTGAGAGGGTCAGTAAAAAACATCAGAATAATCATCACTTTTGGACCAGCTGTTGTACTCCATTAAAATCACATTGCCTCAAAACCACTGCCAGTGCCCTGTGCTCCTACAGGAGGTGGGGTGATGGGATGGAGGGGCACCGGCTTGCAGAACGTGGAGGGATGCCCGCAGACCTGGTGGACGGTACATCTGATGGCTGGGAGGAGCGTTGGTTAGCTCCACTTCAGATAATCTGCTTGTGTCCTGTTGCACATTTGACAGGGACATTGGGACATAAAGGCTTTGTCAGAAGAGGAGAAGGGAGAGCGAGGGTGAAGGCAGCAGCTGGGACCCCGCTGAAGCGCTCCACACAAGCTTTCAGATCTCTGTCTGACACCTGTGCTTCCCAGGCCCCGACCATCTCCCAGAGCTTCCCTGGCTAGGGGACCATGCTCCCAAGAATTCCAGCCGTGTCACAGCACCCTGCAGGATCACGGACCTCCCTGGGTGTTCTAACAATAAAAGCAGAGTGTTCCGGAGGAAAGAAAAAAAGGGCAAGAACTCTAAGTGAGCAAAATTGGCAGTGGTTTAAGGGCCAAGCTCTTCATTGTCTGTTTCATTGCCGGTTCATAAAATTGGAAACAGAGGAGGTACATGCAGCTAGCACATCTTTCTTGCTTTCAGTGACTCAATGCTTTGAAGAAAGTTGATTGAAATGGAAGCACAGGCATCTTCAAATATAGATAAGCAGTTTGGGCTTATGGGCCACGGTATTTCAGAACTCCAGGCCCTTCAAATTCCCGCCCACGCAGAGGAATAACATGGCCGAGCATCCCAGTATTTCCCAAGTAGCTGCACTGCTGGGTGGAGGGGGAGGTGGGGACATACACGTGCAGAAGCTATTTAGGTTTAGCTCAGGATGAGTTCCATGGTGTCTGTTGCACCACAGTTACCCTTTTGATCCGACGATGTTTGGCTTAGGCTAATTTTAAATGTGCTGGTATTCCCTGAGTGCAACTTCTGATGAAATTTACCCCAAACACAGAGCTCCCAGAACTGTTTCATTGCACCTGGGGTAACTTTCTGCTCCCACAACACAGGGGAGCCGGTGGAATTCCTCCTCTGAAGACTGTGCCCAGGGAATCGCGAATTTTCCCCGTTTGTTTTTCTCGTGGTAACGACCCTCATTCCCCTATGTGTCAGGCAAAACAGAAAGCAGCGGGGCTTCCCTGGTGGCGCAGTGGTTGAGAGTCCGCCTGCCGATGCAGGGGACACGGGTTCGTGACCCGGTCCGGGAAGATCCCACATGCCGCTGAGCGGCTGGGCCCGTGAGCCATGGCCGCTGAGCCTGCGCGTCCGGAGCCTGTGCTCCGCAACAGGAGAGGCCACAACAGTGAGAGGCCCGCGTACCGCAAACAAACAAAAAAACAGGAAGGAGCGGACAAGCATGTACAGAGCCTTTACCCGACAGCAGGGCTCTTCATCCTCGGCACTGTTGACATCTTGGGCTGGATCGTGCTTCGTGGTGGGCGCTGCCCTGTCTCATGAAGGATGTTTAGCAGCATCCTTGGTCTCTACCCACTAGATGCCAGAAGTATGTCCCCCTCCTTCAGCTATGACAACCAAAATTGTCTTCAGACATTGCCCGATGTCCCCTGGGGGATGAAACTGTTCCTGGTGGCGTACCACTGCTCTTATATGAGGGAATTGTGGTGTACAGGGCAGGCAGCCATGTGAACTCTGTGATAAAGTGTCCTTGCTTTGTCCTTAGCTCCGAGCCTGATCAAAACAATGTAGGTGTTCAATGAAAGTGTGACAATTTGAGTTAGATTTTCCTTTATCCTGCTGATTCTTTCTCCTTCCCACTCTGCACAGAAGGTCTAGGGCTGGTGACTCCAGATCTCAGTTTCCTTTTCTTAAACACCACATCTCAACTCAAGGGCACCCCAAGAATCCTGCTTACAGTGTATGTTTGCGGGAATGTCTCTGTGCTGAGTAAGTCTTATTGCCCCCCTTTTTCTTCCTCAATAGAGCTTCTTCAGCTTTCTCCTTGACCCCAGCTCTTCACAGTCTGCCCATGGCCTCCACTGGCCGCCAGTGACCTCTAAGTCTTTGTTTCAGCTCCCCACGTTCCCACCACTCGGGAAGCCCCCTTTCTGGGCCCTCCATCTCGGGCATTGTCTCATCACAGATAATCATTCATGGACAGTTGAGACAAGAAGCTCTTAAGGTAGAGCCCATGAATGGGACTTAGGGAATCGGTCATTCTCTGAATCATCAGCTGACCCTTTGCATGTGGGCATTTAAACCTTCCCTGAGCAGAATGTCCATGGCTTTCATTGCATATCCAGAGGGATTTAGGACACACAAAAATCTCCAGATCCGTGTCTCTAGACCCTGGCTCAGCAAAGTTTAGCTGCTCTTGAGATCCTTTAAAGAAGTTAGTGGCTCATACTCTATACATGATCTTTTTTTTTTTTTTTAATTTTTATTGGAGTATAGTTGCTTTACAGTGTTGTGTCAGATTCTGCTGTACAGCAAAGTGAATCAGGTATACGTATACGTATATCCCCTCTTTTTTAGATTTCCTTCCCACATTTAGGTTACCACAGAGCATTGAGTAGAGTTCCCTGTGCCATACAGTAGGTTCTCATTAGTTATCTGTTTTATACATAGTAGTGTATATATGTCAGTCCCAATCTCCCAATTTATCCCATCCCCCTCTATATGTGATCTTTAGGGGAAGGGACTAATTCATTATCTCAACAAACGCAGGTTGAGCACTGCTATATATTAGGTACTGGGCTAGGAATTAGAGCTACAGCAGAAGCAAGAGAGAAGCAGTCCCTACCCTCATGGAGGTTACAATATTGGGATGAGCCAGCTCAAGGAGAAGACAAGAGGGGCCAGCGCACAACCCTGAATGCAACCAGCGTCTCTGGTCATTTCAGAAAATGGAACACGAGAGCTATGCTGTGTGCAAGTTTCATTATGAAAGAATCCCTCCATGGGTCTGTATAGATCCAAAGCATTACGAAGAGAAAGCAAGTATCATAAGAAATATGGAGTCTAAGAAACCAAATGGACAGAAAAGCATGTAAGCCTTTTGTATGGGAAAAAACTTACCAGGGAATTTTGGTCCAGGGTTTTGAAAGAAGTGTTAAGCTCTGAAATTTCTTTGGAAAATTTAAAGGAAACTTGAAGAGTTCATTGAAGTACAAATTCGATTAGAGTAGAAGAGGTAATAACATAGTATATTTTGTTTTGTTTTTACCCTTCCATCTTACAGTGCTAGAAAAAAAAGCAGGGGGGCAGGGAAGGCTGCTAGGAGATTTTGGTGAATGGAAAGTTCTCCAAAAAACCTGGATCGTTTTGGTCTAATAGCCCTTGGTGACTTCATTCTGCATGGGAAATAGCTGTGGAAAAAGGATGTCGACCATTATTGTTCTTCATTGAGTCATATAAAGAATGATATTGCAAAAGGAGTCAGAAGTTGTGCCAGAGACGATTATATAATTGATTCTCCCATTTTAAGAAAAATATGCTCAAAAGCCATTTCAAAACTAGATTTTCTTTTTTCAGTTTACTGTGCCTTGGGGGAATGTGTAACAAGTCACATGGCCATCTCATCCTGCCCATTAACTGTTTCAGAGAATATTGTCCAAAAAGAAGAAAATAGGGAGCACAATGATTATGTTCTAGATCAGAAAGGCAAACAAAAGAACTAACATGGTTATTTCAATAAAAAAGCCTTAGAAACAAGCAAAGTCTTATGTCTCTAGACAAGAGAAGGAAGCATTCAACAGGGATATATGGGAATATTACCTTACGAGGCAGACAAGAGAGTTAAAGTTTTGATGAGAATCATATAACATACTTGAAAGTGGCTTGATTTTCCAGGTATTGCCAAAATTTATGAATGATAGTATTTGTAAAGATTTTTGAGTCTCCTTATTGGTACAAGAGGTATCTTAAGGAACTGAGAAAACTTAGCCTGAGCCCTCTAACTCACCACTGAGGACTCAGAATGGAGTAAGCACCAGAAAACTGAAGGTCAGAATTTGGATTCTGAATACCATTAACCAATGGATGAGAGCCTAACATAATTATCGCACGTTTGATTTCTGAGCTCTTAATAGAAAAATCAGCATCAAGTGATAGCCCTCTGGAAGGAGTAATGTCAGGTCAATCTAACATCCTTTTTTTAATTAAAATAATTTTTAAATTTATCTTTATTTTAAATTTCTTTTTTTGTTTTTTATTTTTATTTTATTTATTAAAATTTTTAAAATTTAATTTCTATTTTATATTGGAGTACAGTTGATTTACAATGTTGTGTTAGTTTCAGGTGTACAGCAAAGCCATTCAGGTATACATATACATATATCCATTCTTTTTCAGATTCTTTTCCCATATAGGTTATTACAGAGTGTTGAGTAGAGTTCCTGGTGCTATACAGTAGGTCCTTGTTGGTTATCTATTTTATATATAGTACTGTGTATATGTCAATTCCAACCTCCTCATTTATCCCTTCCCCCCACCTTTCCCCTTTGGTAACCATAAGTTTTTTTTCTAAGCCTGTGAATCTGTTTCTGTTTTGTAAATAAATTCATTTGTATCTCTTTTCTTTAGATTCTGCATATAAGTGATATCATGTGATATTTGTCTTTCTCTGTCTGACTTACTTCACTTAGTATGATCATCTCTAGGTCCATCCATGTTGCTGCAAATGGCATTATTTCATTCTTTTTTATGGCTGAGTAATATTCCATTGTATATATGTACCACATCTTCTTTATCCATTTCTCTGTCAGTGGACACTTAGGTTGCTTCCATGTCGTGGCTGTTGTTAATAGTGGTGCAGTGAACACTGGGGTGCACGTATCTTTTCGAATTATGGGTTTCTCCGGATATATGCCCAGGAGTGGGATTGCATATGGTAGCTCTATTTTTCGTTTTTTAAGGAACCTCCATAGTGTTCTCCATAGTGGTTGTACCAATTTACATTCCCCCCAACAGTGTAGTAATTTCTTTTGTTGTTGTTTTTTTATTTTTCAAATTTATGTATCTAAAACATTTTTATAGTATGTTTTTAAAATAAAGTTGCTACATTGGTGGGACAGTGATCTGAGAATATCAGGGAGAAGACAACGAATCCATTGCCTTAGAACAGACACAATTAAAGCTTCTCTGCCATATATGTGACTTCCTACCAGTTAACATGTAGGGATATAACATAATACATAAATTTTTTTTTAGTGAGAGAGATGAAGGCCCTGTACTAAGCAACACCAATTGTTTAAAGAAATGTGCTTATATATATAGTTCGTAGTGTTTTTCGTTGAGTGAGAGGCAAAATGTTTGAGAGTCTAGAATGTGACAGAGACAGTCAGTGGATTGCAGACATAAACGACAATGTTATCACGTGGGCTTACTATTTACAGGCATTTTTAAGTTGCATACAGCCTGCATAACAGAACTCTGACATGCATTATCCCAGAGCCCTTTCCTGTGACCAATTTGACGGAAAATATCCTGGGAATCTCAGGGGTTAGGCGTTTTTCTCGGTGGAATATTACTGTTGGGGTTAAACCGATTGTTTGGATACTCCCAACCTCCCCACATGAAACTGCCTTAGTGGGAACGTGTGGTCAGACTGCAGGAACTCATGCAATCATGTGGTCTAGGTGTTTACTATTTTTGTAACAAATTTATCAACAAAGCACAGTCTCTGTTTAAGTTTCAGGAGAAATGACAAAACTGAGGGGTAGCCTCAAACAGGAGCCCTCTTTTATACACATATACACACGCACATTTACGCGTACCATAAATAGCAGGACATATTTGTTTATTTCTCAGATACTCCTCTCTCTGCCCATACTCCCTCAGCTCCTCTACCAAGATGTTAAAATGAGGACAGAAATACACTTGTAATCTTTTATCACTAGATTGCAAGCAATTGTTTCTAGAACCTGGATGTCAGTGAGTCCCTGTTGGTGGACCAGAGGCCTCAAATGGGATAAGTAAAGGCTGTGTGAGGTTGGTATCCGTTCGAGAAGGCACTGGCTTCTGGATCTTTGCAATGATTGCTGTGGAGATTAGGGTAAAATATACTTGAGGCAGTTTGTTTTTCTTTGCACAAGAAATTCCATCCAACGCACATGGCCTTGAAAATAGGCTCTGGGCTTGGAAAGAAAGCAAGTACCTGTAGAGAGACAGATTTTAGAAGCAAGAAGGGTGCTCTCTGGGTGGCCGCCACCAGCAGATTCCATTTCATTTCTAAAATTGTAATTTCTCTGTTCATCCATGTGTTTGCATAGGGCTTTCTCATTATGCATTGTTTTGTTTATTTTGATTTTGTTCTGGAATCCAGTACCAACACGCTGTGAGGAGTAGCTTCTACACAGTGTTTATGGACAGCTGTAGGCAAGGATAAAGTCAAATAGCATATATACTCCCAGTGGGATTTTCCTCCTCGCACTTTATAATCGTCACATTGCTAAATTCCTTATACTACAGTTGCTTCTCTGCATAAGAATTGTCAAGGCACTGCCAACGCAAGCGTCCAAAAGCTAGAAATAGGATCTTTATACAAATATATGGAGAACATGTATCAAAGCCATATTAAATTCACTAATGAGGAAATGGCGTATGGGAGAGACGGATGGCTATATAGTCAGTGGAAAAGAGAATGTTAAAATATGATTGCAAAGATAAATACAAAACTGCTTTATGTCGTACAAGGCAATACAACTGTAACCTTTGAGGTTATCTTTTTTCGCAAAGAGAAATCATTTGCGACTCTACTGGACAAAAATCATTTGTAACTTATCACTCCACGTGTTAATATCTAACTTGGTAGAGTCTGGTCCTAATCGATGGTAAATAGTAAGTCAAACAAAGATGCATTTCCAGAGAGAATTCAATACTCGGCTCAGTAGACAGTGGTTCAGTATGACTTTGAAAGGACTTGCTGTCATCCTTTTGCTTATTTCCAAGCGTTGTGTAAATGTTCTTCACAGGGCCACACGTAAGGCTTTCTGCCTAAAGTCCAGTGGAAGGGGATTTTATGTGTCTTGGTGTCTGAAATCCCCTCATAATTCCCCAAAAGCCCTATGTCATGAAAAGCTTCGGCAACCAAAGGAAAACCCCAATATTTCAAATAAGAGATCTCCAAGGGTTTGTCTTTCTAACAGCAAGCTTGGGCCACGCACCCAAGGCAGAGGTGGCTCCCTCTTCGCCCAGCAGCTCGCTAGATTGTAGACCAGCAATCTGCAGGGCACTGTGTATTAATATCCTATTGTGATCTGAGGTTTTGAGGGGTGTGACTGGCCACAGCTCCTCAGTCAACATTTTGCTAGCCCACGGTGGCAGTCAGAAAGTCCTTTGGAATGTTGCAATGAACAAAACCAAAAGGCCACAGGCCATCTCAGGCAGAGGAAACCACAGACAGACTCTGCCTTCTCCAGGCTCCCAACTCGAGTTGACCCCATTCATTTCTCTGTATTTGAAGTCCTGTGACCTTAGCAAAGGTTCAACACGCAGTGCTGACTAAGCAGGCAGGCACAGAACTGCAGTTCTTGACACAAGCTTTGGAGGCACAAGAGTTCGATTCCAATTCTGTATCTGCCATGTAGCTGTCCCCGCTGTCTCAGTTTTCTCATCTACAGTGGGGATGAGAAGACTTAATGTACCTACTCTGCAGAATTGTTGAACGATGAACAAAAACTGTGTGTTAAAACGGCTTGTTATAATCAAATGTAGTTATCACTATTATGAAAGCTACCCTACACTGGATGCTAACTGAAGTGGGTGCCTTATATACATCCGGTCATTCAAATCCTGGAAGGAGCCACACAGCCGTTGGTTGTCAGGAGTGTATATGACAAGTACCATTACTTGCATATCCATCCATCCCCCTGTTCCGGGCTGATATAACCTCAGCTGTGTTTGAAGTAGCAGTATGCCCTGCTCTGTTCCCCAGACCCTCTTATAGCTATGAATAGCCATGTGACCTGATTCAGGCAGAGAGACCTAAGAAGTCTTCTTGGGACAGGAGTAAACTCTGGAAAGCTTTTGCTTCTGTGATAAAAAGAGACTGAGCTGGCCAGTGTGGCCCTTCCCTCTTCTCTCCCCATTTTCCTCCTGCCTTGAATGCACAAGTGATGCTTGGAACCTGGGAAGTGAGGGAAAGGCCAAGAGAACTGCAGGGACGCGGCCCCAGCTGGGATGGTGGTGAGTGAGGGGGGGACCCTTTGATCTGAATATTGACAACTGCTAAGCTCCAAACTTCCTGTTATATGAGAAAATGAATTCTTCTAGGTTTAAGCCACTCAAGTTGGGTTTTCGATTATTTGCAACTGAACACAACACGAAGCAATGCCACATACGTGAAACAGTCAGAGTTGAGTCTCTAAGGTAAACTGCAGACTTTGAGCGGTGACGATGTGTCAGTGTGGGTTTATCAGTGGTTACAAATGTACCACGCCAGTGAGTAATGTTGATTATAGGGGAGGCCATGCCTGTGTAGGGGAGGGGGGAGTAGATGGGAAATCTTTGTACTTCCTCTCAATTTCGTTGTGAACCTAAAACTGCTTTAAAAAATTCAAGTCTTTTTCAAAAAGAAAAAAGAGCTGTGTCTGCAGGAGATTGAAGTTTGATTACTCAACTAATGCCACCTTCTCTGTTAAAGTACGGAGGCTCTGAATTCTGGGGCCTTGGCTTTCCTTACAGAGTGGCCTCTGTAACCCTCCCTCTGCCCCTCTCTCCCCAAAAAATCTTTATAAAAATGATCTTCAATGGCCACCTCTTCAAAATTAAGCTTTTAATTGGTGCCCCAAGCGAAGGTTGGTCCTTGACATGGAGCAACTGTTTTCAATCAGTTTTCCCTGTTATTTCTATAAATTATAGAAATGGCATGGAATTTAAAGTATTTTGCCATGCAAACTTAATTGAGTCATTAAGTCAAAAATTTAATGTGGGGATTCCCTGGTGGTCCAGTGGTTAGGACTTGTCACTTTCACTGCCGTGGGCCCAGGTTCAATCCCTGGTTGGGGAACTAAGATCCCACAAGCTGTGCAGCATGGCCAAAAAAAAAAAAAAAAATTAAAAAAAAAAATCAATGGATACCTACTGAGTTCCAGGCTTTGGGAAGATAAGAGAAAACACGTGGTATTCACAGTCTAGGTTAGAAGGTAGACTTGGAAATAGATAATTTCCAAAAGGCTGGGAGAAAAATATCTTCGTGATTACTCTGAGTGAAAAGATGAGAAATTTTACTTATTTATGTATTTCTAAACATTCCAATTTTTCTGTATCGAACACACATGGAAGCAGGGAGCTCAGGCAACTCCTCAAACATAAAAAAAAATCCTTTGTTGGATAATACACCTTGCATTTTGATTTGAAAAATGTGGTTACTGGGTTTGAAATATCCCTTTGGTGGAGAGAGATCGGTAAAGGTCATGGAAGCCAGCGTTATACACTGACTTTTGTCTAGACCCTACCCAGCTCACAGACCTTAGAGACAGCCTAAGGCAACTCTGCAATTCTCAGGTGAGGAAACTGAGTCCCAGACAGGTGTATGGCAAATGAGAACTTGAACCCAGCGCGCTGGACTAAAACTAGTGGTCCCGAAACCCTCAGACTCCTCACACGTGGACACAGTATTTTAGAGTTAAAGGTCTTGCTGGGAGGAGACCAAAGTGTTGGAGGAAAAATGGCCTGCTTACCAGCAAGTATTCACAAGGGCATGCTCAGTGCCAAGGATTCCGCTAGAATTTTTTTCTAAATAGATGTTATTTTTTGAGCACTTGTAGGTTCAGAGCAAAACTGAGGGGAAGGTACAGAGATCTCCCATACACCCCCTGTCTCCCCACATGTACACCCTCCTCCACTGTCAACATCCCCCTCCAGAGTGCTACATTGGTTACAGTTGACGAAACTGCACTGACACATTGTCACCCAGAGTCCATCTGTTACATTAGGGTTCACTCTTGGTCTTGACCATTCTGTGGGTCCGGACAAATGTATAATGGCATGTATCCACCATTAGAGTATCATACAGAGTGGTCTCACTGCCCTAAAAATCCACTGTGCTCCACCTAGTCATCATTTCCTAACCAACACCACCCCCTTCCCAAACCCTGGCAACCACTGACCTTTTGACTGTCTCCATACCTTTGCCTTTTTCAGAACATCATGTAGTTGGAATCTTCAAGTTTGTAGCCTTTTCGGAATGGCTTCTTTCACTTAATAATAGGCATTTAAGTACCCTCCATGTCTTTTCATGGCTTGATGGCTCATTTCTTTGTGGTGCTGAATAATATTCCATTGTCCAGATGTATCACAGTTTAGACATTCACCTACTGAAGAACGCTTGGTTGCTTCCAAATTTTGGTAACTATGAACGAAGCTGCTATAAACATCTGTGTGCAGGGTTCTGTGTAGACATAAGTATTCAAATTCTTTTGGGTAAATACCAAGCAGCACAATTGCTGGGTTGTATGGTAAAAGTATGTTTAGTTTTGTGAGAAGCTGCTAGACTGTCTTCCAAAGTGGCTGAACCATTTTGCTTTCCCACCAGCAATGAATGAGAGTTCCCGTTGCTCCACATCCTCACCAGCATTTGGTGGTATCAGTGTTCCAGATTGTGGCCATTCTAATAGGTGCGTGGTGGTATCTCATTGTTGTTTTAATCTGCATTTCCCTGATGACATATGGTGTGGAACATCTGTTCATATGCTTATCTGCCATCCGTATATCTTCTCTGGTTCTACTAGGATATTTAACATTCAATTCCCCGAATATCTCAACATCTGAATATACGTTGAGTGACATTTTGCACTTGAAAGTTGGCTGTTTACCTCCCAGTTCAGGAATTTGCTGAGTTTGAAAATAAAGAGCTTCATAGATACAGCGCATCACATGCCTTCTATCAGGGACATTCTTTCAGCTGTCCCTGTATCATACAGAGTAGTATGATAGATTAAACGGTGTGTTTAGTATAGAGGTGATTAAACGGACACTTACTAGATAACTAGGTGGGTACCTGGAGGCCTGGCCCAAAGCAGGCTGTATTGTTTAAACATACCTCTTTATATATTAAAAAAATTTTTTTTAATTTACTTTAATTTATTTTTTTATTGAAGTATAGTTGATTTACAATGTTTCAGGTGTACAGCAAAGCAATCCAGTTGAATAGATAGGTAGATAGATAGATATAGATATATCTATTCTTTTTCAGATTCTTTTCCATTATAGGTTATTACAAGATATTGAATATAGTTCCCTGTGCTATACAGTAGGTCCTTGTTATTTATCTATTTTATATATAGTAGTGTGTATCTGTTAATCCCAAATTCCTAATTTATCCCCCGCAATATAATAGCTTTTTTACATTACATTGTAAACACCACTGACCACCCAGGCAGGTGAATCATCAGGAAATGCAGATTAAAAAGCCACCTGTGGCTTATCTCATCCTGAATAAATAAAATGTAGTATGTCCATACAGTGGACTATTGTCAGCCACGAAAAGGCGTGAAATAAGGATATGGATGTGAAATACTACAATGTGGATGAACTTTGAAAACATTACGCTAAGTGAAGGAAACTAGTCACAAAAGAATACATATTGCATGTTCCACTTACTTGAATCGTCCAGAAGAGGCAAGGGCATGGAGACAGAAAACAGATCAGTCATTGCCAGGCGCTGGGGGGCTGGGGGGCTGGGGGGGAGGGGATGGGAAGTGACTGCTAAGAAGTACGAGTGTCTTTTTGGGGTGATGAAAATGTTCTGGTATTAGAAAGTGGTGATGGTGGTACAACTTTGTAAACATGCCAAAAACCACTGAATTTTGTACTTTAAAAAAGTAAATTGGGGCTTCCCTGGTGGCGCAGTGGTTGAGAGTCCGCTGCCGATGAAGGGGACACGGGTTCGTGCCCAGGTCCGGGAAGATCCCACGTGCCGCGGAGCGGCTGGGCCCGTGAGGCATGGCCGCTGAGCCTGCGCGTCCGGAGCCTGTACTCCGCAACGGGAGAGGCCACAACAGTGAGAGGCCCGCGTACCACAAAAAAAAAAAAAAAAAAAAAAGTAAATTTTGTGGTATGTGAATTATATCTCAAAAATTTTTAAAAAAAGGATTCTTAGATTGGTTATCTTTTTCATTGTTTTCTAGAGGACTTGCAGAGTAGATTCTGGCTTTCATAAAATTGCATGATGGAGGTTCCTTTTGTGCTGTAGTTTTCACTTAGATATTAATAGTCCCTTAAATGGAAATGCCGTAGAACTTACATCCACCTTGGATTTTATTGACCCCTGTCTTGTGAGTTGTGTTTCCTTCCTTCCGTGGTGACATTTGGTGAGCATTTTTACAACTTTATTCTGGAAGTTTAAGAAATGCCAGGAAACATAAAGCCTAAGATACCTGGGAAAAAATGGTCTTCTAAAATAGAGTAATTATTTCCCTTTTTTTTCCTCTTGAGTTTTATGGGGTTTGTCTTTCCAAAGGTTTGATCCAGCTTCCTCCCCCTCCTCTTTTTCTTTTTCTAGTTGGAGGCCCAGAGGTTGGAGTGAGGGCAGTAAGACACACCCACCGCCCACAGCACCTCCAGGTGCAGTGCAGGTTGAGTAAACATACTGAGCTATCAAGAGATAAGGCCAGCAGTTTGGCCAAGAGGGAGGCCAGGAAGGCCAGGCTCTGTGGCCATAAACAGTTTCCTTGGGGCCTCTCCCACTGGGCACAGGGCAGGCCAGTTTCTTCAGAACCACAGGTCCAAGCCTCTCTATTAGCAGAATATCTCTGGGGTGAATCCCGACCCTGGAGGTCTGTGCGCCCTTGTGCTGTGTGGGTTTTAGACAACATGGCCCCAGGATCTCAAACCCTTGTTTAGTGTTGGGTCATAGCAAGAATTCTGCCTCCTCGCCTTCACTGATGGAATGAGGAATCTTTACGTCTGGGTTCTTAAGCATGTTTCTCTTGGAGGGCACTTTTCTCCCTCCGAGGCTGTGCTTGGAGGAGCTTGATAAGGATCCAGACTCACTTTGCCTGCGGGGGTTTGGACATGTTAATTCTCCCAGGCCCTCGGTAAAGCAGCAGGAACCCTTCACCCAGGTTGAGACAGGGCCACGCCTACAGGTCCCGGTCGGGTCTCCTGTGCGTGCGGCTTGACTCGCTTCATGCAGCAAATGGAAATGGAAAAAACATCGAGAGCCCATACATCAGAGATTTGGAAACTTGGGATTATTTTGAGAAGTGCTTTCACCGAAGTATCTCTGCACAGGGGAAAAGATGAAGGGGAGTGGGTGAATGAAGTCAAGATACTGAGTCTTCTTCGTCATTTCACCTTCTTTGCCCAGTGCGGTGCTCAGGACACAGTAGGAATTGCACAGATATTTGTTAAATGAGTGTTACATTATTTGTTAAATGAGTGTTACATTATTTCCCTTAATAGCCAGAATATCTCTTCGAAGTAAGTAGTGTCGCTGTCTGTTTCTGGGTGAGGAGGTTGGGGCTTTTTGGGGTTAGCTAATTTGCTCAGTATCATACGCAGCGGACGACAACTGCAGAGGGATTTGAGCCCAGGTCTATGGGTTCTGAGTCAGTACGAAAAACGAGGAAGCGGGGAGATGCTGCCCCACCCGCGCGCCGCAGTCTGGCCTACCACTCAAATGTAACTCAGAGTTAACCGCCTTTCAACTGTTCAAGTATTGGATTGATTTACCAAAATAGGTTTAAAGCGCTTTTTGTCACATAACTTGCCTTTGCAGACTAATAGAGACTGCATACCACGGCATGTTCCTGTACAGCAGTGGTTCCCAAAATGTGGTCTCTGGACCATCAGTGTCAACATCACCTTGGAACTTGGTAAAGATGCAAAATCCCAGACCCCATCCTAGATTTACTTGATCGGCAACTCTGGGGGTGATGCACAGCAATTTGTGTTTGATCTAACAAGCCCTCTGGGGGATTCTGATACACAGTTTGAGAGATGTCTTATTTTATCCTCTGGATCTAATAGATTTTATATTACCATTCCTCTTTTATTGGAGGCTTAGGAGTCCCTGAACAATCTTTTTTTTTCTTGTAAAAATTGCGAGAGTAAACACGCTTATAATCCAAGCTTTGGGCATATCTATAATTATTTCGCTAGAATAGATGTAAGAAGTAACAATTGCTAGGTTAAAGGATATGCACAGTTGTAAACACCCATGCTCTTTTTTGCTACAAGCTCATAAGGTCAGCGTGAGATGGACCGTGGTCTGGAACCAATGTCTTCCCTCTGTAAACCTCCACGGTGTCCTTGTGCAGGTGACCTCATCAAAGATAGGAACATTCCACGGGAGAGTTTGGAGCAGGCTCTGGATATCCAGATGCCAGTGTAGGGCACCATTAGATAATTAGAAAAGTTCTGAGGCTTAGGGAATGGAGGAGGAAAGTAAGATGAAAAGCCGAGAGAGCTCCCCATAAATCCGCCAACAGCGGAGGAAGTGATCACAAATTCAGCTCACGTGAGGATCGACTGAGATTAAATAGAAATGCAAGGAAAGTATAAAGCACAATTTAAACCCCACAATGAGGAGGAATTTCATATTAGCTCTTGCATTCAGATGCCTTACTGCATACAGATCAGGAAAGTATTAAAACATTCCAAGCTTTATAAATGCTTCCTGACACATCTGAGTCATTTTATAAAAATAGACTATTTTTCTCTTATTACTAAGGGTTGGTATCAAAAGTTAGAAATAGAAACCAGAAACCCCACACCAGGGCTGGCGATGCATGACAAGGAACTTACATATTCCTTGAGTAAGCCACTGCTCAAATGGAGGTCCTCATACAAGGGACATAGGACAAAACCAAATCGATGACAGCAACCCTGTGGTCAGTAGACATAAAGGGCTAAGTGGTGCCTTACTATTCGATACCTCCTCTGACCCGTAAAAGAGGTGGTACCCTCGGAATAAGGTTTAGTCTCACCTCTGTTACTTCCAGGTATGTGGCCTTGGGCCAGATCACTTTCTTAGCCTCCATGTCAAGGGCACACGGATGTCTGCCCTTGTCTGTCTCCCAGGATTATGGTGGTCATGATATGAGATCATAGATCTGAAAATGCTTTATAAAGGGTGGTGTAGCGGTAGGTATTGCCATTATAAAATATGGACCTGATGAGTCCGTGGCAAGGCTGAGAGACGCGTTTTAGTCTTGACCGTGCCGCTAACCAGGATGTGGCTTTGGGTAAACAACTAGAGTCAAGTGGCCCACTCACATCCCCTTCGTTGGGCTTGCGCGTCCTCCGCCAGCTGCTGCATGCCCCCAGCTGACCCTCCTCCAGAAAATTGCTCCTGGCCAAAGCGAGGTGCCTTGTCTGGGAGATTATGTACCTGCCTACCCCTGTGAAGCCCGCAGCCAGGCGGAATCCCAAAGGCGGGCCCCTTGCCTCCAGGTGCCACTAGGTGATGCCCTTCCTGTGCCAGAGCTCCCCGTGGGATCAGCCTGGCGCCGAGCTGAGGTGGAACCCTTGCCCTCCTCTCTTTTCGCTTCCCTCGCCCCTTTTCTTCTGAGAGCAGTACTTCCATAATTCCCATGACCTAAATCCCAGTCATAAATTCTGCTTCTAGAAAATCCACTGAAGACATTTACTTGATCTTTCTCCCACTTGTTGCTATAGTTTTGTTCCGCAGCGATTTCTCAGTCCAAAGAGTTACCTGAAACTTCTGGTCACCAACGTGCTCTGTGATTCCTGTACATGTGTCGTCAGTCTGCCGGTTAAACGTTCATTTTGACACAAAATGGTGCTCTTTCCAACGTCCTTGGTACTTCTCGTGTTACCTGCACCACAATGACAGCCTGCTTTTCATGCACACTGGCCCCAAGAAATGACTTGAAAATGAATTCTCTATAGACGTAACACAATTATTTCTGAGCATATTGGAGCTTAAAAGGTAGTCGGTTTTGCTCATCTGACCAAGTCATAACCTTGTTGGGATTTTTTTCCAGCAATGTAAATGAATCAACACCCAGTTCTTTTAGTCTTGCTTATAAAATGTTCTTCCCCACCCCAGCCCCCAGGCTGTCTTTCTCCAGCTTGGATGAAATCCCAGAGGGCCATGTCCCTGAGCATAATAGCATTGCTGCTGGAACCTTCCAGGCTACGGACATGACCCCTGGTTCAGTAGGGAGTGTTTCCCGTAGTAACTTTCACGTGGGACCTATCTACCGGGGAAGGCAGGAAAACGGTCTGGTCCCTGGCATTTAAGAGAACTCTTCCCATAATTCCCTCACAGGGGCCGACGACAGACACAACAATCATATCTGATATGTTAGCACATCACATTCTGCTGAGGATTTGTTAATACCTAGCAAACATCGTTGGCCAGCAAGCACTCCTTTTTGCATTCAAAGACGGACACTGTAAGGCTGTGCAGCTAGCAGCCTCCCTCGCTGGCCATCAGGCTGATGGATTTCCAAAATCTCTGAGCTTCTCTTGAGGTCCGCAGGCTTGCACAGACATCACCCTCCCTGCTGACATTCACAAACATTGCTGCAATCCTCTGTCCTTAGGCCAAGAAAACAGACTAGAAGAAAATGGGAAGAAATCATTCTGAGTTTTCCTTTCCTCCTGAACCCTAGACTCATTTCTTCATTTCTTCCTTCGCCCCTTTCTTCCTCCAAACACTAGTTCTGCAAGTATTTACTTAGCCTATTGGGGTGTTCGGCAGGTAACATATGGAGCAGACCAAAGGGACAGGTGACCCTGTCTTTGCTTTTATGTTGCTAACAGTCAAGTTGGAGAGATGAGACATGGCTCAGTTGGATATTGTTACGTACATTTCTCAGATAAAGAAACGGAGACTGGAAGAGCTTAACTGGTAGGGCTGGGGTCACCCAGCTACCCAACACTGAGCCGAGACTCAAACCCATATCTGACTCCTGGGCAGCCCTCGTTCCGCTCCCCCAATTGCCTCATTCATGAGGCGTAGAATGGCTGTATTCTATGGCTGTAGAGTAAAGTGGATTAAGATGAGAGAGAGTCAGGGTCACAAGAAAAATCCAGGGGTGACATGGTGATCTAGAATATGGTTGCCGTGGAACTATTAAAGATGTAGATTTAAGGTAGCACTTTCTCATTAGTGAGTAAACCGATTCGACCGTCCAAGGACTCTGTTGTGTACTCCTTTGAGTGAAAAAGAGAAGTAAATTGTGAATGTGCTGTGTTCTGCCTTGTGCTAAGTGCCATGGAGAGCTAAAGTTTATAATGGCGTGACTTCAAGGAATGTACAGTTTTCTGGAGGAGCACTTTTATGAAACATGGTAGTTACCGGGGAGAATTCCCCCAAGCCAGGCCATTAGCTCTATGATCACACCACTCACACTTGTATAGAAGACAATCTGGGTGGTTTAGTCCTATTGCAAGGTTGGGGGCAAGAAGGGGGGTTGTCATTTGGTCCAAGTTAACTCGGGAGAATTTTTAAATGACACATCGTGGAAGTTTACCACTTGACACCCATGTTTTACGTGCCTGCCTGCCAGCAAATATATCCTGTTTTATTCTCAAGCAACAGAACCTTCTTGCCTCTTCTTTTTGTTCTAGCAGATGATTTAAGGTTGAACTGGCAAGTCCAGGTCAAATATCTGAAAAATCAGCAGGAGTTGCCCTAAGCAAGGTCAGAGATGCAGGTCGGCATTTGCACTGTGAGATATCTGAGTTAGGAAGTAATAACCAGGGAAACAGAAAGCCTCCTTCCCTCCCTTTCACCAACGAAATAACGCAGTGAACAGTCATTCTCCCAGGTACTCCATGAAACGGCCTCTCAGGACGTGCTTTACGTTAAGACGTCAGTAAATTGGATTTCATTCCTTAGAATTTATGCTACAATATTTTTATGTGAAAGCTGTTATTGTTATTTAGACTTAGTTCTGGGAAAAATAAAAAGCATGCAGGAATAAATATTGGCAGACCAGCACTGACAGTGTCTGGAACATTGTGTGAAGTTTCCTCAGGCCTTTCCCAAGTGTCTCTGTGCAAAAGGCACTTTTCTTTTCCTATTGTATCTCCCTCCCTCACTTCTTAAGGTGCTAAATATATGCAGTGATGGGTCAGTAAATTTTATCTAAGATGAGTTGGGTCATGGTTCCATGATTCCTGACCCAGAGCTTTTTTCCTGCTCATTCTGGCTCAAGTGAGAATGACTCTCTCTCTTGTCCCACTTTCTGAATCCCACTCACCGTAAGAGCCCAGCCCCAGCCCACCCCTCAAAAGCAGCACGGGATCTAGAGCTGGACAGAAGGGTCTAGACTCTGCAGGATCCCTGGCTCACTACATATGGAGTGAGGCCCTGGTATTTTTTTATTAAAACATTCTCCGGGTGATTCTAATGACCAGCCAGGGTTGGTAACAGCTAGTTTAGTTTATCTCAGTGGTTCCCAAAGTGTGGTGAGGTATCGGCCCCACCAGGAGCTTGTTAGACCTGCACATTTTCACGTCTCCACCCCAGACCCGTTGGATCAGAAACTCTGGAAATGGAGACCAGCAATCTGAGTATTAACAAGCCCCAGGGGATTCAAGGCTGAGAACCACTGGTTCTCTGTGAGGGGAACTGGTTAATCTGTAGGGGGCCTTTTCTCCAACCCTAAGGACGTTTTTATGTTTTAAATGTTCCACAGACATGGGTGATGTCAGCTCAGTCTGGGAAGCGCTTAGCAAAGAATACCAAGACCCAGAAAGTTAGATGGCTTGACCAAGTTCATAGTCACGCAGTGACCCAATCAGGGACGAGAAGCCCTGACTCCTGATTCTCAGGTAGAACTCGTGCTTACTCTGTGCCCTCCTTCAGCCTGCGTGGAGTTGGCCTAGGACAGCTTTTCCACCTCTAAACTCCGTAAACATGTACTCTTTGTTGAGCCTTTGAGCTCCTTGCCTGACTAATTCCCTTTTCCATGAGATTCCAGATGAGGCAGGGTGTGGCCTCCAGGTGCAAGGCATGCTGTCAGCGTCTGTCCCCCATCGTGCTGGTAGCCCTTTGGGCAAAGTAGCTCGCCCAACTACCCCTACTTCCGCTCCCATCTACCCCTACTTCCGTCCCCCCTGTTCCCATCCCCGTCACAGCCTGGTGTGCTTTATTTCCATGTCTTTCCTCCTCTAGTTGAGGCATAGAAGGCTCACTTAGTATTAACTGAATTGAATACATCTGCCTGCCAGTATTCTTTTTTAATAGTAACTTTTTCTTTGGTATTTTACTGTTGAGTGCATTATTCACATTAAAAAGGTTTTTATGTGACATCATGACAATCTCTTTTAACTTGGGAATTTTTTAATCTGAGGTAAAATTCACGTAACACAAACTGACCACTCAAAAGTGTACAATTCAGTGGCATTTTGTACATTCCCAATGTTGTGCAACCACCACTTCTGTCTAGTTCCAGAACTAGGTTCATCCTTTTCGTCACAGAACCCCATACCCATTTAGCAGGCACTCCCAATTTCTCTTTACCTGCAGCCTCTGGCAACCATCAATCTGCTTTCTGTCTCTGTGGACTTGCCTAGTCTAGACATTTCATACAAATGGAATCGTACAATATGTGACCTTTTGTGTCGGGCTTCTTTCATTTAGCTTCAAGTCTTGAGGGTCGTGCATGTTGTAGCGTGTCAGTACTTCATTCCCTGTTATGGCAGAATCACATTCCATTGTGTGGCTAGGCCACAGTTTGTTTATCCCTTCATCCATTGATGGACACTCACGTGGTTTCCACCTTTCAGCTATTGTGAATAATGCTGTATGAACTGAAAAACAAAGCAAGTGTTTTTTGAGTGTCTCTTTTCAATCTGCTTGGGAGCCTGTTCACTTTTACATGGAGGGCAGGCATGTGCTTTGGTGGGTGGTAAGAGACAATAGGCTCCATTTCACCACAGCGGTGAGTCCCAAATGGCAACTTCATGCCATGCTTATCCTCCCAGGCATTGTCACATTTTTTGGGTCCTCTTTGGGGGTCTCACATCATTACTCTTTTGTAAAAGCCCAAATGGCTACAGTGGAGAAGCTGCACGACCCAACTCATCTCCTGTAACCCAGGGGTGGGGACCCTGCCTGGCTTTCCGACTACGTGAGAAACTTGTGCCTGTGAGGGACTTTCAGTTTAGCGCAGTGTCGAGGGGAAGGACTTTTTGGTTTCTCTACTTAATCACCGCTTCCTGTTATTTTCCAGTAGGATAAAAAGATTATTGTTAATATCAGAAGACACCAGATATTAGATAGCAACTAAGAAAACATGTTCTGAGGATGATATATTTTTTTGAATTTTATTTTTTTAATTAAAGTATACTTGATTTACAATGTTGTGCTAATTTCTGCTGTACAGCAAAGTGGCTCAACTATACACATACTATATACGTTCATTTTTAATTTTCTTTTCCATTATGGTTTATACTGGGACATTACATCCACAAAAACGGGAATACACATTCTTTTCAAGTGCATGAGGATGATATTATTCAACGACTGAGAAAAACAATTGCAATCGAGTATTTCTCCTCACTGAAGCGTTCCAGCCTTAGGCCCATGCCCCCAGCTATATGGAAAATCAAAATTTGCCTAGTTTGGCCCTTGCCTAGTGGTGTGTAGAGAAAACACAGTCTATCTCCAGTAGCTACCGAAAGGAAACAAGCACAAGAAGAAACGGAAGCCGCCAAAAGCTAGTATCTCTTCAGAGACTTGGAGCCCTTTTCCAGAAGCCTGTGCTTCTCTTCGTAGTCTGATTGCTATGGCTCTGTCTTCAGTATTGCAAAATGCTGTCAGATAGACTCCAGTAAGTGGTTCAATGAGAGAGTTGATAACCAGAGCGGCACTTACAGATCCCTGTCTTTCAGGCTCCCCTCCCAGCCCCAAGCTTTCTGATTAAGCCTTTACACTCACCTTCTCTGGCTTCTGGAGCTGCCAGTGATTAAAGCAGCACAGGAAGAAATCAAAGAAAACGCCGCTAGGAACGCATTAGCCTGTTCGTGCTGAGGTTCCCAGGGGCTCCAGCCAAACTGAAGGTGGGCTGAATTTAGAGGTCTAAGGTTCGGCCTTGCAAATCTTCTACCTGGATAGCACACGGGGCAGGTTAAGATGTGGCCGTAGGAGTCTCCCTCTTCAGGTTTGAATTGACCTCACGGTGATTGACATGAACGCGCATATTCGAAGGAGGCTCTTTGCTGGGGAGAGGAATTCAGGGAGCTTTTGCAGAAGCTTTCAGACAAATAAACGGTGGCTAACCACCCTCTTCTTTCCCCATCTACGGATGGACCTGGAACAATCTCTGCCTTGGCCTCTTTCCCTTCTCTGTGGAAGAGGGGTTCCCCTTCCAGTCCACAGGACCCCGAGGAACCTCCCTGTCTCTTTGTAAATCAGTTTTATTGAAGTATAACTTATACACAATAAAATGGCATCCATTTAAAGTGTACAACTTCTTGAGTTTTAATATCATGAAATCACCGCTACAAACAAGATACAAAATGTCTCTATTACCTCCCAAACTTCCGTTGTACCTCTGCTCTTCATTCCTGCTTCTGACCTTAGGCATCCACTGATGTACCTTCTGTCCCTCTAAGTTAGTTTGCATTTTCTAGAATTTCATGTAAATGGGATCAGGCAGCACGTACTCTTTGGTGTCCGGCCATTTTCACTCAGGATAATGATTTTGCGATTCAGCCACATCGTTGCGTGTAGCAGTCGGTGGTGCCTTTTGATTACTGGGTTGTATTTTGTTGTATGGATGCACTACTTTTTGTTTATCCATTTTCCTGGTGGATGGGTTGTTTCTAGTTTGTGGCTCTTGTTTCGTTTCTATCTTTAATCGCTTCCTCTACCCCCCTTAACATAGAGAGATGCTCAAGTCTCTTCCATCTTTAAAAAATACTCTCTGGGGACTTCCCTGGTGGTCCAGTGGTAAAGAATCCACCTTCCAATGTAGGGTTCGACGCAGGCTCAATCCCTGGTCAGGGGACTAAGATCCCACATGTTGTGGGGCAACTGAGCCCGTGCTCCACAACTACTGAGCTCGCACGCCGCAACTAGAGAAGAGGAAACCCACACGCCGCAACTAGACAGAAGCCCATGCACCACAATGAAAGATCCCGCATGCCGAAACTAAGACCTGAGGCAGCCAAAAATAAATAAATTAATTAATTAAATCAATCAATCTTAAAAAAACAAAACAGAACACTCTCTGGCCCCAGCAACCTTATATGTCCAGTCTCAGAACAGGGATGGAGACTTCCCTGGTGGTCCAGTGGTTAAGACTCGGTGCTTTCACTGCCGTGGGCCTGGGTTCAATCCCTGGTCGGGGAACTAAGATCCCTCAAGTTGTGATGTGTGGGCAAACCAAAAAAAAAAAAAAAGGGATGAGTTGGGCTTTTCTGGGGTATTCTGAGGATTTTTAGGCATAGTCCAAATAAACCAGGCAGGCAAATTCAAGTGGCCTGTCACAGTCCCGGGCAAGCCATCCTTTGCAGACATGGTTTATCCAATCTGGACCCTTCTCAGGGCTGGCTCACCGTCTCTACAAGTGGCTGCCTTAGACTGGGATCCCCCTGGGTTATTTTTCTTCCTGCTTATGGACCAAATAACCATTCTGTGCCCCAGTTTCCCCTTTGGAAGTAAGGAAGAACCTTTACTTATAATTACGTAAAATTAGCGAACTAAGTAAAAGTCAAAGAATATTGGCTTGGTAGGGAAAAGACAATGACTAAATCTTAAGTATCTGTATCTCGTCTTCTTGTGCATTTTAAATACACTGGTAATTAGAGTCAATGATAACTACTTGTTTTAAATCACAAAGTACAAGACAAGTTGTATTAAAACTGTAAGTGCTGTAGGTGCGGCATCAGCAATATGCAGGCACACGTCTCAGATATTGTGGGTTCGGTTCCAGATCACTGCAGTAAAGTAAATATCACAATAAAGCAAGTCACACAATTTTTATGGTTTCCCAGTCCATATAAAAGTTATGTTTATACAATACTGTGGTCTATTAAGTGGCAATAGTATTACATCTCAAATAGAGTGTATATACCTTAATTAAAAAATACCATCAATCTCAGCCTTCAGAGAGTCGTAATCTTTTTGCAATAGTGACATCAAAGATCACAGATCACCAGAACAAATATAATCATAATGAAAAAGTGTGAAATAGTGTGAAAATTCCCAACATGTAACACAGACACAAAGTGGGCAAATACTGTTGGAAAAATGGCGCCAATAGACTTGCCCAATGCAGGGTTGTCCCATACCTTCAATTTTAAAAAAATGCAATGTCTGTGAAGTGTGATAAAGCAATAAAAAACAAGTGCAATGTACAATAAGACGAGTTATGCCTGTACAGAATGGTTTGTGATAAAATTGAGCCGCCAGGGCCTGGTACCATGACTAGTGAGTGCATAGAGGACACTAAACAAATGTTGAAGGACTGAGCCCCTTCCACAATGAGGCAGACAGGTGGGCTAGATGCTGTGTCACCCTTACCCGTCTAGGTCTTTGCTGGGCACTGGGTTGGCAACGAGACCTGGGGGCTGCATCAGACTGAACAGCAGAAAGTGGGATGATGAGAACGAGGTGTTCCCACCACCCCAGAAGGAAATGGTTGTAGTGACCGTGAGAGGCCAACCAGAATTCTCTGATAGCGTTTGAAATCACAGCCTTTGCAGTAAGAGGTGACGGGACTCACGGCTGTGGGACTCTTGACGACAAGTCATTAAGCCTCCCAGAGCTTCAGTGTTAGCATGTGTGAAATGGGCGAACCAGCGCTCAACTCCAGTGTTGCTTAAGAACAACATGAAACGATGGGTGTAGAGTGCTGACTGCCCATGCCCAGACTATGGTAGGTGTTTAGAGGCAGTGACGATGGTGATGCTAATATTTCAAGGAGGTCTCCTTTTTGTTGTGTTTCTGTGGTTGAATAATGGCCCCCAAAGACATCCATGTCTTAATCCCTGAACCATGTGAATATGTCACTGCACATGACAAAAGGGCTTTTGCAGATTGGTTAAATTAAGGATCTTGAGGTGGGGAGATTGTCCTGGATTACCCTTGTGGACTCATTGTAATCAAAGGCTTCTTATAAAAGGGAGGCAGAGAGAGAGTGGAAGATGTGATGGTTTGAAGAACGAAGAAGGGGCCATAAGCCAAGGAATGCCAGTGGCCTCTAGAAACTCGAGAAGGCAAGGACATGGAGTCTCCTCTAGACCTCCAGAGGAAACCGTCCTTGCTGACACCTTGATTTTAGCCCAGTGAGGGCCAAGTCGGGCTTTGGACCTCCAGAATCGGAAGAGAACAAATGTGTGCTGTTTTAGGCCGCTAAGTTTGTGGTAATTCATTACAGTAGCCGTAGGAAACTCATTCAGTCTTTAAGGTAAAGCCACTGTGATTAGTGAAGATTCCAATTCCTGAATCCTTGGTCACCACCATTAATGGGCTCCCAGGGCAGATACATAGAAAGGACATTCCACACAAGTAGATGAAGTTTACTACTAACTAAGTTTTCTACTAACTTAAGTTTTCTACTAACTACTAACTACCCAGACCCCACACCTCTGGGTAGGAACTCTAGCTTTGGCAAGCTTGCCCAGGCCCTGGGTGGTCCTCAAGGATTTGAGGAATCTTGAAAATGAGGCTGTAAGACAATCTGTGGGAAGCTGGTCTTCCAAGGGTTCTGCTACACCTACAGCTTTGACTTTGCATTTTCACTTGCTGAGAATTAGATGATTCAATTCAAGATACTTGAGAGGCAAATGATTTCTGACCTTCCCTAAAATACTTCCCTCATATTAAAACTTATAATTTACTAGATTGCTGCATCTTTACTCTGAGTAGTATCCTAAGGTAGAAGGTTCTTTTGGGACCCTTGCATACTACTAAGGTACCTTAACCCTTGTGTTGAGAGCATTTCCTTGGATATAATTTATGGAATGGATCATATATACTCTCTAGAGAATGCTATCCACAAATAGGATTCTATTTTTTCCCATATCCTTAACTTCTTGCTGACCTAGTCAGTGTATGTTGAATATAGACCTATGATACACACTTTAATGTTCTCCTAATTGATATATTCCCAGAAACCATGTCCCAAATATAAACCTTTTGAAAAAAACAAATTGTTAGCAAACAGGGTTTAGAGTACCTCATGCTTGGTATATAGAAAGCTGACGGCTATGGTCATTTATTACTTACTGGATTTGCTTAGTCTTTGGATCCAACACTATGCACATAGTAGGTTCATAGTAGTCGTGAATTAGTAACTTAAAAAAGATATATAATTCCATCATACTTTGGCTTTATGAATGGGGAAACTGCAACGTAAGCATAACCAAATATCCTAATTTCCAGGCACTCTGCAGTGGATCAGAGAGACAGCCCGTGCCCAGTTAACCATGTCCCAGGGATGCACAATAGTAAAAGCAAGACACGTCAATTCACGAGTGAAACCGAAGATTGTCTTCTTCCCCACTTCATCATTTCATATCAATATGGTCCTTGTGAGTTGTGTTTGACACACCCATACTCTATAAGCTATCATCTCCAGCTCTGGTTCCATTTAAGTTATTTTAACTACTTGGAATTCTCTTCTGAATTAAATCAACAGACACAGGCATTGATATGCAAAAGTATAAGAATTTCAAAGTAGTTGGGAAATTAAAACGTAAGCAGAAAAAAAATCATAGTGTATAATATCAAATGAGTGGAACAGAGGATAATGTAGCTACAAAATGAAGATAATCTTTAACAGATTACAGTGATCTGCTTTGGTCATGAGCCTTTTTTTTTTTTTTTTTTTTGCGGTACGCAGGCCTCTCACTGTTGTGGCCTCTCCCGTTGCGGAGCACAGGCTCCGGACGCGCAGGCGCGGCAGCCATGGCTCACGGGCCCAGCCGCTCCGCGGCATGTGGGATCTTCCCGGACCGGGGCACGAACCCGTGTCCCCTGCATCGGCAGGCAGACTCTCAACCACTGCGCCACCAGGGAAGCCCGGGCCTTTTTAAAAGAAAAAAAAAACCCTTTATGGAGATATAATTCACATACCATATGGTTCACCCGTTTAAAAGTGTATAGTTCAGTGGGTTTTCGTGTACTCACAGGGTTGTGCAGCAATCACTACCATCAGTTTTAGAACATTTTCATCAATCCTAAAAGAAACCCTATACCCATTAGCAGTGACCCGTTACCTTCTGCATTCCTTCAATCCCACCCCAGTCCTAGGCAACCGCTAATCTACTTTCTAGCTCTATAAATTTGCCTATTCCGAGCATTTCGTGTGAATGGAATTATACAATATGTGACCTTTCCTGTTTATCCATTCATGAGTTAGTGGTCCTTTGGGTTGTTTCTACTTTTTAGCTACTATGAATAATGCCGCTGTGAACATTCGTGGACAGGTTTTTGTGTGGACCTATGTTTTTTTTTTAATTAATTTTTATTGGAGTAGAGTTGATTTACAATGTTGTGTTAGTTTCTGCTGTAATGTGTGGACCTATGTTTTCATTTCTCTTGGGTGTGGAATTGCTGGGTGATACGATAACTATATGTTTAACCTTTTGAGGAACTGCCAGGTTATTTTCCTAAGTGACTGCACTGTTTTACATCCCAGCAGCCCTATATGAGAGTTCCAGTTTTCCCACATTCTCGCCAACGCTACTTATTGTCAGCCTTTCTGTGCTCGCCACCCTAGTGTGTGTGAAGTGGTATCTTGTCGTGGTTGGCTGTGAGCCTTTTGTTAGGTCCATGGGTTTAGGGAAAGGAGCTCGGGTGGGGGGAGAGAGGAGGAGACCAGGAGTAAAGGCACAGCGGCAGGAATCCCCCTCCCCCTGCATGTTGATTTCACCTGCTGAAGTCTGGTCATTTTGGTTCCCACAGAGGATCCTTGTAGGGAAATAGCAAGGGAGGAAACTAGGAAACTCCAGCAGAGGGGAAACTGCATGTAGACAAGCAGAGGGTCCCGCAGGCTGGCTCAATGTGTGCGGGAAAAGGTAGAGACGCTGAAGGGAATTCGATGATGAAAGTCTTGCTCTAGGAGAAGTATCAGTAGTTTGGATGCACAGGACATCTTGCACAGGAGAGAAGGCAAGATGCTAGAAGCGGTGCATGTGGGTCAGCCATTGGATTGGGATGCTGGTTTTGCATAAGAGATGACATACGGGAACTATGGTGACCCTCAGAGTTCCAGCCTGGGTCCCTGGAAAATTCTGGCATCCTCAGAGAAATAAGGAAGTTAGGAAGAGCAGTTATTGTGTGGGGTGGATAAAGGACAGGGTGATTTTCATATTATAAATGTCAAGGCTGAGGGTGTTTTGGACAGCGGGAGGAGTGGAATTTGGGGAGAGGTTAACTAACTCCCACCCTCAGGCCAAATCCAGATCACAGTGGATCGCAGTCTGCCTCTTGTAAGGCCCATGAATAGGTTTTACATATTTAAGTGGTTGGGGGAAAAGATGTGTGACAAGTGAAAATTACATGCAATTCAAATTTCAGTGTTCATAAATAAAGTTTTATTGGAGCACAGCCATCCCCATTCACCTACATGTTGTCTCTGGCTGCTTTCATGCTGTGAAGATGGGGTTTGGACAGAGATGGACGCCCCGAGAAGCCTAAAATACTCTCTCTGGCTCTTCGCAGAAAATGTTTGCCGGCCCTTGGGTTAGAGAGACATTTGGGAGGTGCAGGCTACTGATTGTGATACTTAAAGCTGAAAAAGTGAGATTTTCCCAAATGGAGGAAGAGGGTAGAGGAAGAAGGGAGCCGGTGAGTCCCTGGGGCTACTTCTGTTTAGGGAATGGAGGGAGGCAGAAGAATCAGTGAAGACAGCAGGTAAATAAGTTTGCGTAAACCTCCACTTAATTAAACAGGTCAACCCCCAGACTCGTTATTGCTTAGTATTTCAAACACACTCCCAAGAAGATGAAGGAATAAAGTCGCAACCTGGGCTGGCTAGTCAGCTGAAAGCGGGACCAACCATAAGGAGAAGTTTGTCTTCCGCAAATCCCGCCCCCCTCCCCTCCCCTCCCCTCCCCTCCCCCTCCCCCCCACCAGTCTTTTCCCTCCTTCTCTGACAGCCTGGCGAGGTGTGTCATTCCTGCCTCATTCCAGGAACGCCTGGCTTTAGCTAATTCTCTCAGAAAGGGGTATGAGGAAGAATATTCCACTACGGTAAATGTTTGATAAAAGCCCAAAGTGCTATTCCTGCCCTAAGATTTGAATCTTAATTAGGGGACGCCCCAATACATACATATAAGGAATGACTCTCAACTCTGGAAATTTCAGGCACTTGCAAAGGGGCAGACAGGGAGTTGTGTAAGAATAGGGGGTGGGCTAGCAATCCTGGCACCGTGGCTCCAACCGGGCCAGGGTGTGTGCTAAAGTATGCAGGGCTTGACCCCCACCTGCTTGCCAAGTGGCGTTGGATTTGTTCTTTCCACATTGTTTTGTAAGTCCTGTAGAAGTAGGGAATCAACTCTCAGTCGTTGTTAAACAAGAAGCACAAAAGCCTTCCTTCGAGTACCCAGTATTTGCTGAATGCATCACAGCAGGCTGGCTGTGTCAATAACAAGGGAGTTTGGAGGAGCCCACCTCCATGAGGGTTGGGGGTGAAATTGTTTTGCGGGGACAGGAAGCCATTCCCAGGAGCTGCCTTCCCCTCCCACCCCTGAGTACGTGGCAGGGTGACAGCTGTGGCTGAATGCCCAGGCCCGGAGCCACGAGGACTAACCTGTGTGCCCTTGAAAGCAGGAAACACATTGTTTTCATGGCCTCTGGCCTTTGGGAGCAAACACCGCAGCTCTTGTACGAGGCCTTCGTGGGCCCATTCAGTGGTGTCTGCTCTTTCCAGCCATTGCTCCATCTTATGTTTGTTTCTGGGGTTATTCACGAAGTACCGACCAGTGCCAGTGTCCCATGAGGTATGTGTGTAATAAATTATCCTTCATATCTGTCTACACGCACACACACACACACACACACACACACACACACACACACCCCTCTACTTGCCTAGCTTACCTCACCCAAGGGACGAGGAGAGATACAGAGGACCAACATGACCAGACTTTACAACTTTGCTTGGGGAAAACAGACCCTGGATTCTCCGTCCACCCGCCCACCCCCAGGTTAGTATATACCCAGGTTCCTTCTGCGTGTGCGCCCGTGGCAGGTTCGCTGCTGACTGGTGGTTGATGGAAAGAATGCCTCAATGCCCAGCCAACACAGGGCCATCACAGTCTTCAGAGTAGAGTGTAACTGCTGATCTGGGGATGGTCTCAGCGAGCTTCTGGTCCCCTAAGCATCCACTGCCTCCCCTTCCCTTTCATACGTAGGGAAACTGAGGCCCAGAGAATTCAAGTGCTAGTGAAAGGCAATGGTTGAGACCAAGTTTGGAATAGAACTCAAGGCACCTTGATTCACAATGCAAACCATCTATGTGCTGTGTTCACAAATGGAAAAAAAATTTGTAAAAAAAAAAAATTATAACACCTATCAAGATGTTAACCACCATTATTTATTGTTACTAATTATAAATTACCCTTCAAGGTGCTTCTGTGGGCATCTTGGCAGAGACATTTCCAATCCTGCCCTAAGGAGCAGTCTCTAGAGACCAAGGAGCCACCAGAGGCCCGTGTCTGGATGGTTGTGACAAGAGTGAGCCGAGGCCAGGCTGTGGGACATGGCGATAATTCTGCGGGCAGAAACCTAAAAAAAATATCTAGTGCAAACTCCTCTGGTTCTGGGTGATCTTCTGTTTTTGTTTTAGTTACACTAAGAAAAACACCAAATTCTTGATTGCAAGAAATTTTTAACAGAGAATAAACAGCCACAAATTCCCAAGGGGCACTCTGCCTAGCAAAGCCAGAAGATCCCCCAGATGAAAGGTTGCAAATTAGAGGATAAGAGTCAAAACATCTGAAAATCAGTGACAATGCAAAACTTATGTAACAAACTACAGAGATATAGAACTATATATAACTATATAAAGAGATAGATAAATAGATGGATAAAAAGAGCCATGTGGATGATGGATGGATGGGTGGATGTGAAGGAAGGAAGGAAGGAGGGAAGGAGAGAAAAAGGAAAGGGAGGGAGGGAGGAAGGAAGGAAGAAAATAAGCCAAAATGTTGGTTGTAGTAGATCTCTGGGTGGCAGGCAATTTTACTTTTCTTTCTCTTCTCTGTATTTTACAAATTCCCGTGTTTTCTTATAATCAGTAAACAACAACAACAGCGATGTAATAATAAATGCAATTTGTTAAACTGGCTGATTGACAATGACAGACACAAACCCCTGGAAGTTTCCAACTCCCTTTCCCAGCAATTCTGTCATATCTCAGCCACATGGAGTTCTTAAGAAATCCCTCTCAACTGAAGTCCAGCCCACATCTAAGATTGAATCCCCTGGACTGAAACCCTTCTCTGAGCCTTTTGGAGACTTTGACTTGCTGCAGATGACACAATGACCAACCCACTGCTTCACTTTCCTTTAGATTCAGTCAAAGGAGTCCAAGGCCCGCTGCTGCCATTTGGTTTTCATCAATACGGTGCAAATGACCCAAGTAAAAACCTCTTTGAAATGGTGGCCTGCACTCGGGTGCCTCCAGGTGAGCTTCAGGGCCCTGTTGGAAGAATCGGAAACCACTTGACAAACCTAATTTAAATCGTAAAGAGCTGCTGGCCCAAATCCAAACCTTATCGCCGAGCCCTGAGAAAACAGCTGTTTTGATATGTTAATCACTTAGCTAATAAAGATCTCTCCCTTTGCTGTTTTATCTTTTATCTACCAGTTGCTTAACAAAATTCCTCTGCAGTACTTTATGATTCCTTTTCAACTCTACTGTACTCTTTAGGCTAAAGTAGATGATGTATAGCCCAGCTACTAAAAACGTCAGGAAATAATAAGCTTTGGCTCTAAAGAATGTGAAAACAGGAGACTGAAAGTTTTAGAGGCATTTGGATCTAGTTCATTTTTAAACCCAGATCAAAGAAGGCTACTTACTTAGACTAGGAAAAAATATATGTTATCCAGCATGTTCTGGAAAATTCATTTTAGGGCTTTAGGTGGGATTGTAGGAATCTGAGAAGCATGAACTGTAATATTTTCTTTTAACTTCTGTAGAATTTGTGACATTTGCATTTAATATTGTTTGCTTTCAGAGACTGAAACAATAGATATTTTAATTTTAAAATATGTGCTTTATCTCTAATATGCGCTAGGAGCTTTGCGGTTATATAACGGAATTAAAGCTGAATAAGATTTGGCACAGTGACTGGCACATTACAGAGTGTCTATGATAAGAGATCTTTATACAATAATAATATTAACAGTAATACCATCTAGCATTTCTCAAATGCTTCCTTCTTGGAAAATGCAATTCTGGGTGTTTTCCTTTGTATCTCATTGAATCCTTACAATCAGTATTTTTGTTGTTATTGTTGTTACAGGTGAGGAAACTATAGCACAGATACGTAGTGCCCAGCACCCGGGCTAGAGAGTGTTGAGGGCAGGAATCAAAACCAAGATTCAGATTTCAGGTTTCTAAGCTGCGTTGCCCCTATTGTGCTGCTACTTGTAAAAATGCTAGGAGATTTGATTTGTAAGGCAACTTGTTAGCCTTACTTTAGGCTTTTTGAGTACATGATTTAAATGAGAAGTCATACAGTCGACGTTAGGTTATAGGAAGCTAACTCCGTCAGTCATGTGGAAAATGGACTTGGGGTTACAGAAGCCTGGGGGCTAGTTGACCAGTGCGTGACTATTACAGTAGTGCAAGGGGCAGAGGACAAGACGCTGAAGGGAGAGCTTGGAGAGAATGGGGCTAATTGAAGCAATAATTCTGGCAGGATTTGGTTATTCCATTGAAAAGGGGAAGAGGAAGGTGTCTAACAGTACTTTAAGCTTTCAGGTTGGACACCTGGGTAGTCGTGGTGCCAGTTCCACAAGAAGATTGGAAATAGGATGGGAGGAGAGCATTCGGGTATGGTGGGTGCAGGGTGGCAGATAAGGAGCCTGGTTTGGGAGGTGCGTCTATCAGGCCTTCTTCTAGAATAAGTAATTCGAGATGGGGAGCAACAAATTGAGAATGACTAAGGCATTTTCTGTCGACATCCTCAAGGATTTATCAATTTAAGGACTAGTTGTCCTTAAACCCTATTTAAATTCCCATCTGGTTTGGGTAGTATGGGGTGTTTTTAATTGTTTACCGCAAAGTAATAGAAATATGATTAAGCTGTTAATGAGCCTCAAATCCAGTTATCTGAGTTACTCCCAGCCATCTGAGTCATCCCACCTGAGACCTTAGATATCATGGAAAACAGCCATCCTTGCTGGGTCCTTTTTGAATTCCTGACCACATCATAAATTTTTTTATGCCACTACATGTTTGGGTGATTTATTGCATAGCAAAATATAACCAGTATGCTATATTTTTCTTCCTTCCTTCCTCCCTTCCTTCCTTCACCGTTTTTGTTGGCTTGTTTATTTTATTTTGGTGGAGCATATCCACCAGTGTTTTTCTGAGAAAGAATATATGGAAGGTACATTTTTTAGCATTTTTCTGTCTGAAACTGTTTGCCTGGTACTTCGGCTGGGTGTAGAGTTTTCATTTAACATTTTAAGACATAGCTCCTTCAACCTCTAGCATCCTTTGTCTTTATTAAGAAGAGCAAGGTCAATCCAACTCCTAATCCTTTGTATGTTGCCCACCCACATCCATACCTCCTACCAGGAAGCTTTCATACTTTAAAAAAAAATTCCTGGTGGTATGAAAATTCACAATGCCTGGATGTCACTCATGTTTCTTATTTATTTTTCCTGCATTTATTTATTTATTTTGCTCTCAGTGAGTTTTCATCTGGAGAGCCTACTGTTTTCGAATATATTCATATTTTATGATTTTCCTTCTCTGCTTTCCCTGTTCTCTATTTCTGGAAGTTCTATTTATTAGACAGTGGACCTGCTAGACAGATTATTTCTTATCCTCTCACATCTTCCATTTGTTTGTGTTTTCTTCTCCTTTGGGCCATTTAGTTGCATAACTTCACGAAGCTATGGATAATGTCAGTGGTTTTCCATGAGGTGGTTCATTAGGACAGTATGGCTGGGAGATAGCCTTGACTTTATCGTCTACACCTTTTACTGAATTTTGTCATTTGGGCTATAGGAACATTCTTCTGTTCCTTTTAACACATCCTAATCTTGTTTCATGTATAATCTTGTTTCACATTTACTGTTGCTTATGGTTCCGAGAAAATTAATTTTAGTTTCTTTAAGCTTTTTCTTCTTCCTGATTCATCTTTGTCTCCTACAAGTTCCTTCATTTGTGTGTGTTTCGGTTTCTGTCTTTCACGTTGCAGGCTTTCCTTGGTTGTGTGTTCAGATTTAAGGCTGAAGCATGGCAAATAAAATGAGCTTTGTGAGCAGAGGTGGGGCTCAATGACAGTTGACTTTCACTGTGGGGTGTGGAGTGATTTTCTGTTGAGTTAGATTTAATATTGGTAGCTCTCTAGATATTAGTATCAATACATTTATTATTTAGTATCTATAGATACATGTCTATAGATATTTGTATTTATAGATCTGTGAGATATTTGCTTTCTCCTGGTACCACTCCGTAATTCGTTATTCAGCTTCCCAAAAATGTTGGCATCTGCATTAGTGAGCTGTTGTTGTAGCCACAGACACCCACCAAATCTCAATGGCTTACTTTTTTTGTTCTTGGGTTTTTTTTGTTTTATGTTTTGGTCTAAGTCCCGGGAGGGGCTGTTTCTCTGCTAGCTCTGCTGGGCTTGGCTCTGTGTGTTTTTGAAATCTGGGATTCAAGCTTAAGAGCAGACACCATCTGGGGAATTTAGTTCTCCCAGCGAAAGACAGAAGAGAACTGAACTACAGAAGGGCACGAAAGCTCTGCTCAGACACGTCTTCTGTATTATTTGCTTACGGTACTTTGGCCAAAGCAAGTCAAATGGCCGTGTCCAGAGTACACGGGATGGAGAAGTATTTCTATCTTTAGGAAAGCGGAGCAAGTACAGGCAGAGAACAAATAATTGTGAACAAATAATAAAAGCTATCAGGGTATCTCCTGCTGCCTGGTTTCACTGTTCCCGTTCTCTGTATCTTTGTGAAGTTTTAGTGTTTTTATCTTTTGTTATCATTTTAATGGGTTTGTGGGAGGATCAGAGATAAACGTTGGTGTTCAGTCTTTAAAGTTTAACTAAAAGGCTGCTGTTAATTTAAACTCTAGATGCTATTAATATTGTTGGGCCAAACTTTAGTGTTTGTCAGAAGCAACTCTTGCATAAAAACTGGGAAATAAGGATCAACATTCAGTGTTTTGGTTTGTTTTTTTGGTGGAAATTCTGGGGAAGAAAAGGCATATGGAAGAACAGTATTTACCCCAGGGGTGATAGGAACTGGGATATGGCAGACAGGAATGCCAGGGAGCTTTCCCCTGCATGACAATCATACATTCTTGGTTTTGTATTGTGCAAATGTATTTCCTCCTCAGAACATTGAATTTACCAGTAAATTCTGGCCATGCTAAACCTTAGAAGAAGTAACATAAATTTTCAATATTGTTATGGCCAAACTAGCAAATCAAATTGGCTTTGTTCCCCAAAGCCATAAACAATGTACCTGCTATCTTTCTGTTTGTTACCCTAGTTGCCCAATATGTAAAACGAAAGTGTTTTGTTTAATATCGAATGTCCCTCCTCTTTCCTATTGATATAATTTGAACTCCTGGTGGGTGAATAGTAGATTTTCTAGTCAGAATGGAGAAGTAAATCCTTCCCTAAAATAACTCTCATAACTCTGTTTGGTGGTATGCTTTTTTTAAAATTTACTTATTTCATTTATTTATTTATTTTTAGCTGTGTTGGGTCTTTGTTGCTGCGCGCGGGCTTTCTCTAGTTGCAGCGAGCGGGGGCTACTCTTTGTTGCGGTGCACGGGCTTCTCATTGTGGTGGCTTCTCTTGTTGTGGAGCACGGGCTCTAGGCGCACGGGCTTCAGTAGTTATAGCACGTGGGCTCAGTAGTTGTGGCTCGCGGCTCTAGAGCGCAGGCTCAGTAGTTGTGGCGCACGGACTTAGGTGCTCTGCGGCATGTGGGATCGTCCCGGACCAGGACTCGAACCTGTGTCGCCTGCACTGGCAGGCGGATTCTTAACCACTGTGCCACCAGGGAAGCCCTGGTTGTATGCTTTAAAAATACATATGTTTCCATTTTTCTAAATTTAAAAATGCGAGGAAAAGAGAAACCCAGAAATAAGAAAAACAAACAAACCTCTTTGGTTATTTCCGGCATATTAGCAGAAGCCACTAGATGGCAAGGGGAACTTGGTAAGAAGATTGACTTCAAATGTCGTTTTGTCAAGACTTTCTTAACCCATCCCCCACCCGCTCTTACCCCAGAAGGACTAATATTTTGTGTCTCTGCATCAGCAAAGCTTTGTTCGTGTCTGTACTCTGGCACTCGTAAGTCTCTAATGCAATCATTGGTCTATATGTCTCTCTTCTCTGCTGGACTGGGTTTCTTATGGCTTTGTAATGTTAGGATGTAGCTGGGTGCCTGGCACTTAATCAAATGTCAATGAGTTGTTAATGAATTCATATACAGAATCTCATCTAGTAAAAGGAACAAAATACCAACAAAAGACACCACTGTCTTTCTGTTTCATGACACTTTAAATTCCATTGCTGACATTCTGAAGATTTCATTTTATTTCTCCTACCTGTATTCTTTTCTTTTCTGTTTTGTTTGTTTGTTTGTTTTGCTGAATAACCACAGGAAGTAAATGTCACTGATGAACTAATGTCTTTTTCAAAATGAATTTTTTTTTCAGATTATAAAAATAATACATGTTTATTAAAGAATACAAAACAAAATATTAAAACAGTAGAAAGTGTAGGAAGTAGAATGTGAATAAACCATGTCATTTTCCCACCAAAGTGTAAATGGCTAGTATCAGATACGGAGACAACTGCAATTAACAGATACAAATGCGCACACCAGCCACCCCCCAGACACACAGTAAAAATTAGGAAATAAAAATGTAAACTCAATAGATATACTGGCCTTCTGGTTAAACACAGTAAATTGAACACTCGCAGTTACCTCTACTCCTCACAAAATCCTACTAAAATGGAAATTAGAAGACTATTTTTTAAAGGTGAAAACATGTAAGAAAGACAATGGGGTGAGAGATGGCAGGAAATTACATTTTAGAAGGTGGACAGTGGTTATATGAGTAGAAACTGCCCTAAAACACCTGAAAGCTGAAACCTGAGCTAGCGGTGGTAGAACACGATTGCTGCGTGCAACCCCAGCCAGGCGCAGGACCTGAGTTACCAGCTACCTCCGCAAGTGAAGATGCAGTGGGGCTTAAGAGAGCAGGACTCATAAGGAAGGAGTTAGGATCCAGAATCCCTCCCCATCATGGCAGAAGATTGTGGGTAAGAAGCAGGGGGACTTTGAACTTGAGATTTCAAACAGAGCTGAGAAAAGAATTGGAAGGAATGAATGAATACATACATACATCTATTTATTTATTTATTTATTTTTAAAGGGGAAAAGGTTAAGTGGACATCTGTGCAGTTAACAGTGACATGCCCAGCTCCCTTCCCTACTTTGAGCCCAGAGCTCTGTGGGCAGTCTTATATACCCCAGGCAAGAAATCAAAGATTTCTTCTCAGGAATCACTGATCAGCCCAAGAAGAATACCTAAAGAAACTGAGAGCCAGGGATCCCACCATTGAGTGGCTCAAACGGAGCAGCCTATATTCGAGTCTGCCAAGAACAAAAAAACTTATTCACACATGGATCTTCCAATCTGCCTCATTCTTAAATATGAGCCGGCGGGCAAAGGTCATCAGGTGTTTGAGGGAAGCTAGCAACAGAAAAGGTAGAGACCAAAACAAGCAAGGAATTTGGAAGAACAGAGACAGTGCAGGAAGCAGAAAGTAAAAATAATAACAAAGCTATAATTAATATTCTCAAAGGTAGAAGAGAAGATATTGTACCCACGAAGCAAGAACAGAACACTACAAAAAAGAAACATTCACTAAATGCTTAGAAGTTAAAAGCATAAAAACAAATTTAAAATAATAGTAGAATTCTGGAAAATACAATTGAGGCAATCTTTCAGTAAGTAGAATAAAAACGTAAAGAGATGGAATGGAGGAGAGAACAGATAAAAAAAGAAAATCAGACCAGCAGGCCAGGAGATCAGCATGTAAACAACAGCCATCCCAGAAACAAAGGACAGAGAAAATATAAGGGAAGAAATCTGAAAGAAAATATTAGAAAATTTCTCCCAGAACTGAAGAACATGGGCCTTCAGATTGAAAAGGCTCCCCTAAGTGAGCAGCATAGTGAAAGAAAATCAACCCAAACCAATGCATATCAATAGGAAATTTTAGAACACCACGGTTAAAGAGAAGATTCTCAACATTTCCACACAAACAAAATTATGCAATAGATCATATAATGGCACAGAGAATAAACAAGACATCAGTCTTCTCAATAGCAACCTGAAAGACTCAGGGAGTTGTAGCTTTAGAATCCTGCATGGAAATCCTTGGCTATGTTCTACCCTACAGTCAGGCAATCAAGTGTGAGGATAAGAATGATATATTTAGACCTGAAAGGTTTTGAACTTTTCATCCCCTCTTTTTTTCTTTGAAAGTTACTAGGGGAGGGGCTCCACCGAAATGAGGTACTAAACCAAGAAAGAGGAAGTTTGAGGATTTAGAAACCACTGACTCTACACAGGAGGGATGCAAAGGCAGTCCCCAAGATGCAATATGATGGTGGAGGTAGAGTCTAGGATGGCTGATGTGCCCCAGAACCACAGTACAACCAGTCCAGACCGATGGCTGATATTTTGTGTTTGGACATACTGAGAGAAGAGTTGCCTTCTAGCAGTGATCTGAGGGGACCAATCAGTGGCAGACACAGATATGCTACTTTTGTTTTTGTCAAAGTTACATATGCACAAAGCTACACATGAATAGTTAGTTAAAAACATCACTCCTAGGGTGTGAAGAAAAGGGAACCCAATTAAAAACATCTCTCCTAGGGTGTGGAGAAAAGGGAATCCTCTTACACTGTTGGTGGGAATGTAAATTGGTACAGCCACTATGGAGAACAGTTTGGAGGTTCCTTAAAAAACTAAAAACTGGGTTACCATATGATCCAGCAATCCCACTCCTGGGCATGTATCTGCAAAGACGAAAACTCTAATCCGAAAAGATACGTGTACCCCAAAGTTCATAGCAGCACTATTTACAATAGCCAAGACTTAAAATGAACCCACGCACTCATCAACAGACAACTAGCTTAAGAAGGTGTGATGAGTGTGTGTGTGTGTATGTATATATACGTATATGTGTACAATGGAATATTACTCAGCCACAAAAAAGAATGAAATATTGCCATTTGCAGCAACACGAATGGACCTACTAAGTGAAGTAAGTCAGGCAGAGAAAAATATTGTATGATATCCCTTATATGTGGAATCTAAAAAATACAAATGAATCTACATACAAAACAGAAACAGACTCACAGACACAGAAAACAAATTTATGGTCACCAAAGGGGAAAGGGAGTAGGGAGGATAAATGAGGAGTATGGGATTAACAGATACAAACTACTATACATAAAACAGATGAGCAACAAGGATTTACTGTATAGCCCAGGGAACTATATTCAATATCTTGTAATAACCTATAATGGAGGAGAATGAAAAAAGGAATATACATCTCTATGTGAATCACTTTGCTGTACCCCTGAAACTAACACAATATTGTAAATCAACTCTACTTCATTAAAAAATATTACTCCTCTGTCCTCACCCGTCCTGCATAGTCTGTCTTCCCAGCGGCAGCCATTTTCAAATCTTTCAGCTGTTTCTTCTGGTATTTAATTCCACGTCGCCAACAAAACAAGAATAACAAAACAAAACAAAACCCTGATTATTCTGCTATTTCTTAAATATTCAGTTTTAGGTATTATCTCTTCATTTCCGAATAAGGGTATTCTCTGTTCCTTCCTCATCCTCCTAATGTAATTACATGATAATTTTTTTATCCATCAGTATTTAGTATTTATATGGCTATGTAAATATTATTCATAGATATGATTTCATTTCCTTTCTATAATGGTTATTTCTAGAGTTAATAATTACCTTCTTTTCTTGGTTTGGTTTTTATTTTTTTGCTGAGGGGGTGAAGTTGAGATTTCTAAGCCAATTGGGGAAAATTCGACTGTAGACTAGGTCTTGGGTATTCATTTGGTTCAGCATGAATGGCACTGTGGTTCTATGTAAGAAAAGGTCTATTTTCTAGAGATGAGTATGGAAATATTTAGAGGTAATAAGATACAGCATTTAGGATTCGTCTAAAATACTTCAGCAAAGATTAAAAGGGACATATAAAGGACATATAAAGCAAATGTGGCAAGATTTGAGAATTGTTGAATCTGGGTGTAGGGTACCTGAATTCTCTACTTTTGTGGATCTTTGAAATTTTTCCTAAAATTAAGTGTCTCTTGATAGGGTCTCAGTAGAACCACATTCAACAAAAGCTCACCAATAAAGTTTAGAGTTGTGAGGGGTGACTGTGATGTGGAAAACATAATGTCAGTTAGATATGTTTATTGCCTAAAACACACACACACACACACACACACACACACACACACACACACACGCACGCACACGGACTGGAAATACTGAAATTTAAGCCCTTAATCTCAGCTTTGCCACCACTAACTACAGTATGTGACTGGGTCATCGGGAATAAAACTGAACCTAGTCTCCTCAACTGTAAAACAAGGAGAATGGACAAAATGATCTTTGGGGCCTTTTCTGCTCCAGGTTCGGAGGGCTCCACCTAATATATTTACTTCAGTATGAAAATTCTCCTCTTGGGGTATAAACAGATGGCAAAGGGCAGACTGAAGATGACAGGGAATCCCTAGAAACTTAGACTCCACCTATACCTTGCATGTCATGTAGCTCCTATTCCTCCCCAATGCAAGCATGTTCTCTCCAGCAAATGTCCATGCAGCCTTGGATTCTTCCAGAAAGAGATATCTCGTTATTTGGTGAAGCTGCCCATTCCTTTAGAGATCACTTTGATCCTTAGATTAAACTTATAAACTATATTTTCTTTCATTGCCTAAACATGGACAGTCTCTCATTTTGATAGTAAAACCATTATTTCATTATGCTAAACATTTGTCATGGTTTTCTGGAGCACTGAGTTTAAAATAATGACAGATAAAAATCTTTTCAATGCTAAGAAGCTAATTCTGCTTGTACCAAAAATGTTGGCCATGGTCTGCTTCCTTCTGATGGTTTCCTCTCTCTTCAACCACTTTACCCCAACTGGATTCCCCATCCTTTTCAATTTTTGAATTATCTATAAGCTAGGTGTGGATTTAGAGCTACTGTCATATAAATTCCATCAGGAAGTGCTGTGTCCAGGCTACATTCTAGGTATTTGCCATCTGGTTGGGCCCAGACCATAGTCCATTCTGTTTTTAGAAACCTAAATTCTATTTCTCCCCAAATTATGGATCCAACCTCATTCATTAGATAACCCTTTTTCATTCTTTACCTATTTCCTCCTTTGGAGTAGAAGCCTCAGTTTCTCAATTCAGTATTCTCCACGAGGAACAGGCAGGCTTTAGGAATTTCTGTCTATAATTGACAGTTGTTAGAACCCAAACACTTTTAGTGAAATGTGTGAAGTAAAGCATTCGGTCATTTGTACCTTCTTTTGGTCCTTTCTCAGCCTTTGCCTCTATGAATGGAGAGAGGTGAAGGGCTAAGCTATACTGACTGGTCAGGCAAAGCCTATATTTTTATAACCTTGAAGGTCAAGCTCAGTATAAAATATCCCCTAACAGAGCAGATAACACGTACTTTGTGGGGTTCCTCTGAGTGCTGAGTGGCCCACATTTGAGGTTTTGGCCATTCATTTATCTGTAGGTTAGAATAGTCCAGAGCGGTTTGCTGAGGGAGATATTGATCCTTTCCACCGATATGTTCTTGATTTGTCTTCCCCATGTGATGGCTGTGTGGACATTCATCCAAATACCTGTTTTGAGTTGGCATTTTTCCATTTCATAAGGTGACCTAAACTCTACCCTCTTTTTGATGGTTGAAACATACGGATCGTCCTTTAATCGGCAACAGAAAATGTCTGGCGCTGTGTTCACATCAGGGATATTAACCTTAAACAATCTGCTCTGCGAACCTTATCAAAAGTACATTTACAAGAAATAGTATTGTTGGAGGATTGCTTAAAAGAAATGAAATCCAACCTCAGATATTCTAAAACCTACCCCTGGACCAAGGCAATCCTAGCAAGCTTTGTGTTTGACCTTCATTGCTTGTACCCTGCATGGATCGCTTAGTAAATTTCCTTCTCCCTTATGCGTTTATTATACAACGAAGGACCCTTTTAAGAAACAGTTTATGAAGCTCGTTTGTATGTGTTGCAGAAACGTTGTCAAAGGTGCCTCACCTACTGAATTTTCAAGGTGTGGTCCTGGGAACAGGAGTTTTGACATCACGTGGGAATTTGTTAGAAATAAAGAATCTTGGGCTCCCACGAGACCTGTTGAATCAGAATCTGCATTTTTTTTTAAACTGAGGTATAGTTGATTTACAATATTGTGTTAGTTTCAGGGATACAGCAGAGTGTAGAATCTGCATCCTAACAAGACTCCCAGGTGATCTGTGAGCACATTCAACACTGATAAGCACTGCCTTAAACTAGAGTCGTTTTTTGCCACAGAGCTTAGGCAAAAATAATAGCAACAAAACCCTCGTATTTCAGAACCTAATAAAGCTTTGGTTCCCTCTACACTCTTCTCATTCTTTGGCTTATTATTTTTCTAATCGAGTTTTCCTTTCACCTAGTTGTCCTAACTGTGGAATGAGATTATAGTCGTGTTTCAGTTACCTAGTGCCATGTATCAAGCCATCTCCAATCTTGGTGGCGTAAGACAACATCCACATTTATTTCACTCACAGATAAGAGCTTTGGGCACCGCTTGACAGGATATCTGGTTTCTGTTGCACCTGGCATCAGCTGGAGCTGCTGAAAGGCTATGGGCTGGAATCATCCAAACGTTTGCTCACTCATATGTGTGGAAGTTAATGCTAGCTGTTAGACCAAAAGACAAAGACAGCTGGGACTATGGACGGAACACCTCCATGTTATCTCTCCATATGGCCAACGTGGTGGCTGAGAGCCAAGGCTGAGCCTCCCAAGGTAAGGATGAGCTCAGCAAAGGCTATATTGCCCTTTATGACCTACCTTCTTTTTAATTAATTTATTTTTTATTGAAGTATAGTTAATTTACAATGTTGTGTTAGTTTCAAGTATACAGCAAAGTGATTGTTGTACATACACATATATACATTCTTTTTCAAATTATTTTCCATTATAGGTTATTACAATGTATTGAGTATAGTTCCCTGTGCTCTACAGTAGGTCCTTGTTGTTTACCTATTTTATATGTAGTAGCGTGTGTATCGAGTCCTTCTTTTAGTAGGGGAATGGCAAAATTCTGGAAAGGATGAGAAATATTGCTGTGGCTGCTTTTTGGAAAATCTGCTACAACCATTCCTTTTTTTTTTTTTTTTGCGGTACGCAGGCCTCTCACTGTTGCGGCCTCTCCCGTTGCGGAGCACAGGCTCCGGACGCGCAGGCTCAGCGGCCATGGCTCACGGGCCCAGCCGCTCCGCGCATGTGGGATCTTCCCAGACCGGGGCACGAACCCGTGTCCCCTGCATCGGCAGGCGGACTCTCAACCACTGTGCCACCAGGGAAGCCCTGTTTTTACCTTTTTGAAAATTATAATTTGATAGTTTTTAGCCTCATCTTTTTTCTCTCCTCTTTGAACTGATTAGGAGAGGAGGGTGTTTGAATCTTCCAGGATGCTCATTGGACGAACTGAAGTTGTCCTCATATTAGAGGGCTAGGGTCTTCCATAACAAAAGAGCTATAGTTAAGGCAAAAAGTCACTGTACTTCAGTGCCTGACACATAGTAGATTAAACGTACCCACCCCCAACACCCACTCCCATCCTTAAACATTAGCATACCTTCAAAATTTGAATCTAAAGTGTGTCTCCTATGGACAGCATACAGTTGGATCTTGTTTTCTTTATCTGTCTGACAGTCACTGCCTTTGGATTGTATTGCCTAATCCATTTATATTTGTAGTTATTATTGATATGGTTGGATTTATATCTGCCATTTTGTTTTGTTTGTTTTCCATGTGTCTCAGGTATCTTGTTTCTCTCTTCCTTCTTTACTACATTTTATTGTAGTAAGTGGATACTTTCTAGTGTATTGTTTTCATTTCTTTAATGGTATTTTAAAATTTTTTTGTTTTAGTTTTTTTCTTAATGGCTTACTTTAAGTCATTAATGGCTCCCAGGCTTACAAAATACATCTTAATTTATCATAATCCACTTCATATGTACTAACTTAATTCCAGTAAGATATAAAAACTTTATTCCTATATAGTTCCATTCCGTGCCCCTCCTTTGTGCTATTACTGCTATACATATTATGTCCATATACGTTAGAAACCAAAAAACAGTTTGTTATAATTATTGCTTTATATAATCTTTTTTAAAAGGTGAGAGAAAAAAGGAAAGCAAGTATATATTTATAGTTTGTTATATTAACCTTCTTATTTACCATTTTTTGGTTCTCTTCATTTCTTCCTGTGGATATGAGTTTGGTGTTATTTCCTTACTCCATACCCTCACAATTTAACTTCTTTATTAAAAGTAGAGTTTATAGTCTTATCCTCTATTTTTTTTGTAAAGTTCTAGAGAAATAACCATGACTTCTCTGATTTAGTTTAAGATCTTTGTCAGTAAATTTTAACCTCATTTCCTCACATCCAAAATAAGAATATCTGGATGTTAGCTCTTCCACACACAGGAAGACAGATACAAATATTTCATTATTCTTACTTAATCTGACTCTAAATCCTTTCTCCCAAAAACATACATTTAGAACATGAAAAAATCAGAGGTCTTTTTGTGGACACTGGTTTATTTGGGCAAACTTCAAGAGTTTGGCTAGCCTAATAGAATATTCTTTGAGTCATCAACAGAAAAGATTTTCCTGGGAAAAGACAAAATTAGTTTTTTAGAGGCTTCTGCTTTTGGTCTTTTTTTCCCCTTAAGTTTCTGGGAATTTTGATAAGCAATTACACTGTCTACTAGCAAACCATGCATTTTAATGTCAAAAACTCTAGCGCTGGTGACACATTTTTCAGTTTTTCTAAAATAAGGTCTGTGCTTCCACCTCTAGCATTGTTTGCAATTAGATGAAGAGGTGGGGGAGGGGAGAAGGCATGTCTTCCCTGGGCAGCAAAATGGGAAATAATCCTAGTGTTTCTCCCCATAGAGAGGCCACACTGAGCCAACAGTTTAGCAATGCTTCCGGAACTTTTCATGTGCGTGCTAATTACCTAGAGCTTAGTTACAATGCAGATTCTGACTCAGTAGATGGAGGGTGCAGCCTGGGAATCTGCAGCTCTGATGAGCTCCCATGTGATGCAGATGTTACTAGTGGTTGGGGGACCACACTTTGAGTAGCAAGGGCTGCTAGGGCACTCATTCTTAAACTTCCTGTACATTGTAATCACCTGGGGGGTTTTAAAAAATTTCTGTTACCTGGGGTCCATGTTCAAAGGTTCTCATTTGATTGATTGTGACTGTGGTAGTCATGTGCAGTCAGGTTTGAGAATTACTGGGAGTTACAAGTCAAGAGTGCAAGAGACTGTGGTCAAGCCAGGAATATCTTGGCTCAGTTTGTGCATCACCAAAACCCAAGTCAGTATTGTTCCATCATTGAGTCTCTTCCTGGCTAGCATGTCCTGCCCATGGCTACCAGGTAAATCTGATTTCTCTTTTTTTACATCAATCCCTATTCAGTTCAACTTTAGTACAACTGCAGCCATATATCTTTATAGGCAGGGCCTACCAACAGAGTCATCTACTAGGGTGCAGGCAATAAAGGGATAAGTAGAATGTTCACAAACAATTGAGAGACTGAATATATAAATGGACAGTGGCCAGACCATATGTAACAAAAGAATTTTGATCCACGACTTCTGCAGCAACCAGCTCAGGAAGCCAAACCATAACCTCTACAGCCATCATCGCAGAACATCAGGACTTCTTGGTCAATGAATGCCAACTTCTCTATTTTTTGCCCTGACTTCCAACTCAGGACCGACCAGAGAAAGCCAAGTATGCTCCCCAAACCAATCACATAAGCTGCCGCACTTCTTATTATTCTCCTCCGGTTTCCCCATGTCACCAAGCTCCCATCAGGGTATACCTGGAGCCTTCCTTATTTTCCACTGTAAAGCTTTCCCACTCCTCTGCCTGTCTTTGAATCTCTGTAAGCGATGGTGGCCGACTCCCTTGCTCTGAATAAAGAGCCTTCGTCTGTTCTCTTTTGGGTGGTCTTCATTGAGGTCCACACAGTAATAAAGCCAAGAGTCAGTCTGCTTTTTATTATCACCATGCACCAGCAATTCTAAATAATTTCAGTGGAATAGTACTCCTAGGCGAGGATGGATTGCTCCCATCACCCAGGCCCTCTGATGATGTCCCTGCTTTTTAGACACTTTTCCTGTTAGTTTTCGAAACCCAGCTTGGTATCCGGGCTGCCCTGGGACTCTGGACAGCTCTCCTCTCCCTGAACTGGCTGCTCCTCAGGCCTCCTGTCTCCACGGCAGGGGCTCCTCCACTTCTAGAAACCTTCTTCAGCTTCGGCTCTAAGTGTTCAAGATCACCTCTTTTTCTGGGAGGTCACGACCTGTGACTCACTCCCCCTCCTTTCTTCCCAGCAGCTCCCCCTCTCCCCACCCCAGCTCAACTTTTCACTTTGGTGTCAGTTTCCTGCCAATTGATCCCTGGCCCACTGAAAATTCACATTTATAGCATTGTATAATTAACAGGGGATTAACTAAGAAGCTCTTTTCTATGAAAGAAAAGTGCATGTGCATTCTCCATTAGCAAAGTGTGCTATTTAAAGTCAAAATATGGTTAACAAGCTGCTTCCAAACCAGAGTATCAGTTTCTGATAGGGCACCTTAAGCCTACAGTTATAGTTAGTTTTTTGAGAAAGGCACTTACTTCGGTTGTTCAGTTTTGCCTGTCTCCTTGCCCAACGCCACCTACCCTCAGCCGCAAAATGCACCCATCTGCATTCTTCACGTTTCTGGGGCGTACGGAAAACTTGCACGTTCTGAAGTCTATTTGCTAGCGTATTCTTCCTACCATCTTTTTTTTTTTTTTTTTTATAAATTTATTTATCTATTTTTGGCTGCATTGGGTCTTCGTTGCTGCCCGTGGGCTTTCTCTAGGTGCAGCGAGCGGGGGATACTCTTCATTGCCGTGCTCGGGCTTCTCATTGCGGTGGCTTCTCTTGTTGCAGAGCTCAGGCTCTAGGCATGTGGACTTCAGTAGTTGTGGCACGCGGGCTCAGTAGTTGTGGCTCGCGGGCTCTAGAGCGTAGGGTCAGTAGTTGTGGCACATGGGCTCAGTTGCTCCGTGGCATGTGGGATCCTCCCGGACCAGAGCTCAAACCCGTGTCCCCTGCATTGGCAGGCAGACTCCTAACCGCTGAGCCACCAGGGACGTCCCTCTTCCTACCATCTTGATTATGAATCACAATAGAGCGGGAAAGGGATAGTAAGTAAAGTGTTAAGAAAAATGATCTAAATCTTGGAAATAAGGCCAGGAGTGTTCAGGCTCTCCCTTCAATGTCATTAACACTGAGCTGTTTAACAAGCCCACCCCAGGGCTACCTACAAGGCCGTGGGAGGCTACCTTTGCTTGCTTGCTCTTTACTCTTTATTAAATAAGATCCCAGACTTTGGGAAGTTACACGTTAACATGTATATGTTGCCTGGTCGAGATGCTAATCATTCCTGATGGGTGGGAAAGATAACCCTAAAGATTAGAGTTTTATTGGAGGGCATTGAGCAGTTTCATATCTAACCTAGTAATCTCATTCGAACATTCTTCTTCTTTAATGCCTGTAAGTACGTAGCTCCTCCAAGTCTCCTTGAAATATCTTTACCGTCTCATTGATTCCATCATTAATGTAATTGGCTAAACTCTTTGACATGAGCCATGTTTTCAACTGTTTGGAACTTATACTTTGAAAAGAGTTCAGAAAATTCAGCATAGAAGGCCAGTCGTGGCAGATGTGGTGAATGAGAGATCTAGGTTTGTTAGATTAGCACAGCTATTCTAATCCTTTCATAGGTTTCCCCCTTGCAGAGTTCGATCTCACCCCCCCCACCTCCACTCGATACGCGGGCCTCTTATTGCTGTGGCCTGTCCCGTTACGGAGCACAGGCTCCGGACGCGCAGGCTCAGCGGCCATGGCTCACGGGCCCAGCCGCTCCGCGGCATGTGGGATCTTCCCGGACCGGGGCCCGAACCCGCGTCCCCTGCATCGGCAGGCGGACTCTCAACCACTGCGCCACCAGGGAAGCCCCAGAGTTCGGTTTTTTTTTTTTCTTTTTCTCCCAACCTACACTGTTAACTTCCCTTCAGGAACCATAGCCATGGAAAAGCTTTTCCACAACAGTTCCTTAAGAGAGGAATCTGAACATGTAAATTACATTTGTGGCCTCCAACCTACCTGGTAAAGCACTGGTGGGAGGCCTGGGGGTTACAACAGTAACCTGCACACAATAAAAGCAGCCCCCAAGGACAGGGGTGTGTCCGTGGGACCGGTCCACCACTTCCCACCACCATTTCCCAGAGCGTAATGTAATGTAGGCTTTTCCAAACTGATAAGGGAATAATAAAGCAGACTGATTCAAGTCTCGATTTCAGCCTCAAAGACAGAAGTTGGAGTAGTAGTTATTTCATAACAATCTGGAAAGGTCTAGACACCCAGCAAGTTCTAATATCAAACCCAGGAGAAACCTTAGCCTCCAGGAAGGGGAGCATACTTACTTGTGAAATTTGTTGGCAGTAAAATATTTGAACAGCTGGGGCGCTGGGTATAGTTCTGACGTTGGGTGTTTTATACAAAGGAGTCTTTCTGTTTTCCCCACTCAAAAAAGGGGAAAGGTATTTTCATGTTTTTATTTTAAAAGTCATCATTAATCCTACTAGGTCAGTCAGTCTGCTTGTTTTCTGGCTTCGCATTTAACAAAGTTCCTTATCATTAACTGTGCGTTTTCAATCACCTAGCATGTATTTAAGTGGCTTTTCCTAATTTAAAAGGTATTTCATTTTTTGAACATATTATAAGGCATGTTTGTCTCTTCAATATAGTATTGGCATTCAGGCTGCTGTTTGCACTGTGATCCACTATTTTTTTTTTTTTTTTTGCGGTACGTGGGCTTCTCACCGTTGTGGCCTCTCCGGTTGCGGAGCACAGGCTCCGGACGCGCAGGCTCAGCGGCCATGGCTCACGGGCCCAGCCGCTCCGTGGCATGTGGGATCCTCCCGGACCGGGGCACGAACCCGCGTCCCCTGCATCGGCAGGCAGACTCTCAATCACTGCGCCACCAGGGAAGCCCTGGTCCACTATTTTATGTGCTGTTTCATATTTAACCAGCTCTGAAGTGTTGAATCTATCAAAAAAATAACTACTGAGAAGGTATAGACGGATAGCGTTGATCTAAATCATTAAGATCTCAAACCTTATGGAGGATTTTTCATTTTGTTTTGGTTTGAAACATGAAGGTGACTGAGTGAGAAGATAAATTAAGTGAAAATCTTATTTTAAAATGTCTCCTTTGCTAAAAATACCCAGAGTCATTCCATATTTTGATAGCTCTTTAACAAAGCTATTTTGCAGTTGTTTTGCAGAAATGCAAAAGGATCTTCCAGGGCCTGGAAAAGCGCCGTTGTAATTTTGGATGAACTTTCTTAAATAATGAAAACAACCCAAGTGGTCGATCTGTATATATTTCGTTTTGCCTTAGTCTAAGAATTTATCTATCTGTCCCAAAATAAATCTAGAAAGCAGAGCTGAGGAATCGAGCAGGTCAGGGTTTTACTATTACAGCGGTAGAGGGCTAAATAATACTGCCTTCCTCCTTTCACCCGAAAAAGGTTTCCTGAGCAGGGGTCTCCCCACCCCTGTGGTCAGTCCCCAGATCAGAGATGCGTTCGCCAGACACTGGGGGCTTGCTGAGCCAGTGACAGGCTAGAAAACAGTCTGCTTGCCCTGGCTTTCTCTGGCTCCCCGCTCCTCCTATATACCAGTGCTATTTGTCAGGAAAGAAGCCCAGAGAGGAATATAAAGAAACTAAATGTACAGTATTTTCCTTAAATGGCTTTACTGCTGGTTATTTTGCAATAGATAGAGAAAATCTCCCTGAAAAATTGCTGCTCCCTTTTGAAGGTATTAGCTCAGCCCTTCCCCTTGCATTTTCCAGAACATTCCATCTTCAAAGAGCTAAACAGTCTTGCTCCGCCCAAAAGCTTTGGCGCTGGCCTTACCTCCTCTGGCTCTTGTGCTGCCTCTGACACTCAAAATTACTTGTTCTACCGCAGGAAGACCTTCCTTCACTTACTGCTTCTCATTGGATTTGTAAATGGTGGATATATTGAGGAGGAGGAACTTGTCTGCTTTCTCCTTTAGCCCTGCCTTAAGGCTAAGATTAATGGCCTCTCATAAATGGTCTGTTCCTTTGTCTGCCATACCTGTCCGTTCTGACCCCGTAACACACAAAATGAAAGTGAGTGGGAGCACGTTAGCATCAAGTGGGTCTGTTCGTTGGAACAGCTCGCTTTGTTGCATTTGTCTTGAACCCTGGAATCGCTGCTCTGCCCCTTCTGGTTCTGAGGCGCCCCTGCCCTGGCCCACACCTGTCCCCTCTCCCAGGCCAGGCTGCTGTGCCCTGGGGGCCCCCTAGGTCCTTGCCGGGGTTGGTGGCTGTCTTTTCCTCTGATGCGCCCTCCCTTCTCACAGGCCTCTGAGACTTTCAGGGGAGACCTGGCTTCTCTCACTGGCCAGGAGGCCTAGAAGAAAGGTTGACCTTGAACTTCCAGTGCACTACTTCAGCTTCTAGACCGTGCCGTCCACTGTGGTAGCCACGAGCCTTATTGAGCATTTGAAATGCGGCCAGTCCAAATGAGATGTGCAGTAAGTGTAAACTTCATCCCACATTCCAAAAACCTCATGCAAAATAAATAAAGAACATCAAATACCTCAATACTTTTACATTGATTATATGTTGAAATGATAATATTTTGCATATATTGGGTTATATAAAATGTATTATTAACATTAACCTCTATATAAAATAGATCAACAACAAGGACCTACTATATAGCACAGGGAACTATATTCAATATCTTGTAATAACCTATAATGGAAAAGAATCTGAAAAAGAAGAGACAGGTATATGTCTAACTGAATCACTGCTGTACACCTGAAACATTGTAAATCAACTATACGTCAATTTAAAAAAACACTGAAAAAATATATATATATACTTTTTAAATTTTAACTTGTTTTATCTGAATTTGCTATTTTCGATGTATTCTTTTTTTTTTAATTTATTTGGTTGCGCCAGGTCTGAGTTGCGGCTGGCGGGTTCCATAGTTGTGGCCAGTGGGCTCCTTACTTGTGGTTTGTGGGCTCCTTAGTTGCAGCTTGCTGGTTCCTTAGTTGTCACATGCAAACTCTCAGTTGTGGCCTGCATGTGGGATCTAGCTCCCTGACCAGGGATCGAACCCAGGCCCCCTGCATTGGGTGCACGGATTCTTAACCACTGCGCCACCAGGAAAGTCCCTGGATGTATATATTTTTAGGAGTAAGAAATAGACTGCCAAGAGCATATAGTCTACTGAGGGAGAAGGGATTATAAACAATCATGATAAAAATGAGAAAAGTGCTAGAACAGATATATGTATACAGCACTATTGGAACCATCAAGAGTACAATTAATTCTGCTTGTGATTATCAGAGGAAGCATCAAGAGGAAGCCATGGGTGAAAGAGTGCAAGTCCAAGGGAGTCGAAGTCCAAAGGAGGAGGAGGTGGAAAATGGCTTTCATGACCAGATGATAGAGCTACGTGAGTCCACGGGAGGTAAGACTGCACAGGTGTGATGGAACCAGTTGACAGGTCTGGCTGGGGCACTGGATGGTCCATCTTCAGAGGACCAGATGATGGTGGGAGATGAGAATGCACAGGTGACGGTGCTACATGGGGCCGGGGGAGATAAGGCCGCAGTCCTGCCAACCACAGAGGCAGGAGAGGGGAGTTTTGGTCGTGACACCGGAGCAGGGCAGGGCACAGAGGCTGTTACAGGAGGGGTGGCGTACTTAGGGTCTCAGCCCCGCGCTACGTCAGTCCTGACCCTGGTCACGTGTCTCTTTGGGCGCACCCACTGGGCACCACCAGGGAGCAGGGGGCGGAGAGCTTGCTCACGGGTCACAGCTTCTGCAAAGGTTTGCACGTCTGCTCTTGGATGGTAGAGCTGCTTCTGCACGGAAGAGTTTAGCAGAAACAGTGACCTATTTCACCTGCCTCAAGGCTGGCTGGCCTGCCAAGGCAAAATGCTGGACATTTATTCAAAGTGAAAACGCATTCTCCAGTTAAACACCTTACTTGTCAGAACCTTTGTCTCTCTGGGACACCAAATCCAGGGTAACGAGGAATTACAGAGCATGTGTATTTTCTTTGCTCTTGAAACCCAAAGACACAATGTTGCACGACCCTCTCTGCTAAGGGGTGTTGTCTGGTGCACCCAGGACTGGACCCCAAATAGTAGGCAGTCTGTGTGCCCAGAACTAACACTCCCATTCTTGCTGGCCTCATTGTCACATGAATAGTGCAGTGTGATTTGGGGTGGAGGGTGCTCAGAGAAGAGAAATGTCTTACTCCAAAAAAATCAACACTGGGGTTAAGTTTATCTTATAAAGAAATCACTACCAAGCCAAGGCCACAGCACTGATTCCCTACTAGAGTTTTGCTGCAGGGGATTACCTGGGGAACTTAAAACAACAACAAGAACAACAAGGAGCCACACCCCTGGAGATTCTGATTTATTTGGTCTGAATTTTTTTTTTTGAGAGCTCCCCAGGTGATTCCAATGTACAGCCAAAGTTGAAATTGAGGTTACTGACTCAAGGTTTGGGAAACCCAATGGGCAAGTACAGAGCAGCTGAGTATGAGAGTCTGCAGTGTGTCCCAGGGTGAGAAATCAGGGCTGCAGCTGGAAACCTCCCTTAGGGCAGACTCCTCAGGTACTCAGCTGCTTTGTTGCTCAGCAAAAGCCATAGCAATTGTCCTGAAAGGGTCAGAAAGAAGCAGTTGCATATCTCTGATTTCTCTAAGGCCGTGGTTCTCAAGTAGATCACCTGGAGGGCTTGTTAAGGCAGATTGCAAGATCGCCTCCCCAGAACTTCAGGTTTGGTAGCTGGGGTAGGGCCAGAAAATTTGCATATCTAACAAGCTCCCAGGTGCTACTGCTGGAAGGCAAGGGAGAAGAGGATTACTTAAAATGAAAATGCAGTAGACAGTGGCAGGCATTTTCACTGATCAGCTACTCTGTGCCTGGTCCTAGGCCAGACCTGTGGATCCAGAGGAGAAGCCACAGCTGGGCCCTCCATGACTTGGCAGTCCAGAGACAGAGACCCATGGACAAACAATTATATTTTGGTAGGTTCCGTGGAAGGGACCTCCATTTGCTTCTTGGAGATACACAGGGCTAGAAAGAGTATGGCTCCTACTCTTAAAATAGCAAAAAGCCAAACTGCAAGTTCAAACTTTCCATGAATTCATAAGACAGTGAGGTCACAGGGCAAAGAACTAACCCAAAATGGAAGGACAGACAGACATCTGCGGGAAGAGACAAGACAGAAGCTCTTGCTTACCTGGGGCAGGTGCTGCAAGACACGGGTAAGAATTCACTAGAATTGTTTAGTTTGTTTTTAAAATTATTTGTATTGAGGTCCCATGTGGGTTTGGGGCCACAATTTGAAATCCGTCTTGAGACCAATTCCCCAACTCTGCCACTTCCAACTTCCTCAAATGACAGCACAGCCACAGGGTAGGAGTGAGGGAGGGTATGAAAAGAACCCAAACGTTCCACTGTATCAGGGTCCTTCAAGCCAGCCATGAAACTGAAGGAGTTTGAGCAATTGGAGGAAGCCCCCTGGTTTGGTGGCCAAAAGGGCCAACTGGAGGAAACCCAGTCAACAGCATCCATGCTAATTGCTGCAAATGATCTTCATGCCAACAAGATGTCTGAAGCCCTAGAACTGGGTCAGCCTTATGGATCAACAAGGGTTCTTTTTTTTTTTAAGTTTTATTTTCTGTTGGAGTATAGTTGGTTTACAACGTTGTGTTAGTTTTGGGTGTACAGCAAAGTGATTCAGTTACACATATACATGTATCTATTCTTTTCAAAGTCTTTTCCCATTTAGGTTATTACAGAATATTGAGCAGAGTTCCCTGTTCTTTCTGTTAACAACTTCTGCCACTGGTGGGCTTGTCCCTTGGCAGATCTGGGGACATCCCTAGAGCTTTTCTCTCCTGTTTCCATTTTAGCACCATCCTGTGCACAGCCTGAGTAAATTCAAACTAAGTTTTCTTACAATAAAAGAAGCCAAGTGAGGGCTTCCCAGGTGGTGCAGTGGTTAAGAATCCGTCTGCCAGAGCAGGGGACACGGGTTCAAGCCCTGGTCTTGGGAGATCCCACATGCCGCGGAGCAACTAAGCCCCTGCGCCACAACTACAGAGCCTGCGCTCTAGAGCCCGTGAGCCGCAACTACTGAGCCCGCGTGCCGCAACTACTGAAGCCCATGCGCCTAGAGCCCATGCTCCGCAACAAGAGAGGCCACTGCAATGAGAAGCCCACGCACCGCAAGAAGAGTAGCCTCCGCTCGCTGCAACTAGAGAAAGCCCACACGCAGCAACGAAGACCCAACGCAGCCAAAAATAAATAAATAAATAAATTTGAAAATAAAAGGAAGCCAAGTGAATGAAGGCTTTTAAAAATTGCCAATCATTGGGCAACTCCTGTAACTTTTTCTATACATGAAAGTTACAGCCCTGTAGGTCTGAGGTAAAACTGGAATGTTATTGAAAGCTTTGAGATCTGGAAACATTTTTACTGGACTTTCTGAAATCTTTCATATAAAGCTCATGAATATATCATCTTGCTTTCCTAGGGACTTTTGGATAACATCAAAGAGTTCAATGGAAAAAAACGTTCATCTGGAAAATGCTAATAACTAAGATTTGCTGCTTCTTAATGAGAAGCCAACAGGAGTCAGGCTAACTCGAGAAGAGAAGGGTAATTCCTCATCTCCTTTATGGCCCTGATTCATTGTATCTTATTCTTTAGAGTTTTCAGGATTCCTGGGTCCCTCTCTGGCCTATACTGACTAGAAAGCTGCTCAACTCAGTTCTTCCTTTCAGAATTTATGTGGACAATTTTTACTTCCTGTGAATCCTTTACTGCCGAAACCACCCCTATTCAGCCATCACAGCTTTGCCCACATGCCAGGAACCTGGGGAGAGATGTAGGCCCTGAATTAAGAAATGTTATTTCCTTGGTTGTCCACATAAACTTTCTAGTATTTCCGGTAATTCATCAGTAACTTATGGCCCTCATTTGCCAAAGTCCCTTTTGCTGGTGAATTCCTGGTATTTCTTGGAATCATTCACCTTCACTCATTCTCCCTTTGAGCTAATTTAAACATTCAGAAGGGAATCAAACCCATTTTCCAGCTATCTGGAGTTGTGAGGCTTTTTAATTCTTTCCCCAAACTGAATTAGCTAGCTGTCCCATGGATTGTCCCAAGAGCAACCTTGGTGTGGATCTGCTGAAGGAGCTTCACATCTAGAATCTTCCAACTGAACAGTTGTGATCCTAATTCCCAGCTCCATATTCTGTTCTTCACATAAACTGCCCAACACACAGATTCATACTTAGTTCCAGAACTCTCTTGGAACTGGCCAACTTCTCCCCATCAGTGATTTACCCAGGCCCCAAATGGATGTCCTGAGCTGCCACTGAACCCAGGTTGACCCTTTGTGTCTGCTCTTAACTCCAGTACTGAAGCTTGGTCATTACTGAGTCAGTATGTAAGATTCGAGTGAATAAGTTCCATCCCCATTTTCCTGGAGGTTGTCTTATCATTTTGGTTGAAGGAGATCACCTTTGTTCGTGAAAATCATTCCGTGCACAGGTGCTTTCACCAAAGATAAGCATGACATATGATTTCTTTCACTTGAACATTCACATGGATTTTCTAAAAGTCGTAAAAGCCTCACGTCCCAGGAGAATAAATAAATCTACACACACAAATAAGTCACAGAAGAGTATCACTGCATGGGAAAGGGATTGTGTTAGTGAAATACTAAACCAAGTATCAGTGTCCATTTGCCCGTTCTTGTTAGGATTAAGCTGAAAGCTGTTTATCTGCTGCTAGTTGCACAGGGATACATCTTGGCTTTAGTTTTGAAATAAATTCTTGGCACGGTTTCATTGTTTGGGATACAGGATCCAAGACAAAAAAAAAAGTCCTTAAGGAGTATACAAGAATTATGGCCCTCAGATCTTTATCTATCCTGATGTTTTGAAAACTTGCTTTAAGAGAAATAACATAGGCCTGCAGGAGAAGGACAGGAAGGAAGGGGAGGCTGAGAGAACAGCCAGGAAGCTGGGGCTAGCAGCTGTTCTGTTTTTCTGAGCAGGGGGAATAAAATTAGAAAAGAGTTACGAATGCACAAGTGTAAAGTAACAGCACGTTTGAATGGGGTGTGGTGGTGGCGGCAGTCCATTTGCCTGTGGGTAAAGGACAATGAAAATCAGTTCATGAAAAGTTCATGCAGAGGAGTAGAGTGAACGTGCTCAGCGGGGTCTTGATCTCTCCCCAACCCAGCCTTTTCCGGCTGCGGGTGTGTGAAAAGCTTTGCCGATGTTCAGCCCGTCCTGCGTCTCAATTGATTTCCACTCAACTAACAGACCAAATACCATTTCTTTTCATTTCTGCTTTTCAACATTAAACCAAGTTGTTGCTTCACGATGACAACAGCTCCAAATCAAAGGCCACGGGACAGCTTTTCAGGCCTGAGTGACGCATTCACCTGGGTTAATCTTTATGCAAAAGTCCTGCTCCAAACACAGCCA